>NC_090223.1:9543888-9900324 GCF_024489055.1 Chanodichthys erythropterus
CCGTTTCTCCCACACTATCGAGATCCATGTCTCTGAAACATGATAATAATTGACTTGATATCCACCCCATTCTCACTCACGAGGGGTCTGATACTGCCGCATGTCCAAGAGATGCTATATTGGCAGCAAACCAGTATGTCCCACTTCGTCCAGCAATAGTGATATTGGAGGAGCAAATTCACTACTTATAAGCAGGCCACAAACACAATTAACACGTTAAGCTTTTTCCTTGAAAATAAAACACAGTTATGAAGAAAACACTTAATGCATTAAGACACTGATATTAAATTACCAATACAGATATGCAGACAAGGAGGTCAGGCCGAATATGAAGGCAACGCGCTTTCAACGTTTAGCGTTATAGAAAACCGCTGTAAACGCTTAGCATAAAAATATTGTCCTTCCACTTTGCTTACGTTGCCATAGTCTTAGCCTTAGATGCTGTTGATAATAAGAAAATGTGCGAGAAAATAATTTCTGCCTGGTTGTTGTTTTAGTAGGATTAAGCCACATAAAGCGTTAATGTCCAGCGACGCAGCTGTAACACATTGCTTTCAATGAGAATTGAGAAATATATCAAACCTCCACTGAGGAAAAGGGCATGGGAATTTTGTCTTCATGAAAATTACATATCCTGATATAATTTTGTCATAACAAATGTTGGTGTTGTTACGAGTCCTTCTTTAAAATCTAGGGGTAAGAGGCGGCAAGTAACCAAAAAAAAAAAAAAAAAGTGGAGAGAATGAGAGAACTGCCGTCTCCAGGTCCCAGGTCAGGTACAATAATGCTCAATAACACAAAATTCAAAGATAACAAGATTTATTAAACAACTGATAGGAATTAACAAAAAGACTTTAGGAGGGGAGAGGCCAAAATAACAAACAAAAGGATTCTTAAAGTTAAGGGATAACTTACCTACAAACACAATTCCCTAACTCCCTTTCTGCATAAACAAGAGAAAATATGGTTCTTAAATAAAACCAAGGCATCCACCTCCCTACATAACTAAAACGAAAAGACTTGGAGTATCAAGAGAATTAAGGCAACAGAATAGGATAACTGATGTTCACAAATAACTCTTAAATTAACTGAAAAGCTCAATGCTGCTCAGCTTACACTCAAGTCTCAGGGTTGGAAAAATTAGCTGAAACACTAGACAGCATAGGTAAACCAGTCAACTGAAGCCCACTTAAATGTTGTAAAGTTTTAAGTATACACACACTAGCTGAAACGCATCACCTCTCTTTGCCTGAACACCACAGGCAAAACAATATACACAAAAAGAAACCAACAGCACTGGGACCAGAAGATGGTGGCATCTCCGTCTCTCTCTCGGACTGGAAGTCTTCAGCTTCATTTATACTCCACCTAACGAGCGGCAATAGGATTCAGGTGGCACTCATGAGCCTGTCAAGCAAACAGGAGGAGCAAGAGCAGCATAGAGGAGAAAAAAGAGCAAACGGGGAGAAAAACAAAAGATACACAATTCATAAGATAAATTCATACGTCCTGAGGGCTGTTTCATAAAAGATGCTAAGAAAAGCGAGGATTAAACTCCAAAACCTGACTTGAGTTAACCTAACAAATGAGTTTGGGCTAAAACGGTTTCATAAAAGGTAATTGAAGTTCACGCAGTCCCGCTAATTCGATCCAGGTTCACCTAGTCAAGATAATTTCACGTGCACGCTTTTCTTAAGCAGCCCTAGAGGTCGATCATGGATCAAATCGATCCACCATAGGAAACAGCATACATTTTGTGCTATTTTATGCGTTTGAGACATGGTGTTTTCCTCAGTGCATAACTTACTTTTCACAAGTTTATTCTCCATCTATAAATGTTAGAAAGTAATGCAAATATTTCCATTTTGCGGCTAAACTTCACAGTGAACGAGCACTGCTGCGCGCATGCGCGCTAAACAGACGGGACGCAATAGAAGCGCAATAATTCTAAAATATACATTTCGCTAAAATATTTTATGTTGGACATTAAATGTGCTTTATGTACAAGTTTAAACCTACAAGTAAGTGTACTTTTATGATAGTAACTGTAAATGGACTATTGTAATGGGGTAAATCAATACTTTGGGCCATTTACCTACTGAGTTTAGATTCATCTTACCAATTAAATTTAGTCTGTGCGTATTTATTTTAATTTTTAATTTTGTGATTTTAATTTCTGCTCTTCTAATAACCATAAAGAGTACTACAGCTGTCAAACAAAACCAGAGAGAAATGTATTCATATATTTTAAAACAATTAAATATTGGGCACAAAACATTTAGCCAGTAAGAAGGGAAAACCTGTAGGTTTTACACACACACACACACATATATATATATATATATATATAAAATTCAGGTTGATTAGGACACTTTTTCCCAGTCATTTCAATAGCAAAAAGTGTCACAATCAACCTGAATTCACTATATATATGAGACCAGAGTATAGATTAAATATGGGCCTTGGAAAAGGCTAGCAGACTTTATTGTGCTTTGACTACAGTGGGTAGTTTCAGTGTGGACAACAACCATGCATGTCACTTCTGCAGACTGCATCTTACTCGGTTACTCTTTTCATAGCTTTTGCTGGATCTGAGACACTCACTTAGTATTTCTCCTGCTCATTGTCTAGCAAAAAAATCACTCATCACTTAATGAAAGCTTACAAATGAAGGCGTGATTGTTTCAGGGGCCTTGTCACAGGTCTATTGATTTTGAATTTCTGTGTTACTTTTGCTATATTTTCACACTTAAAACAATGATTTGGTAATCCTCTTGTACTCTTCTGTGCTAAGAAATAAGACTCCTGACAGTTCTCTCCCAAGTGCTTCCATTGTTGTCAGTATTAAGTCTGAGAATGATTCAGAGTTTTAAGAAATTACTTCTCTTTAAATGTTTTGGTTCATCATACTTACCTTTTAATAATAAAAAAAAATGCTACTTAGTCCAATATTTGTTTTTTATTTAGCACTATTTAGTAAATATATATATATATATATATATATATATATATATATATATATATATATATATATATATATATATATATATATATATATACAGTCCAAAAGTTTGGAACCACTAAGATTTTTAATGTTTTTAAAAGAAGTTTTGTCAGCTCACCAAGGCTACATTTATTTAATTAAAAATACAGTAAAATACAGTAATATTGTGAAATATTATTACAATTTAAAATAACTGTTTTCTATTTAAATATATTTAACAAAGTAATTTATTCCTGTGATGCAAAGCTGAATTTTCAGCATCATTACTCCAGTCTTCAGTGTCACATGATCCTTCAGAAATCATTCTAATATGATGATTTGCTGCTCAATAAACATTTATGATTATTTTCAATGTTGAAAACAGTTGTGAACTTTTTTTTTTCAGGATTCCTTGATGAATAGAAAGTTCAAAAGAACAGCATTTATCTGAAATACAAAGCTTCTGTAGCATTATACACTACCGTTCAAAAGTTTGGGGTCAGTAAGAATTTTTATTTTAATTTTTTTGAAAAGAAATTAAAGAAATGAATACTTTTATTCAGCAAGGATGCATTAAAATCAATCAAAAGTGGCAGTAAAGACATTTATAATGTTACAAAGATTAGATTTCAGATAAACACTGTTCTTTTGAACTTTCTATTCATCAAATAATCCTGAAAAAAAATATTGTACACAAATATTTTGTACAATTGTACACATTAAATGTTTCTTGAGCAGCAGATCAGCATATTAGAATGATTTCTGAAGGATCATGTGACACTGAAGACTGGAGTAATGATGCTGAAAATTCAGCTTTGCATCACAGGAATAAATTACTTTGTGAAATATATTCAAATAGAAAACAGTTATTTTAAATTGTAATAATATTTCACAATATTACTGTTTTTACTGTATTTTTAATTAAATAAATGTAGCCTTGGTGAGCAGACGAAACTTCTTTTAAAAACATTAAAAATCTTAGTGGTTCCAAACTTTTGGACTGTACTGTATATATTATATTATATAATACACACACACACATATATATATATATATATATATATATATATATGTGTGTGTGTGTGTTAATAAAGTCAAAAAATTGTATGTGAGAGAGTCAGCTGTAATATCATTGCATTCCTATTGGTCAGTGTTAGAGGAGCTCAGCTTAGCCTGACAGTTAGCCTGCTCCAGACCAGGCTAGTTTCCCAGCATAAGTTGCCAGGGTAACTGAGTTTGAACTAATTTAAGTTTGTTTTATGAAACAGAATTCGCTGACAAAAAGTCTGACTAAGTAAAATAAGCCTGGCTTGTTTTCTAATCTTGTTTTATGAAACAGCCCTCTGATGAACGTAACAGTATATTTTCAATTTGAACAGCATAGCTATAAAGTGACTCCTAATCGCAAACAATTTCTCAATATAAAACACAGAGCCAGACGAAAAAGTCACAGTAATTAAGATGTCGTTTTGGACTTTATTCATATAAAACAGAGTAAAAAGCAAAATGACGGGATTGAAACCACAAGCAGGAACTCGATCATGTTAGAGCGCTAAACAAGAGGCCAAAAAGGTTTAGAAATGTAATGTTTAGGTTAAAATATAAATGTAAAAATAATAATAATAGTAATTTAATGAATGAAAATGAATCAATGTCATTTAGGCTGGCTCTTGAAGCGAGTCATTCTATTGACGCCGGAGGAAAAGGCACTAGAGGGCGCTTTAGCGTCTGTGTGTATGACAAGAAACACTGGAAATTAAATTTAGCTTTTTTATATAATAAAAAACAAGTTGTATATCATTTATATTTTTAACAAAATTATAATCTTGCATAAGGAAAATCAGCTTGTATCTGCTGATTCTATTCATCAGTGTTCAAATAAAAAAACAAAGAAACCACATTTTCCATATTTCATTTCTGGTTTAAAAAAGGAAAAACGAATGGACGCAAAAGTACACGGACCGTATAGCCAGAATTGTCAACTTTGTCTTTTTAACTGCAGAGACAATAAATGCTTTACTGGAGTTTCACAGCATCCAAAAATCAAATTAGAACCGACTGAAATGTTTTGAGATCACTTGTACCCTACCTGATTGAGAGAAAAAAATCCAGTCTTTCACGTGATCTGCCTGTGTCCGTTTGAGTCTTTTCAAATAGTGCGCTAGTCAACTTGTTAACGCTGGCCGGCAGAAGCTATGGAGTGAATTTTGTACCATAATTAAACAAACAAATCCAGCATTTTGCGAACAAACTTAATCTGCTTTGCAAAGGAAAACTCGACTCGCAAACAAACAGAAAGCAATGTGCAGATATACAAAGGCCTGTTTGAGCGAGAACACAGAGGAGTAACAAATGTATTGTGTTTTAGAAATAAAAATAAATATTTCACAAATAATACAAACCATCCTACAAATTGCATATAACCTAAAAAGATCTCGAAAAGCGAAACAAAATTTAGATCATCAAAATTAGTGCTTTCACAGAGCTGATGACACAAATTAAACCTTCACAGCTCTAGTGTCATTTCCAAAATGCAAGAGAATAGAAAAATTACAAAAAATAAAACCCTTATGAGTAATGCAACACAAATCAAAATGTTACAACACAATACAGTGGGAATACTGTACAAAGAAAACAAAATGACATAAGTAAATTTTTATATTACCCACTTACACCATTTGAGTGTAATGAGAGAAAATAACACTCACATAACGATGAGCTCCTACAAAACATCACGTACACTTTTACAAAGGCTGAAAACCCCAACATATGTTGTACTGTGTAAAGAATCGCATTAAATACACATCACATGAAAAGCACAACAACATTTGAAAAATAAAGTGTATAACATTTTCATTAGTGATGGCCGATTTCGAAATACTGCTTCATGAAGCTCCGAGTTTGATACACGGAGCGTGTATCAAACTGCCAAAGTCACGTGATTTCAGTAAACAAGGCTTCATTACGTCATCACTGTATGTTTCAAAATGTTGAAATTTCAATGGTTGACCGGTAGAGGGCGATGATAAAGTGAAAGTGAAAAGAGAACTATTGAACAAGTGTCTGTGGGATTTACCTGATCTCTGATCAGTTTTATACATTTGTAGATGTTTTAATTAGACATTAGAATAATTAAAATGAATAACGGTAGTTATTAATCTCTTATTTGCCTGTTTATCTTGAGCCATTGAACAGAGAAACAAGCCCTGAAAATTGATAAAAGAACACATATTATACACACAATCTATATTTAATCTTATTAGATGATTAGTTAATTGCATTTGATAGATTTTACTTTCAATAAAACTTTTGCAATACATTTGTAAACAGTGTTTTTATGCATGTTTGGCCTGAGTTTTGTTGCATTTAAACTGTTCTGACCACTAGGGGTCACCGTGGAGACAGGTGTCAGATTGTTTCGAAGCCTCGACACATTACGACACATTTGCTTCAACTGCTTCAGTGTTTCACGAAGCCTCGATCTGCCCATCACTAATTTTCATAATGTTAACTGAACCGGGCTAAGCCGCATGGAATGACACATGGACAGATCACGGACATTATACACGTTTCAAATATGACAGTTCTCCAAATCAACATAACAAAATATACATCAAAAATGGGTATTTAACCAAAACATAATCACAAAACAGTGTATTTACCTGTGGATGATCACAAAAACTCCACCACTTTCAGAGAACGCGTGTCGCTCGGACTGCTCGCAAACTCAACAGATATCTGAGTGAAAACGCATGCGCACTGTCTCATATGCAACACACACAGTGCCACCTGCTGACCACTCCTGGAAAATACAGGCAACCACTGTTTATCATAACTTAATACACTGAACACAATACACTGCGTTCCAAATTATTATGCAAGTGACATATCAGTAAGATTTCAGTACAATAAACATTCAGAGTTTAGTTTTTCTAAGAAAATGTTTGTTTGTTTATTTATCCATGTCTTTTTAGATAACTGGTATCAATCTCAGACAAAATAATTTGCCAGGTCTATGGAAACCCTACTTAGAGGTTGTTCCACATTATTAAGCAAGTCACAGTTCTCATGCAATATGGGGAGGAAGAAAGATCTTTCTGAAGATGAAAAGCATGAAATGGTGCAATGTTGTGCAAAAGGCATGAAAACAACTAATATTGTGTGAAACTGAATGGAGATTATCGAATTATCATAAGATTTGTGAGTGATTTAGAGCATAGCAGAACTCGGTGCATAAAGATGCATTTTAGACACCACTAACCAAACCTAACAAAGAGAAACATTTACAGTGGGTGTAGAAATACATTTTCAAACTGTTTTATTGCTGTGGTGTTTTTTTGCAGCATGGGATAGTGCATAGTGCATTGTACAATAGTGCGTTGTACTATGCACTATCCTCCTTTTCATACCATAGCTGAAAATGGCCAGTTATGAACTCTTGCAAAAGTCATTTTAATACCCTCCATCTCACTTCCCAATATTCCAGCCCAAATCATCACCCGTCAGCTCCCTGCTGACGTCGCAGTCTTGTTAGAACGTGGTGGCCATTCACCATCCATCCATCCAGACCATCCATTGTAGTACAGCATTAGTCAGTGAATAAAACTATTTAAAAATGAGTCTTTATGTATTTCTACACCCACTGTAAATGTTTCTCTTTGTGAGCTTTGGTTTGGAGTGGCTGAAATGCATCTTTACGCACAACTGCCTGCCTGCATGGAGATCTTCTTGAGACTCCAGAGGCACCAGCAGCTTCAAATACCTGTTTGCTGCTCAACACTGGCTTTTTTATAGCTGCCCTTTTAATACAATTAAATTTTTTGACAGGAACTTTCCTCAATAAGCCTTTATCTGACCGAGTTCTGCTGTGCTCTAAATCACTCACAAATCTTATGATAATTCGATAATCTCCATTCAGTTTCACACAATATTAGTTGTTTTCATGCCTTTTGCACAACATTGCATCATTTCATGCTTTTCATCTTCAGAAAGATCTTTCTTCCTCCCCATATTGCGTGAGAACTGTGACTTGCTTAATAATGTGGAACAACCTCTAAGTAGGGTTTCCATAGATCTGGCAAATTATTTTGAGATTGATAACAGTTATCTAAAAAGACATGGATAAATAAACAAACAAACATTTTCTTAGAAAAACTAAAATCTGAATGTTTATTGTACTGAAATCTTACTGATATGTCAATTGCATAATAATTTGGAATGCAGTGTAAGAATAATAAAATAACAGATTTTAACATGCAAGGAGAGAAACAAATTGTAAGGTTATTTACCACCCGGTTACACATAATATCAGCAAGCAGATGTGACCAGAATATGAACTAATAAGCTAAATTGCATAGGCATTTTCCCATTTTTATTTATTTCTTTAATGTGATCTCACATTTACCCATTTTCATTTTTGTATATATTACAAAAAAATTCTATACCTTATTGAACTGCCAAATTTCAAACGAATGTAAAATAATCTGCCAAAACTTACATAACCTCAAAGAAACAAGGATCATAATTTAAGATTAATGAATTTCTGATGTTTGTGTGTTGTACAGCTTCTGCCATCAGTAGTTGCCATCCATCAGTCAAGGCAAGGGAGGCAAAGTCTCTTTAGAGAAAACACTGGATGAGAAATGATCGATATTACAAAAATAAAGCAATGCAAGTCTTACAGAATGTGACATTAAAAAATTGTAAAAGTCATTAGTTTTTATATAGTAACTCTGTCCAACAGTGAGACCCACTGGTAAAGTTAAAAAGAACAGCTGCACATTAGTTAAATGGGTGGTTCAGTGTTTTTTTTTTTTTTTTTTTTTTTCTAGGCTTGATTGTGTTTTTGGGGCACAGTTTAACATGTCTTAATGCTTTGTTTTTTTATTTTTTTTGAAAAAGCCATATTTTTCATATATTTTACGTTTATTCTACACCTCTGTTTCCAATGTCATTTGAACGGCTCGTTTGATTTCCTGCCTCCCTCCGAGATACGTAATGTGCTCAGATTGGTTGGCAGGTTGGTAGCTGGCCCAGTGTATCATGATTTGCTGAAGCGTCCAGAAATGTCACGCCCCTTACCATTCGCTATTACTAGTGCTTCAGTGGAAATGTAAATAATGGCGTCTATATTGTTGTATCAGATTGAGCCCGAATCAGACCCAGATGAAGAGAGTAAAGGAGAACCTCTGCAATCGCGCCTTTTAAAGGACGTTTATGAATGGTATTTAATTTAGTATTTGTGTCAAAGTGTTTAGATGCTGTCACTGCTGTTTGTTAGCTTTCAATACAGTTTTATCCTGATTAAAGCTTTACTGTAGCCGAATACATGACTGAGGAGTTGCATTTTTTTGCGTTTAATTTATAGCATGAACAACTGTTTGTCTATGAACATAGTATGCACTAGAATTTAGCTAACTGGCTAGCAAAGCAAAAACGTGTTGGTCTTTGTTTACATCCTTGATGCAACCAAAAATAGCAACAGAACTATAAGTTTAAAAGACATGTACTAACAATAAAATGTACTTACAGTTTGGGGCTGATAAACAGCAGCTTCTGCTTTTAAAGTGGGAACTGCTTCATCTTTCAGTAAAAGCCTTTGTGCAAATCTAGCATTGAACTTGTGTAGATTCTGGAAGCTTCTTCAGCGCCGCATCCAGTGTGAAAATATCACAGATTATTATAATGGGTTCTATTATCTTTTGACGCGTCGCTCAATCTATTATCTTTTGACTCTTTCGCTTCCATTATGCTCTGAGACATGGCCTCGCCCACTTTGTTGCGTGTTCCCGGGGGCGTGTTTTGCAGGGTTTATGATGTCACCAACCCGGGAAGAAGCTTGTTGTAGTCCAAACCAGTCGTTATTGTAGGCATTAAACTGCCATAACTTTAAAAGACAATGGCTGCGTCCGAAAACCTAGATAGCTGTCTTGCTGCCTCTCTGTCTTATAAGAGAATGACTTGTACGGCAGCGTTTGTGCATGAAAGTACCTCACAAAACTGATTTCGGACAGACTTCTGAGGCAGTGTAACAGTTTAATGATCTACAGCAATATAGCGCGAGCTTTGGTGAGAACTGAACAAATATTTAATTATTACAGTAGTTCTTGATAGAAATTATATCAAAATTGAAATATGTTGGTCAAAATCATACATTTATACACACACTGAGCAGCAAGCGAAAATTTTGGAAGCCATCTTTATTTTTCTAGCTCAACTGTCACAGAATGGAAAGCACAGGATTGTGGGATATCAAAGGCAGCTAAGGATACATCTATGCTTCCTTCAAAAATCGATCTGAGCAAGGTATCTCATGAGACAGGAAGTGAAGCTAACATTGGATTCGGATGTGCCTTGATGCCTTACTACCTTGAAATGTGTCCTCGGAAGGCAGCATTTTCCAGTTTTCGGACGCAGCCACAATCTCCGTTTGCATTGAACTTTCAGCGCTGTAACTTTGCAGATACTGTTTATGCTCAAGCAGCAACATTACACAGTAACTAAAATTAAAAAAGTGAAATCGCATGTAACCACCCCTTTAACAAATAAAATATATTGTTTGTATTGTTACTGCCTTTTGTCATTATTTTTGGAATAAATGTAAAAATACATAAAAACACTAACTTGGTGAGATTTATTGGTTTTAATAAATAGAAAATATTACATAGTGTAAAAATACTAAATATAATTGCATGTAGCCTTTTTTATGCAATGTATATTTTACCAGGAATTAAAATAAAAGTGATACAAAAAAAAGTCAAATAATAATAATACACATGTGTTTGCCTCATTATTTTAAAACACCACCACACACCACTGAGAACAGTGTAGTCAAAGCCACTGGAAGGCAAGCCTGCAGCCTTTAGCCAAAAAAGCGTAACAGCTTTTTCTAAGGCTCAACCCCCAGTGGTACGCAGGGAAGGAGTTTTGAACAGCGGGCACTGATGTCACTGCCATTACACGATAGGCTGAGAGGTGAGCACTTGATTAAGTTAGCCGTTACGGTTTCTCCAATGGTAAGAGATACAGACCCTCTCATCTCCCTATTATATACAATCTACAATTATATACAATCTGTAGTGGCTCTGGCAGGAAGTGGCGCTGCAACCTGCCACTACCAGGATTTGCACTTGCTCTCTGACACTAAATTGATCCCCTTGCATAGCGCCATCTGCTGTTTTGAAAGAGGAAGTTGCTCAAATGCATTTGTGAGAAAATCAAGCCGAGAGATCTCATAAAAAGGCAAGTGTCTCAAAATCGTAACAAACAGGTATGCATTTATATGCTATACATTTGGTATTTGTTCACAGGTTATATGCAATTTGTAGGATGGTTTGTATTATTTGTGAAATATTTATTTATATTTCTAAAACGCAATACATTTGTTACTCCTCTGTGTTCTCGCTCAAACAGGCCTTTGTATTTGCACATTGCTTTCTGTTTGTTTGCGAGTCGAGTTTTCCCTTTGCAAAGCAGATTGAGTTTGTTTGCAAAATGCTGTATTTGTTTGTTTAATTATGATACAAAATTAACTCGATAAGAAGCGCACCACAGTGTTTGCCGTTGTTGAGTGGTAGGCCATGAGCTGTTGGCACAACTTGCATCTTACATTTTTTGGATCATCTTTAAAGGGATAGTTCACCCAAAAATGAAAATTTGATGTTTATCTGCTTCAATCATCATTTGTGTTCTACAGAAGAAACATAGTCACCTACATCTTGGATGTCCTGGGGGTAAGTGGATAAACATCAAATTTCATTTTTGGGTGAACTAACCCTTTAACTATTTCAAAGTGCATCCAATTCACATCAACACACTGTAATGTCAGGATCAAGACCTTCTAGCAGAATTAATTAGTTAAATCATTCTTGACCAGTGGCGGCTGGTGCAAAAAATTTTTGGTGGGGCACAAATTTTTTTTTTTTTTTTTTTAGAAATGCAGGAATGAATAGGCTAATTGTTAAATAATCATTTAACAAGTGATATAATAATGTATCATTACTAATCTAAAACATGGAAAATTCAGTATTTAAAGCATGCATAGGACTGGGATCTAAAAAAAAAAAAAATCTGTATTTAATTAAAAAAATATATATATATATATTTCACATCCTGCCCAATATTGTCCTAGAAACAATGTTCATATTGAAGACTATAAAAACAAACATGAATGCATGCGCGCGGCGGCGCTCGTTCACGGAAGTTTGTGCTTGCTGAAGGCTCGTCCACGCCTGACTGCAAAATGGAAATATTTTCTCGACTTTCTAACATTTGCAGATGGAGAATATATCTGTGAAATGTAAATAATGCACTGAGAAAATTATTGGATGTCACTTCCGTTTAAAAAAAAATATTAAGAGGTATGTTAGTTTCCACCAATCGCTGCACAAGTTAAGGTTACGTATGATGACGAAAGCACTTTAGTGCGAGCCCTCCCGGAACCCATAGAGATTGCATTGCAGCGCCTGCAGTTCGAAAAAAAAAAGTTTTTTGAATGGAAGTCTATGGGAGCAGTCGGGGCAAATCTCCGCCAGACTGAAATGCCCAAAAAGAGGCGGTACTCCACAGAGCGTGACTCGATGCTGATTGGACTATATCCAGAGGCAGAACAAACAGCCTAGCAGTGACAGCTAGCGAAACTCTGGTTGAATGTGATTGAAAAATCCGTCCCTTTCTCACTTTGGTGGTGCGTTGCCCTACTGCCCTAATGAAGAAACCGCCCCTGTTCTTGACTGAAAATGTGTTCAAATGTGTCTCTATTTTATCAAAGCTGTACGACTCAAAAAGGTTATATTATTATTTTATTTTTTTCATGAAGTCAACTGTAAATACAGGCAGTTGCAGATTAATTAATTTGAATTGAATAATAATGAATTCATTTATGAATGTATTTAGTCAGAGCTGGTTTGTGGTGTTTCAGACAGATGTGGTTCCTCAATGAAGCAGCTTCAGACAGTCTTCTTTCAGATGCTGTTGTCTGTTCTGAAACTGTTCTTCACACAGACTGTGTTGCTTCTGTCTGCAGGATTGTTTGATCAACTTTATCAGTCACAATCCTCCTCATTATTCCTGATCATTATTGAACTGCAGTACAGTCATTATCTGATCACAAATCAAACATTCAGAAGCGCTTCTTCACACAAACACAATTCAACACACTCATATTTCATGTCATTTGAGTGGATTTTTACTCTTAGAAACACAGACTGGAGTTCAACACAGTTTCATCAGTCAAACACACATGAGGTGTAGAGATTTATACTTACATTCAGATTTCTACAATGACAAGTTGAGCTCTTTTCATCTTAAAATAGAGTAAATGATATGTTTGTGATCCAGTATGTCAGGTGTGATATGACAATGTTTCTTCTGTTTATTTCTGCTGCTGTTGGTTTTCTGCTTCTGATTTCTCTTCTGTATTTTTCTCTGTTTCTTTGACAGATGAAGTGAATTCAGTGCCAGTGATGAAGGGGGCGGAAGTGACTCTACGTGTCAATCCTAAAATACAGACAGGAGATAAGATATTCTGGATGTTTAGAGATGACAACAGTCCTGTAGCTAAAAACACAGAAGATGAGTGTGAAGAAGAGTCTGAGTACTGGAATTCTAGATTTAAAGACAAAGTGGATCTGAATCGTCAGACTGGAGATTTCACCATCAGGAAAATTGAAACTTTCCACGCTGGAAAATACAAACTAAAGATCATCAGAAATGACAAAGCCTCATTCAAGATATTCACTGTTACTGTTTCTGGTGAGTGAAATATTTACTTTCATTGTAATTTATGATTTTATTTTAGATCAGTAATGTGTTGTGTGCCTTTTAGGACAAACAGATTAGTATCTGCTTTCTGTGGACTGCCACAGTTTTCCTCACTGTTTTATTGCACATAGATTAAATGGATCATCATGGACTATTGTGCACAGTCTCCTAAACTAATGACCAGTTCACCGTATAGACACATTGCAAGGTTATTTAATCTTACATTTATTGTCCCGATTCGTGCCTCATTCTCAGTTTGTCTTTTTCACTCATTGAATGCATAGGCCTATGGGAAAGAGTCATGAACATGAAGCCAATCCGTTCACAAAACCTCCTCCCAGACTTACTTCAGTACAGGGCTTTTAAACATGTTCAGGGGGTGTAACAATTGTCCAATGAGAATATACTTTCATGATATAGGAATGTGGTACATATAGAAAAAACAAGTCTAAATATGGTCAACATCTGGTCCAGTGCCCCTGCCTGCCTTGGGCTCCAGTAAGGCCTAAAAAGCAGGGACCCTTTCTTGGCTGCTTTCCAAGAAACACACACACATATACATTGTGTACATTAAAACCAGATGTGTGACGAAACCATAACAACCAGTCTCCGTTCTGCCCTTGCATCCATGAAGACCAGGTGAGGGAAAACAGGGAGAAACAGGGAAAGAAAAGTCAGGCTGATAAGAATATCTATCAGTTCCCCCATTTGATCATAAAATGATCACTTAATCATAGCATGACTTTTCCTCACAACACTTAATCACTTTCCTTGACCTTCAATAAGCTTTTTACTATATTCTAGAATAGTGGGTAAAAATATACCTATATATGACAGATAGATAGATAGATAGATAGATAGATAGATAGATAGATAGATAGATAGATAGATAGATAGAGGAGACATGGAGGATACACACACAAAATAACAAGACCAAAACAAGACAATAGCATTGTCATTTTTCATACAGTAAAAATACATCAGTACCCAGATTGTAGGTCAAACATCATTTGTATTAAATTGGTGTGAACTGAGAAATCAAATTTTCCTTGAGCTTTTGACATATTAGAGGTCCTCATACTTTAAGAATATCCTGTAAGTTTCAGAGCTGAAAACGTCCTTGTTAGTCCAATAAAAGCTTTAATTGTCACCAGACCCAGCAAACGACAGGATTTACAAAGTGGGGATCTATGACGTCAAATGGCAGCAAGCACCGCCTCTGCAGAAGAAGATCAACGCCTACTTCATCACTGCCTGTTTAGCCCCGCCTACCGAATCGCGCATGACATGCAATAGAATAGGTAGCTTACAAGTAAGTAACATAGGCCTACATGTTACTAAACCAGATCAAGCTACCAAGCAATAAACATGCCGTTGAGGATTACAAAATATTGTGCAGTGCTTGGACTCGACAGTAATGCAACAACATGCAAGTAACAGTGTTAATTCTAATGCGTGATCTGATATTAATGATTCATGTACAGTCAGATGTTCTTTGTCTGTGTGTCAGTATATCAAACCTGTGACTAAACGTCAACTTGCGTAGTTTGTCTTAGTAGGATGAAAATAATGTTATTTAACGGTGATTAAATAAGAAAGCGATCAAAGAAAGTTCCCTTTACAATTATTAGAGCAGCGCGCGCTTAAGCTGTCAATCAAATAGCATGCGTTTATAATGCTCCCAATCACAGCAGTGGGCGTTTACACTGAAGTCTCACAGCAGACACGCCCCTTAAAACAGAGCGCTCAAACCAGAAGGCTAAAATCAGAGTAGGAAAAATGCCTTTTATAAATTGACAATTTTGGATGTAAAAGCATATTAACACCATAAGTGTACCCCAGGAAACATTATAAAACAATAAAACAATGCAGTTCATGACCCCTTTAACAGAACTGCTTTACCTGTGAATGGAAATTTTAAAATGCTGTTAGAGACAAAATATATATTCACTCATCAGTAGTGACACTGTAGTAACTTGTGGATAAAATTAATGTGGGGTGAGGGCTGTCCATTCTTTCATTACCACCAATGCATGGAGCAGGGTTTGAACCCAATTCTGTCAATACCATACATTGGTTTTTGTTATTAGATTTCCTCTTCATTTTTTTTTTTTTTTTTTTTTTTTTGGCGCGATACATTGCATTTCAAAATGATTAACCAATGCTTTTCTACTTGGACAACACTCAGACCACTTTAAAATGTTAACAATCACAATGTGTTTCATACACCTGTCACAGAATTAGCTTGAGGGAATTCTGCAAATGGAATTCATCATGACATTCTGAAAAGGAAGAGTTAGATGTGCGCTGCGCAGGTGTGGCACTGCCACAACAACAACAACAACAACCCAGGCCAGGATCATTAACCTTCATCCATGGCCATTATTTCATTGGACATTATCCAATTTGTGTGCCCACTTAAAAAATTTGGTTACAGCTGTTTATGGCATTTGGTTTGCCTGGGTGCACCATCACTCTCACACTTTTTCACACCCCCATTTTCTGGCCAGAAAATAATCTCTTTTATGTCACTGTCTCTACAGACAGTGAACTGAATAGAGAATGTATATTGTTAGAGGTGAAATATCACCAAGTCCAATCGAATAACACCACTTCGATTTCGACAGAAACTACTGAACATAGGCACTGTGGCATTCCCTGTGCGACAGTGTCTAAGCAGTTAGACTCATACAGTCAGGCGAAGTCAGCCGCAATGGTTTTGTAATTTCTTAATATCTAATTGATCATATAATCTTTTAAACCTAGGCATGTCACTGTTAGAAGAACCAATTCAAATTTCTTGAATGCAATTTTTCATTCATTTGTCTAATATAATTTCATTTTCATTATTAATTTGGTGTTGCTCATGAGCTGCTCTGATAAAAGTTTGGAGATCTCCACATATTCTTGGATCCATGGCCAAAGATCATGTAATCGTAATCCCTGTCAATGACAGCATCTGTAATTTCATAAATTAGGAATTAGGCAATTAGTTCAATTTATCCCTAAAAATATAAATAAACCAAGATGAGGTGACCAATATTATGGCTTTACCATCCACAGTTTGTTCTAGGACACTTTGTGCCCCAATTGTAATCCACTCCTTTTTTGTTCAAAGAACTCTGTAACGTGCTTTATAGGAAGCTCTGTCTTACGAGCAGACTTTACACTTTCTCTCTCTACACTTCATAGCCTCACCAGTGATCTAATTTAACATTTTACCCTAGATTTTATGAAATATCTCCTAACTAGACTAAGTCCAGTCCAAAGTTTTAACTGATTTATAAATCAGATCAAACATTTAGCTTCATTTAAGGTTGGACTGGTGCCTATCAACAGAAAGCAGAGTGTTGTTAGTTTATCAAAACATAAAGAACTGCTATGAGTTAGGGCTGGGTGATATGGCTGAAAACTGTATCACGATATCAGTGTTTCATATCGGTCGATATCGATAATTATTGATATTTTTTATGACCCATTTAAAATAAGGACCAGGATAAAAATATATTACATTTAAACATTTTTACTTTAAACTTTACCTTCCTCTGATCATAATCCCCTCAGTTATTAAGACAGAAATGTTAACCATGGAAAACTCTAATAATTAAAATGTAAACATAAGTCTAAAGTAGGGTGACCACCCGTCCCACATTTTGCGGGACAGTCCCGAAATTAGGAGCTTTGTCCCACAAGACTTTAGTGTCCCGCATTTCATTTATGCCTGTAATTTTTTTGTCATCCCTGAAATTACAATACCACAGTAAGAAATATAATAAAAACTGTGAGCATTTAAAAATCTATTTGTGCAGCCGTCATATTCTAGCTGTGAAAATAACCAAACAGCGCAATCATAGAGAGAGGTTTTCCCTCTGATGACAACTGAGTGGACAGCGCAAAGAGCAGGCCTCAACAAAGTCGGTAAACACAACTACACCAGCAAGGATTACATCATCCATACTGGATAAGAACCTCAAGAGCTGCTCAAAGCTGCCCAAATCGATGCTTTAAAGCATGTAATCATCCATCCTGATGCTAAATATTTCCAACGAACGGCGGCGATCAAGCGCCACACACGGAAATGGTCGAGCACCTACAGAAAAACGAGATATTCTCCATTTGTTTTAACCAATACAAAATTGCGAAATTCAGACACGACTTTCTTCTCACGTTAATATTTCATTTAAATTCGGGTTCTGTGGCGTTATTATATTGAGAAATGTCGAGCGCATCAAATGCGCGAGCAATCTCTCCACTCAGAGAGATTGCTCTCCACTCAGATTCCCTTGCACAAAACTCGCTCAGATATCACATCTTCGCGCTCAAACTTTTGTCCTCCTGCATGTGCAGCCGTGAATCTAGAATTGTTTTCTCTCCAGGATTTAATGTTGCCATAAGCGCAACATTATAGTGTGGGCACCCACCGGCAGAAACATTAATCGGTGCATATGCCAAGTTTGCCAACAAATGTAAATCAATATTTACATAGCAATAGATGTTAATTTATCTGTCTCATGTGTCCCGCAAAATCACATCTACTGTCCTGCAACAGATCAATAGTCAGGTGGTCACCCTAGTCTAAAGTCACAATGAAGACTTTTCCTCTTTTATTTACGGTTTCCTCGCTCGCTGCTGCACTCATTTTCTGCTTATCAGTCGCCGGTTACTGAAGAGGAATCCAGCACGAGACAACGATATGACGCAACCAAAATTGATACGGTTACATGATTGGCTGTTAGCGTGTCACTCGGTCACTCCCTACGTTGCTAGGTTACCAGAGAGCAAGTGCCTTTGTTAATGCAACCAAACTTGCTTTGCAAACTCTGTTTTCTTCCGACGAAGAATAAAAAATATAGAACGTTTTATCGAACACATTTTTTATTGATATTGGTCACGTGTCTATCGCGATACATATCATTATCATTTTATCGCCCAGCCCTACTATGAGTAAATAACCAAGCTACAAAGTAATGTGACGAATCAAAATTTAGGCGGTCTCTGTAGTGCTCATTAAATATGCAGTACCTGCACACAAAGGAAGGGATAGAAGTCTTGCTTGATCATCAGTCAGGTGAATGTGTTACTTTTCTCAGATTCATCTGGTAGTTCTGAGATTTCTGTAGGACTGATGTTTAGCACTGGACCTTCTGAAAGAGTCTTTGAGTTTCACATGTCTTTCTCTTGATCCAGTGAACTTTGTCAGTCTGAGGATCTGATGAGAGCACTGGAGGTCTAGAAGATGCCGTTGTGTCTGTCTCTCTTCTCAGGGCAGCTTGTTGCATTGTCGTTTCTCCAAGTCCAGCCCCTCTGAGATACAGTATCAGTTTTCTCTTTCGGGGTGGAGCTGATGGTCCATCCAGCCGTGTGCCGTCTTCTCTCTCCCTCATTAAGTGCACAGCATAGTTGTTCTTTATTTTGGCAACATCCCAGAAGCCATGGTCTGCTTTCTAAAAAATGAACACTCAAGAGAGAGCCGCATGTAAATTCCAACCACAATTGTATATGAGCAATCTGATTTGCTTTTCAATCACCTCTTTCAAATGTCTCTTAATTTTATCATCTGGTTGACAATAGCAGTTCCTCATTTTTATTTTAATAAAGCAAGTTAGAAAAGAAAAGTCAGGCTGATAAGAAAATCTATCACACATGAAAACCTGTGCCAAGCCCTTCAGTGACCCACCCAGAGCCAAGACTTGAACACACATGGGCTGCGTCCGAAAACTGGAAAATGCTGACTTCTGAGGACACATTTCAAAGTAGTAATGCATCGAGGCACGTCCGAATCCAATGTTAGCTTCACTTCCTGTCTCATGAGATACCTTGCTCAGATCGATTTTTGAAGGAAGCATGGATGTATCCTTAGCTGCTTTTGATATCCCACAATCCTGTGCTTTCCATTCTGTGACAGTTGAGCTAGAAAAATAAAGATGGCATCCGAAAGTTGCGTTTGCTGCTCAGTTTGTGTATAAATGTACAATTTTGACCAACATATTTCAATTTTGATATCATTTCTATCGAGAAATTACTACTGTAGTAATTAAATATTTGTTCAGTTCTCACCAAAGCTCGCGCTATATTGCTGTAGATAATTAAACTGTTACGCTGCCTCAGAAGTCTGTCCGAAATCAGTTTTGTGAGGTACCTTCATGAACAAATGCTGCTGTACAAGTCATTCTCTTATAATACAGCGAGGCAGCAAGACAGCTACCTAGGTTTTCAGACGCAGCCATGGAGAGACCTTGAAAATGCAGGGTTTTTCCTGGGTCAAAAATGGTCTTCGGTGGTGACAGACATGGTCATCCACACAACCAGTAAAAAGTGCCCTACCCACGTGATCTGTGAGCCCAATACTGACAATAAAGTACCCGTCACTCTCACTGTAATTCTTTCTTGCCCTCTTTGCAAAAAAATCTGTGATTTCATAGCTTTGTAAGAGTCAACTTGTGAAGTATGCTTACAGTCGTCTGCCTGAAGCTAGTTATTTTAGATTATAAAGTTTTAATATGGATATTTTTCTTAAAAGAAAAACCCATGATTTCTCTTCAGAAGGTCTTTATTGAAGGTTTGGTCCACTTTTAAATAAACTTTTCCTGATAATTTACTCACCCCCATGTCATCCAAGATGTTCATGTCTTTCTTTCATCAGTCGAAAAGAAGTGAAGGTTTTTGATGAAAACATTCCAGGATTTTTCTCCTTATAGTGGACTTCAATGGCCTCCAAACGGTTGAAGGTCAAAATTACAGTTTTAGTGCAGCTTCAAAGAGCTTTAAACGATACCAGACGAGGAATAAGGGTCTTATCTAGAGAAACCATCAGCCATTTTTTAAAAAAAATAAAACCGTTTATGCTTTATAAAAATAAAATATTGCCTTGAACGTACTTCCCGTTTCCACATTCTTCAAAATGCTTACGCTGAATTTCCTACACCTTTCCTATTCTACTTACAGAACAAACGCGGCGCCAGTTTCGTTTTTTTCCATAAGTAGAATAGGGAAGGCGTAGTACAAAAGTAAAAAGTTGGTATAAGCAGTTTTGTGAATATGTTTTAAGAGAAAACTCTTAGCTAGAACTTTTACTGTTATTTAGAAGAATTCTTAGTGGTAAGATAAAATGTTTTGTGAATACTGCCCCTGATCGCCCTGGTGCCATAACCATAAACTGACGTCTCTCTGGTGATGAACGCAGAACTTCTCTGATCATTTAACTCACTCTCATCCTGTTCCTGCAAGCTTTTATACGCTTCACTTACTCATCTAGTGTGAAACAGGCTGTTTGCTTGTTATCTGTCTTGTGATCAACAATGAAAGTTTTTCTGAATGAGCAGACGAACATGTCAGATGCTCTTTGAGCAAATTATTGTTTGTTTGACGTGAATTCAGACTTTTTTCACACATTTTTCCTGTATTTTCTTCTTTTAGTTTAAATGAGGGTCTTTAAATAGTCAAGCTCAACTAAATCTGTAGTCTGATGTTTGTTGTGGATTTCAGGCTGTTCTGTTGGTCAAAACACACATTAGATTTGAGGTCGACCCATTTAATACATTTATATCTTCATGTAGATTTCTATAATATGGTAGAATCAGAGAAAACTGAGTTCATTACTGATATTCATAAACTGAGTGAATGAAACATTTGAAATGTTGAACAATTGATCAGTAATGCTTTGTTGTCTGATGATGTTAGTTTCTGTTTCTGATTTCTGTATTTCTATGTTTTCTCTGTGCTGCTGCAGCTCAAGTGAATGAATCAGTGCTGAAGGGACGTCCTGTCACTCTGAAGTATTATACTGAAATACAGAAGGATGATAAAATACAGTGGAAGTTTGGAGAGAAACTCATCGCTGAAATGACTGGAGAGAACCGTGGGAACCCTCAATGGACTGATAAATTCAGAGCCCAAATGAAGCTGGACCCTCAGACTGGATCTCTCACCATTGAAGAAACCAGACCTGAACACTCTGGATTATATAAACTAGAGATCAAGACCAGAGATTATTCAACATTCAGACTCTTCAGTCTTATTGTCGGTGAGTAACACAAAGTCTTTCAGTGAAACAGCAGCAGTGTATATGTGACCAGAGCAGTATCTTCTGGTGAGATTTAGTTAATAATGACTACGCCATCCTGGGATTTAAACCCAAGGAAATATAGTAAAAAGGACACAGGTTTGGTGGTACAATGAAAAGAGAGACGGGTTGTCCAATTTAAATCAAGAAACTTTTATTAACAAAGGAAAGAAAGAAAATAAATCAACCCAGAATCATCAAAATCATCATATACAATGATAAATTTATTATAACAATATTAAAACTCACAAGGATAAAAGAACATTTCTTTGAACATCTGCAAAAGGCCTACTCACAATCAATGTGAAAGACTAAAGAAAATTGGACCTTCCCCACCAAAATGTATATTTAATAGGGGTGTAACGATACGCTCAGGTCACGATACGGTACGTATCACGATATTTTGAACAAAATCTTATTTGAATTTTTATTTATTTAAAAAACATTAACAAATTTCAATAATTTTCCTTGTACATACAAGATCACATTTCAGGTTTAATAAAAACCTTCTGTATTCAAATGAACAGCTGAATAGGTCTGTAACTGAAAAAAAAAAGAAGTTAAATTTAACATGAAATTAGAATTAAGAGTCCTGAGTGACCGTTCACATTTCGCGTCTAAAAAAAGCATGGAAGGCGGGGCCGCACCGCTTCTCCTTCTTTCCAAAGCGCTTGCGCTCCCGTGGCGTCGGTTGTTGCTATGCAACCATGAACTGCGCTCTCCAAGAGGATCAGGAAGTTTCTGCAAAGGATAAAGTGATTTCTAGCCTTTGCATTAGCTTTACTACTAGATATATTTATGGAGATAAGATATAAAAAAGCACCCTGTACAGCTATGATCAGCTGTTCGGCTGCGACGCGCTTGTGGCATTCTGAAAAGTTGAGAATTTTTCATGTCGATGCGCCTGGAAAACGCACCGCATACTTCCATTATGAGCGCGCCTGCTGCGTGGTTACATTTGAAATAACTGACTTGCACGCGGAAAAGACGCAATATGTGAACGGCCCCTAACTTAAAGCAAAGCATCGCAAGCATCTTTTGCTTTTCATTTAGTACAGCTGTTCCTGTGGCACCGTGGTGAAAGAAAGCCACGACTTTTCTCACGCAACCATGCACGAGACTGACGCGAGAAACATTTAAACCTGCTTGTAAGATTGGATGTGTGCTTGAAACAATTACTGAATTAGAGAGCTGATTGAGACACACCCTTAATATGCGCCTTCTCTCACTACCACCTCCATGTTGCAGAATAGGTCACGTCGGCAGCTCAGCCAATAAGATTAGACTGCCGTCATATCGTAAAAGTATCGACTCTACGATGCATATCGTAACATTATTGCATCGCAAAATATCGTACTGCGATAAATCGTTACACCCCTAATATTTAACAAACAAATTAATTACCAAAATAACTACAAGGCTAAAGCCTACCTTAGGGGTGGCAAACTAGCTGAAAGAAAGCATGCTCTCAACCACACGTGCACAAAGCAAACAATAGGAAGAGGTGCTCACAACCTGGTGCTCCACCCAGGTGACTAGCCTCCCCCTCAGCACACTCAGCCTTGTCTCAACTAGAAAAAAATTAGTGGGTCCAGTACAATATCAATTAATCCTTCAATGTAAGAAAAATACCATACAATAAATACCAAGTTGAAGATGGCATACAGCGTCATACCTCGCTTCGGAAATACGCCTAAGATTACGCACATAAATGTCACAGAGGTAAAGGATGTGCAACCAACACAAACCAAAATCTGAACACAAAAATAAAAAAAATGAAGACACAATCATCATATAATTAAAGGGAAAAAAAATCATAATAAACCAAACTCAGAAAAACAGCAGCGCGACCCGCCGTTCACCACATGACCCGCAGGAGGTCAAATTCACGGATCAAAGATCATCAAGATGCTAGAAGACCTTCAGAAATGATCCACTACGAGCTTTCATGGAGTGCTCGACGCAATTCCCAGGGTATTAGACAGGCACAGCTACAGTGACACTGAAAACCGGAAGAGGGGCGGGCATGACAACACCTACTGTCTAGTGCTTCCTACTCGCGTATTTAAATGCACACGCCCTCATTATTCCAAATAATGATTTCCGGTAAAATTAAAATAAAAAAAAGGAGAACACCCCATACTGCTACGTATATGACAGACCTTGTGTCAAAATATGATTATAAAAGTGTTCCAGTTGTGTTAATAGGTTGTTTGCACATGACGTCACTGCTGCACGCGAAATGCAGCTGGAGGCAGGGAGTGATTTTTCTATATAGGAATCCTATCAAAAACTCAAAATTGCGTCGTTTATGGTTGCTCAAATCGATCAAACCAAGAACCAACAAGGAGCTTTTATTGTTTACATAACTTATGTCATTTTTTAACTTTAAAAGTTGTCACCTTTTATAGCGTTTTGCGTCTGCTGATACTGAAATGAATATGGATACCTGCTTACCTTATTTGTTTTTGACTTGGTTAAATATTCACATTCTTCATGGTATTGTTTGCAGGGAAGAGAATATATTTTATCCCATTGAATGGTAATTTGATGTTTTCACTTCAGTTTTGTAGAATTCTGTTTAATGTTGATGGTTACTGTAAAAAGTGTCACGCTGCTGCTTCAGCCATCATATGGTAGAAAATGTCCAAATAAATAAATGTTTAACAAGGTGACAGAAGTCGATCCATTTCTTTTTTGGAAGTGTGTAACGTTAAATCGAAGTGTAGTTTTAATGTTGTCTTTTTAAATATTCCCTTTCCCATATGACCACGGAGGAGAATCAGAGGGGCACATTCAGCGGACAGACACCCTTTTTTACAGTCTATGACAGACACCGACACACTTTTTTTTGTATTTATTTCAACAAATGACAACCAAAATCAAACCCATAGAAGCTCGTGAACAGTTTTGAAGTGGCTGTGTGCAGGTTATACTCATTCACAAGCCGAGTGAGAGTCATACTCGCAAGTGTAATGTTAATTATTACACGAAAACAAAATACAAAACTTTCAAAAACACTCAGCTTTGTGATTATTTTATTGAGTAATAGGGAGTGGGTTAAATCAGTGACATTACATTTGCTATGTGTCGTCTTCCCATCGCCGCCTCAGTCTGCTTCTCTTGTGTGTGTTTTTACACGTAGAAAGGGCGAAAATTGTATTACACCGTTCAGTTTTTTCCACGAACGATATTGTGAGTTCCTATTACAATTCTCGATTCAGCATAAATGACCTACAATGGCGACATTTTTCACAATCACGACAGAAAATCAAAATACTGCCCTTAACATCACTAGCAGAAAGGCAGCGCGATATAAACAAACCCAGACTAGAACTGAACACGGCATGACGGCAGCTTCACATCCTCTATATCTGTCTCCTCGATGGCAGTCAAGTCTTTCAATTCAGTGGAAAAGTTGCTCATCTTCATAACATAAGGATCACGTCCAACATATGTTGTAATTTTCTGTTTATACCTTTCTAAACCAGCACAGAAAGGACTTTCCTCCATCTCTGTGTTGATTTCTACATCAGTATCGCAGATCTATACTGATGTAGAAATCAACACTGTAATGTCAGGATCAAGACCTTCTAGTGGAATTAATGGACAGAGTTCAATCATTCTTGACTGAAAATGTGTTCAAATGTGTCTCTATTTTATCAAAGCTGTAAGACTCAGAAAAGTCAACTGAAGTCAACTGTAAATACAGGCAGATGCAGATTAATTAATTTGAATTGAATAATGAATGAATTTATTAATGTATTTAGTCAGAGCTGGTTTGTGGTGTTTCAGACAGATGTGGTTCCTCAATGAAGCAGCTTCAGACAGTCTTCTTTCAGATGCTGTTGTCTGTTCTGAAACTGTTCTTCACACAGACTGTGTTGCTTCTGTCTGCAGGATTGTTTGATCAACTTTATCAGTCACAATCCTCCTCATTATTCCTGATCATTATTGAACTGCAGTACAGTCATTATCTGATCACAAATCAAACATTCAGATCACATTTCTCTCACTGCAGCAATCAAGGCGTGAGAAACATGGTGGTGAGTAAATAAGACTATTAATTAATTATTTAGCCTACATCATGCATTCGGAACTTTTATAAGCGCTAAGTTCCCGTACAAACTGAAAAGACCATCAGCGCAACTGAAGCCTTGTTTATAATGCATTAGTGGTGCGGGAATCATAAAAATATGCTGCTAATCTGAATCTTATCACGCTCCAAAAGTGAGATAAGATTTCCACGAGGCATTCCTATCGTGACACTGGTGATAAAATGTGCGATCCATTTGAATTCTATTGAGAGTTAAACACTTTAAAACACTTTAGAGAAAGTCAAGCATGATCTAGACTGAACAAAAGACTGAAAAGAAAACAAACATTATCTTGCGCCAACATTTAGCTTTTTAAACTATTCATGACTAGGGATGGGTATCGTTAAGGTTTTAACGGTATTACTACTCTTACCGATAATCGATCCGGTACTTTAACGGTATTCTTATCGGTACTTTTTGTTATATATATATATATATATATATATATATATATATAAGAGCTGAATTAACTTTGCTTTTTATTACATAGTGTCTGGCATTTTTGGTGTGTTATATAAGATACAGTAAGGACATGAACAAAGAAACAAACTGCCAAATACAATAAAACAAAGAAACAAATGAAATAAAGTGCTTTCATTTGTTCTTGTGTTCATGTAAGTAATATAGGCCTAGCCTATAAAAGAAATCTAAGTAAAGTAACCAAATGTAAAATAACACTGAATTGTTTTCACAGTATAAATTAATAGATTAAATCTTATTAAAGCTAACTATATTCAGAAGAAGAGCTGTGAGTGATTTTCTCTTTGCATTTTCTTGTTTGATTAACACTGATGGCATAATCGTCAGAAGTGACTGCTGTCACTTTAAGACAATAGATATTAACACACATCGGATTTTCTCCCAGCTGTTCATGTACACTTCCGATATAAACTGTGTTTAAGTAGCTAAACACACTCCAATCCGTTCATTTTAACATACTTTTGTGTGTATTTGATCGTTTGGACGTGCCCCTGAAGCCCAACGTGTAATTTGTTTGTCCATTTGCGATCCGTTTTGAAGCACGCGCCGCAATTCAGCCTGAGGAAAAGCGCCTCTTGCGTGGATTATTGTGCTTTCAACGTTTTAAACGTTGATAATAATTTTCAAACCATTACTGCAATTTAGCAACCGTAAAGACTGCATTGTACAACAATCACCGATTGTGCTGATTCTGACGTTAAGTTTGGGTTCAGGGAGGAATGAACGTGCGCAGCTGTGAAGAGAATGAAGGTGTGCTAGACGAAACGCGGCTAGTTTTTAATATTTTTACCTCAGATAACTTCTTTCTGATGATCCTTGAAAGCCAAAATCGAAATAAAAAATAAAATTAGCTTAATATCAAAGCACAGGCCTAAAGTGTATGCGGACGTTTAGTTTTTTAGTTCTCTCCTCAATCGTCACCATTAAACGGCTTTCATGTGAGCGGCTGCGCGCGCTGTAGCTCCTCTGCGTGAGCGCGATCTCTCTTCTTGCGAAAACAAAAATGCATCATAGACAAATGTCCTAATATTATTGCATACAGACTCAGCTGGCGACTCTGGCAAGATAGAATCTGCAAGATAATGTCAATATAGCAACAAAAAATGCACGTGTATTTTCTTTATAATTTCTCCAGTACCGATAGCAGAACCGTTAACGTCAGAGCTTATCGATACACCGGTCTTTCAAAATTTAATACCGGGTTTCGGTACCCATCCCTATTCATGACCCTCCCTTACTAGAATTTATATAGTTTTATTGTAGTATTTATGGTAAATTTGGCTAACTTGTAGAATTTATAATCTATTAAGGGAATATATTTTCACTAGATAAATACCTGTGACATCTTCTGTTGTTTCTATAGGCTATGTGTAGATTGCTATTTTTCATAACAAATGCTATGATAATGGAAAATTATTTAGTTTGACTTCTTATGACACAATGAAGTAGAAAATTGTCAAACTGATAAGCTTACATAGTCGTAAATTTAAAACTGAGTTTACAGAGTTTACCGGGGAAACAGCTCTATTTCTGCTGCTCCATAAGTGCCACCTACTGACAGAGAGTGGTTTAAATTTTCATTCAGCCTGACTACTGTTTTTTTTTTTTTTTTTTTTTTTTTTGGCCTTTTAGATAGTCTGGGTAAAAATACACCACCTTTTTTTTTTTTTAGGACTACACCACTGGGTTCAACACAGTTTCATCAGTGAAACACACATGAGGTGTAGAGATTTATACTTGCATTCAGATTTCTAGAATGAGAAGTTGAGCTCTTTTCTATGGAAGCCCGTTTCTGCTACTATATAAAAAAATTAAAAGATTAATTGTGACTTTTTATCTCAGAATTCAGATTTTTTTATCTTGCAGTTGTGAGTTTATATCTCACAATTGCGAGTTATAAAGTCAAACTTCTGAGATAATAAAGTCCCAATCGCGTGACAAATGAAGTCGCAACTGCGAGTTATAAAGTCAGAATTCTGATAAAAAGTCAGAATTCTGAGATATAAAGTCGCAACTACGTGATATAAAGTCGAGTTATAAAGTCAATTGCGAGTTATAAAGTCAGAATTCTGAGATAAAAAGTCGCATCTGCATGATAAAACGACAGAATTCTGAGATATAAAGTCAGAATTCTGAGATATAAACTCACAATTGCGTGATATAAAGTCAGAATTCTGATAAAGTCGCAACTCCAAGTTATAAAGTCAGAATTCTTAGATATAAAGTCGCAACTACGTGATATAAAGTCAGAATTCTGAGATATAAAGTCGCAATTGCGTGATATAAAGTCAGAATTCTGAGATATAAACTCACAATTGCGTGATATAAAGTCAGAATTCTGATATATAAAGTTGCAACTCCGAGTTATAAAGTCAGAATTCTTAGATATAAAGTCGCAACTACGTGATATAAAGTCAGAATTCTGAGATATAAAGTCGCAATTGCGTGATAAAAAGTCAGAATTCTGATATATAAAGTTGCAACTCCGAGTTATAAAGTCAGAATTCTTAGATATAAAGTCGCAACTGTGTGATATAAAGTCAGATTTCTGAGATATAAACTCGCAACTCCGAGTTATAAAGTCAGAATTCTGAGATATAAAGTCGCAACTACGTGATATAAAGTCAGAATTCTGAGATATAAAGTTTTTTTTGGCGGAAACAGGCTTCCATACTTTTCAACTTAGAGTAAATAATATGTTTGTGATATGTTTGTGATACAGTATGTCAGGTGTGATATGACAGTGTTGTGTAACGCGGTCCTACTACCGTGTAGCCCTCTTCTAACAAACTCTAGGTCACTGCATAAAACACTTGTGGAACCACGCTAACCACTGGGGATTCCTTTGGACCAGAATCAGAAGATAAGGATCATCTCACAAGAGCAAAGGTAAGTAGTAAGTATAATAGTATGATCTAGTAATAGTCTCTAATCAATTAATCACACAGAATAAAGTAGAATGAAGAATAAAGTCAATCAATAGGGAAAAGAATGTAGTATTTTGTTTTGATTATTTTTAGTCTTCAATCCTTCTCTTTTAAATTGGCAATGAAATAACAAGTGAATTGAATAATAAAATCCAAAATAACAAAAGGATATAAAAATTCAAAAACCCAAATCAAGGTTCAGACTCTGAATAAAAATAAATAAAATAGTAAAATAATAATAAACTTCACACTCTGAATTTCAAAATCAGTGCTTCAGTTTTGAAATCAGTTCCTCAAAGACATCCAGATTTTAAATTAATTTAAAATCAGTTTCACAATAATGAGTTTCAGTTTTTGCGTTCAACTCAGTCTTAATGTCCAGTTGAGTTTAAGTTCGATGTCTCAATGTCAAGTTCAAAAATATAAAGCAAAAAGTGTTCATCAAAAAGTGGAAGAAAAAAATTAAATCCAGGAGAGAGAAAAAAACAATGTTTGATCCACTGAAGATCCAGGTAGAAAAAAAACTCGGGAAAAATCAAGAAAAAAAATCAAAGCAAAAATAGTTTGATCCTACCAGTTCAGCAGACTTCACGCTCTTTTCTCTGTTCCCAGGTACGATGGATGGAATGGCTCGCCAGTCCTGACCGGAATACAAATATTCAGAAAGGACAGGATTCAGGAACACAATTCTCACACACACACACACACACAAAAAAAAAAACAGCCTTGTAACAACAAAGCCAAAATGAAACATTACTGTCAGTCCAAATAAATCATTTCAAATTAAATCAAACTCTGTCTCAATCATTTGCACATACATGAAGGCATGCACGCTAATTGACCATGTGCTCAATCTAACACTAGGGCCTATGCACAGTGTTAGCAAGCTAGCACCGCATGGCAAACATTTCACGTAAAGAAATTATCTCTGTCTAACACGTAAAACATCCTATAACCCTTTAAACACGACTATACAGTCACATATCATATTGAAACACTTTTAAAGCATTTTTGAAAATTTTACATCACATTTCTTTTTTAAATTCCTTTTTCACATTACAATTCACAGTATTTGCAATCAAAATAACTGAATACACTTCTTATAACAAGGTTTGTACTCACCAAGGAGAATAATAATAATAAAAAAAAGGTTGTTTCTCCCCGGGAAAAGATGTATATCTTATTGTGTCAGTCTCGTCATATCCCGTTCAAACGTCGTCACACAATACTATTCTCAAAACGAGTCGAGTTTCTCAAAGTTATATATACAGATGCAAGTTCAACTCATTAATATTTATTTATTTATATATTTTATTAAACAGCATACAGGGGATACATGAAATAGATTTGAAACAAAATACAAAAAAGAACGCATAAACAAGAAAGCGAGAGAAAAAAATTAACACGTCTAAGCAAAAAAAAAAAAAAAAAACACTTCCATTTTCAGGAAATATACAGGAGGTATTATAATGACATTATAATTATTTTTAGCAGTTGTGCAGTTTTTGCAGCTTTCTTGTTGAATGATGAACAAAGAGAGTCATAAAATAGTTTTGAATCTATACAAAAAAGCGTAATGTTGGGCTTACATTCAGTAACTTTACATTTATGCAAATGAAATAGTCCACATATTGTCAGGACTTTTAACACATTGTTCATCTCCTTTGATCCTGTTTCCCACATCAAAAACAGAACATTAATTATTTCAAAAATAAAAAGTTTGCTATAAACAGAGAAAATAAGCCAGGCTACTTCTTTCCAAAAATCATTTACATAATCACATTCAAAAAAAAAATGTGGTATTGTTTCAAGATTAGAATTACAGAATGTGCATTGTGAAGAAATGTCCAATTTAAATTTAGAAAGAAAAGAGTTACATGGATAGTAATTATGAAGAATTTTATAGTAAAGTTCTTTCATCTTGTTACGTAACAAAAATGTATTGATACCAGACCATACTTTAATAGTAGAAAGATAAGGATAATTTATTTTCCATTTAAAAAATGATTTTGGGTGACAGCTTAACTTCTTAATAAGGATTCTTCTCATCCAAAAATTGTTACATTTAACGTTACAGAGCTCGACACCTCCAATTGACAATTAGGGTACTTCACATTTTGCTACTCTGTAAGTTCAACTCGTTAATAATCAATCGCTGGATTACTAAACAGAGGATTTTAATCACAATTTGTGCAACTGCGTATTCTCTTGTTCAAGTTCACTCTCGTTCTGCCTGCTTGTCCGCTAACTTTCGGAAAGGGGCGGGACTAACTTTTCAGTTCACCAATGACACCAATGAGCAATCGGCTCGAGCATTTCTAAATTTAATTTATAAAGCAATTTTACTGCATTTTTCTTCTTTTTTTTATATTTATATATTTTATAACAATAATAGTTATATAAAATTGCAAATAAATGCTAGTGACCTGGGTTAATGACCTGGGTTACAGTTGCTTCTGTTTATTTCTGCTGCTGTTGGTTTTCTGGTTCTGATTTCTGTATTTTTCTGTTTCTTTGACAGATGAAGTGAAGTCAGTGTCAGTGATGGAGGGGGCGGATGTGACTCTACGTGTCAATACTGAAATACAGACAGGAGATAAGATATTCTGGATGTTTGGAGATGAGAACTGTCCCGTAGCTAAAAACACAGAAGAGAAGTGTGTAGAAGAGTCTGAGTACAGGGATTATAGATTCATAAACATGGACCTGAATCGTCAGACTGGAGATCTCACCATCAAGAAAATTGAAACTGTCCACGCTGGAAAATACAAACTAAAGATCATCAGAAATGGCAAATCCTCATTCAAATTATTCAATGTTACTGTTTCTGGTGAGTGCAATTTTTTTTTTAACCTAACCTTTCATTGTAATTATGGATGCACCAATACCAGTATCGGTTTTGGGCCTGATACTAAACTCATGTAGGCTACTTGTACTCATGCTTGTAAAAATACAGGTGACATTTTGCCAACACAAACTAATTATAGACGATAGCAGCAACACTTGTGGTGTTAAAGGGTCAAGAATAAACATAAATACTTAATTTTGCCAACACGTTTCGGCACAGAGGCTTTAATCAGGGCTAAAATGTTACAAGTGTGTGTAGGTTCCTTTAAAGTCTGCATGAACCGGAAGTTGCAAACGAGTTTTCTCCAGTGCTGTGACGTATTTCCAAGTGAAACGGAATATTTAATAGAGGGCAGAGTTTTACTTCAGCTCTCCTCCTCTCCATCTCTCGCTCATAGCAGACTAACGGTTGGAGGGGAGTGGTTTAACGCGAGGCGTTATTTAGACCCCAAGCCGTCAAACTGATGTCATCAGAGAAGGGGCACCGTTGCAGAGGGGAGGAGCATTTTCAGATTTTGATTAAATATTACGTATTAAGTCAAACAATTTTTTTGTGTGGATTGACTTGACGTGGCACGGGTGAATTGTTCACCACAAAACTAGCAAAATGAGCTAACAAAATAAATCAGGTAAATTTTGATTTCATGTGTACTTTAAATACAAACATTTGTTGTGATCACAACTTATTTTCTCATGATCTCGAGATAACAAAAGTTGTTTTGTTTTGATCATGACATAATCTCTGCTCTAAATTACACAAATGTGCCAACAGGTGGCAGTATATTACCCTGAAGGAGGGTATGGAGACGTACGTTGGCATCAGCTGCATCAGCTGCTCGCCTCGCAGCGCGGGTATATAATGAGCAGCAGGTGCGTTGCATCTTCAGGTTTTCGCTGAGGAGCCGAACCAAGCAGGCGGCAGCCAGAGCGATGGCATCCACTATCCAGTGGGCCATCCTGTGCTTGGAGACAGCCTTTCCCTTCTGTTGGCCTCCGTAACAGACAAAGAGCTGGTCTGAGGTCCTGAAGCGTTGGTTCTGTATGTACAGTCGCAAAGCGCGAACTGGACAGAGCAAAGCCAGGGCTGGGTCTGCCTCCTCCGAGGGCAGTGCTTGCAGGCTCACTACCTGGTCCCTGAAGGGAGTGGTAGGAATTTTGGGCACATAGCCAGGCCGGGGTCTCAGTACCACGTGGCTGTCACTCGGCCTGAACTCTAGGCACGATTCGTCGGCCGAAAATGACTGCAGGTCCCCTACCCTCTTGATGGAGGCCAATGCAACCAGCAGCAAAGTCTTCATAGACAGAATCTTTAAGTCTGCTGATTGCAAGGGCTCAAAGGGAGCAATCTGGAGTGCTCTTAGCACCAGAGCAAGGTCCCAAGAGTGTATGGAGGGGGGTCGAGGAGGATTTAACGGCCTCGCCCCCCTAAGGAACCTTACGACCAGGTCGTGCTGACCAGCAGATTTGCCAACTATGTGGTCGTGGTAAGCAGAGATAGCAGCAGTATGGACTTTGAGAGTGGAGGGGGACAGCCTACGCTCCAACCCTTGCTGCAAGAAGGAAAGCAAGACTCTGATCGAGCATCTTTGGGGGTCTTCTCGGCGAGAAGAGCACCACTCGACGAACAGGTTCCACTTCGAGACGTAAGCACGTCTCGTAGACGGTGCACGTGCCGAAGTGATGGTGTTAAGTACCTCGGGGGGTAAGTCGCCTAGAACCTCCGCGTCCCGTCCAGGGACCAGACATGGAGTTTCCAGAGGTCTGGACGTGGGTGCCAAAGAGTGCCCCGTCTCTGAGAAAGAAGGTCCTTCCTCAGAGAAATGGGCCAGGGAAGGGCTGTCGCGAGGAGTCCGGTTGGGCCAATAGGGTGCAACTAACAAGTCCTGCTCCTCGTCCTCCCTGACTTTGCACAGGGTCTGTGCAAGTAGGCTCACTGGGGGAAACGCATATTTGCGAAGGCCCCGGGGCCAGCTGTGTGCCAGTGCATCTGTCCCGAGTGTTCCCTCGGACAGGGAGTAAAACAACTGGCAGTGGGAGGTTTCTGGTGAGGCAAACAGGTCTACCTGAGCCTCTCCGAACTCTCTCCAGATCAGCTGGACCACCTGGGGGTGGAGTTGCCACTCTCCTGGCAGCGCAGCTCGTGACAGCTCGTTGGCCACACAGTTGAGCGTACCAAGGACATGAATGGCATGAAGTGACCTCAGATGCTTCTGACTCCAGAGGAGGAGATGGCGGGCGAATTACGACATGCGACCGGAGCGTAGACCACCTTGACGGTTGATGGTGAGGTGTCTGAGCACCAAATCCCTGTGTTTGCACAACTGATCCCGCGACTGAGCTAGAATGAGCCAGTCGTCAAGATAGTTCAAAAAATGCGAACACCCTGTTCTCTCATGGGAACAAGGGCTCCCTCCGTGACTTTCGTGAAGACGTGGGGAGACAGGGCCAGCCCGAAGGGTAGGACTTTGTACTGATATGCTCGACCTTCGAACGCAAATCACAGGAATGGCCCGCGTTGCGGAAGAATCGAAACATGAAAGTACGCGTCCTTCAGGTCGATCGCTGCAAACCAATCTCGGGGACGGATGCATTTGAAAATGCACTTCTGCATGAGCATTTTGAACGGTAGCTTGTGGAGGCTCTGATTCAAAACTCGCAGGTCCAAGATCGGTCGTAACCCACCGCTTTTCTTGGGTACAATGAAGTAGGGACTGTAGAACCCTGACCTCATATTGGCTGGAGGGACCAGCTCTATCATGTCTTACGCCAGTAGGACTGCGATCTCCGCACGCAAGACATGAGCATTGAAACTTTAACTAGAGTGAAGTAGATGCTCCTGAACTTGGGGGGACGCCGGGCGAGCTAAATCACATAGCCGAGCCTGAAGGTCAAAATGAGCCAGCGAGACGGACTGGGGAGCGCTAACCAGGCTCGCAGAGACCGTACAAGCAGGATCAAAGGGACCGTAGGCGTACCCGCAATGGGGCAGCGAGGTGGAACGCAGGGACGCGGCTCTGGAGGCTCTCTTAGTGAGGCGGCCCGTAGCGGGAGAGGCTTTGGCTACCTTCTCGAATGGCACGCTACTGCCCTCTGGTAAAGGAAGAGGGGGATGAGAGTGGTGAGGTTTTTCTCCTCCCACTGCTATCCAATCCCTTTTCAGACCTGGAGATGGAGGAACTGCTCTTTTTTTTTTTTTTTTTTTTTTTTTTTTTTTTAATTAGGGTACCGCTGGCTGTTGGGCCAACGGTGGAACAGAAACAAACCCAACAAAAGGGTTTATCACCCGGCCCTCCTCTGGAGGGGAAGAGCAGCCCCACCCATCTCTGGGTCACCCGTCTCAGGAGTGATTTCTCACTAACCACTTAAACAGCAGCAGAGACTGGAGGCGTCATCCCCCCGCAGCGGAGACAGTAGAACAGGCTGAGCCGAAGTTTTCCAGCAGGGGATGACACCCTTGGCAATGAGCAGACTGAGGGGTGGCCCACGAGGAACTCAATGGTTTGTCAGAGGAAGCTCCCCAGTCTGCTACTAACTGAGGAGAACTGCTGGGCTCAGTTCCCGACAGTGTCACCGGAAAGGCCACCTTGTGAGATGGGAGTGTTGAGAAAGCATTTAGCTTGACAACCTCTCGCACCTCCGCAAGGTAAGCCAGGGAGCGCTTCTGGACCACTGAGGTGGACATCGTCTGGCCGAAGGCCTGCGCCGTGACTTTGGTCACGTTTAGTCAACAAGCACAGCTCAACCCCAGCTCAGAACTACCCTCATACATAAAGAGTGCCTTGGCCTCACATGCAGGGTTGGTGTGGTCTGTGTACAGCCACCTCATCCAAGAGGGTAGTGAGAGAGGAAAACCTATGCAGATTTTGGCACTTTTGGTGTTCCATATTTATGGCACCAAAATACCTCCATACTGCAATGTTTTCTATGCACATCCGGAACAACCGGGAAAACATGGCTGTAAACTCTGAATCTGAGTCAGCATAAGCACACCATTACAGTGGGCAGTGTCACCCTCATTTCCAGAGTATAACAGCACTCTCTCCAATGCTGCAATCGACGTCTGACCCTCAGCTGGAGCTCTGAATGAAATGCTAGGTTCCCCTATGAGAAGGACCAGCAATCCAATCCAAAAACTGCACAGCTTGTGATGCGCTAGAGAGGGAGGGGCCCTAGGGGGTTGTTTCCCCGAAGGAACCCCTCAACCTCATGTCACCCAAGCCATATCAGCAAAGTAGACCTCCAGAGAGGGTGCTACAATGGAGATTATACAAGGGAACCGCACATCTAGAGCGCTGAGTGAGCACTGGGTTGCCGTGACAACCCGCGCTGCAGCCAGGCAGCTCGATGGCACACAACACGCAGAGGAGCAAGAGGTTTGCCTCTTTACTCTTTTAAAAGTGCTGAAGCATGCAGGGGAACGGCCGCCGTAACACAGACAGGGATTGTGTGCAGCCTGTCGTGTGCTCTCTTTTTCTCTTTGAAGGCGCTCACCATTACCAGCCGTAAAAACGGCTTTTCAGCGCTCAAAAGCGCACCGTACCGGCCGTGAGAACAGCCTTTTGACGCTGTCAAAACAGCTATTTGCTCAATAATGGCAAACAAAACAAAAGACAGAAAATAAAGAAAGGACTTTGACCCCGCTGCTCTGAAAAAAAAGTGAAGTTCAACCAAAAAGAGCGGAGTCTCTGGAGTACCTCCGGCCTGTGAGGGGCCATGGGGGTATGTGAGGGAATTGCGCGAGGCCGGTGACGCGAGTGTTAATGATCTTCACCTGTGAGGCGCACCGGCCTCTCACGGAGGAGCTCCGGAGGCATAAAAGGAGGAGTGATGACAGTGAAGGACAAGAGAGGACCAGGCCTGGATATTATTTCATGTTTTATTTTGTTTGTGTGGCCGGCAGACGTCCGCAAGGGTCGTTTTGTTCTTTGTTTATTTTATATTAAAGTTTTGTTAAACGTTGCCGGTTCCCACCTCCTCTTTCCCGTATATACGAACTGTGTTACACATTTGCATTATTGTAAGGGTAGGTTTAGGGTTGGGGTAACTGTAGACGTTACTGTAGCAGTTGTACAGTTATTAATCAATTTATGGGTGGAATATGAATATAATAATTCATAAATCTTTATGAATAATTATTATGCACATACCGACCCAAGGGGGAATTAACCATATATGGTTAATTAATTACAATGAATTATAATCAATTATATATATGATTAGTTCTGGTTTAATAATTATTTAGAGAAACTGTTCGTTTGTCCAGCAAACTAAGCTCCTCATAGAATATTATCAAAGGAAGGTTTTTCTCTGGCCACGAGAAAGACCTCCTATTCTAGCATCCAAACGTAAAGCACGTATAGGATCTAAACGTTAAAGTGACCTGTTTTTTTGTTGAACGAGCAAAAGAACAAAAAGCATGGATATAATGTATTTAATATATGAAAACTACTAGTACAGAGGTTATGCGTCTAAATATATACAGAGGATATATGCACATATATACAAGCGTGGAAGTAAAGACAGGAAAAGAAAGATGATCAAAGAAGCCAGCACAGAAATCAGTTTAAATGAATTTTAAAGGAATTATAATACTTGCATATTGGTTCAAGTCAGTGTGCAGTAGAGTTTCAGTGCACAGCTTGGATCGATTGGTCCTTTCCGAGAGGGTTTGCTCCGGCTGGGTTTTCAAACGAGGTTTAAACTTAAGAGTAAAATAACCGAAGAGAGAGAGTCCAAGGAGATGGTCGTCCGGAAGGAGCTGAGCGCGTGATGACAGCGCTGTCGCCTGAGGCAGTTCAGGGGCAGTCGAGAGACAATCAGGAGACAAAGGAAAAATTGTGTGTCGTTGTTTTTATGGAAAACCAAGCTAACACACCTCCTGAATTGTAACGGCCAATAGATGCGTAGCACTATTTGGTGGGCAAAGTTCCTTTGTTTGGCCTCCTAGCTGAATTTGCATACTTTATGACTATCAGATCGGATTTCGAGATGGAGTACTTTCTTCACAGCATCATTAAACAAATCGAACAATACATTTGACAGCCATGTAATATACATAGATGAATGAGACGTGGAAATAGCTTTAAAATGAATCTAAACTTGATATATAAGAAAAGCATGTAGAAGGAGTTATGGTTTACAGACAAAATTCCATCATTAAAATGAACACTAGCACAAATACACTCATTTAAACTAAGTCTAAACACTAGAAAACATGCATACGCTTGAAATACATGACAGGTACGTTTTGGCATAGTTATATTTTACATATACAGTCTTCAATGCATGTTTGTGTGTTTTTGTGTGTGGGTGTCTGTGTGCGTGTGGTGTGTGTTGGAATGTGATCTGGCACTCAGTTCACATGAGGGGCCCCTTTGATGTCCCAAGAGCTAGGAAATTGGGCCTTCTGTTTTTCCTCGGAGGGTAACAAACATGCCAAAGTGTCTTTTTTTCTCTGGACCGGCCGGAGCCGAGGTCAGATTACAACACAGTCCAGCATGCGAGAAGCATCCTGAAGATTCCAGATGTTATTGACTGTCCTGATAAGTGTGCATATGCTACATTAGTAAAACAAGTATTTGCATTACTGTAAAGTAATATACACATACACATTCTCAAACAGCGTCCCAAGATTGTTTTAGCCTATATCAAGTGGATTGAAGTTTTTTTTGTTTTGGAAATCTGGAGTATTGCACCTCTTTTTAATGGAAGATAGGAGGAAGACAGTTTAACGCACATCACAGCCTATCCTACATGACGAATAAAAATAACACACATTATGTAATATAATTTTGTTTCAAATGAGTGAAGAAAATAAAGTTGGTTTAATCTAAAAGTTTTTAATAATAATTAAATAAGATAATTACACAAACAAAATGTTAAGTGCACATTTATTGAACAGTGATTGATTAGCCTACAGGTATATGCATTTATTTATTGTAAACTTTATTATTAAGTAAAGTAAACATTTAGATGAAATATCCGCAAGATATAAGGGCGCATGATTTATCCGTCGATCAGATGCGCGTCAAAGAGCAAAGTTGTCAAAGTTGTTTTCGTTACTATAGCTACAGCAGAATCCAGGTAGAGTGTGTTTCAGAATCAATCATTGAAAAAAGAACCTTTATGTCCTGATCACGACAAAACAACTTTTGTTATCTCGAGATCACAAGAAAATAAGATAGAAAAAAATTATAATCCATGGCCGTTTAGGGCTTCCATATAACAACAATCATGTATGTAGTTTTACAAACATATACAATATATACACTTGTTTAAAAGGCCCTAATATATATATACATATATACAGGGATGGGCAGTATTTATGATACATGTATTTCAAACACGTATTTCAAAAACAAAATAGTATTCTGTAATTTGTATCAAAATACTTTAGTGTTTTGTATTTTTACTGTAAAATACTTTGTAAGAAGTCTACATAATGACATCATAAAATTGCGGCCTCTGATTAGTGCCTACTCTATAGTTTGCAGAGACTTGTTGTGACCAGAACAGAAAATTGAGTCAGTGTTGCTGATGCAAAGTAGGCCCTTCATTACCAAACATCAAGTAACTAATTTAGGATACAATTATGAGTCATTTGCAAACATTATACTGTTGGTTACTTTAAACTAACCTTCATCTGGGAGATCACAGGGATATGTGAATATTTGTTCTGTTAAAGCCACAATATGTACATTTTTTTTTGCCTCTAAAGATTGCGAATTCAAAACAAAGGCGTAGCTCGTTGACACCTTGATTTCACAGAATCATGGGATGTGTTGTCTTCGCGTCTACAGCCGGTGGAAAAGAATCGGGACAGGACTCAGGCAGAAATCATGTTTATGGAGAGATTATTAACATTACTGTAGTATGAAGCAGAGCAGGGCCGAATGCTGTGAGAGCAGTAACGAGCCCACTGGAGCGATTAATGAGAGATGAGTGCAACACACACCTCGACAGCAGTGGATCTTTTATTATGCCACAGTCGCCGCTTCCGCTTCTTTAGGTCATGTGCACATAGGGTAAAGCAGCGCTGTTTATCATATTAAATACATTTGTGTGTTGAAAGTTGGTATAGTGCTACTCTGTGCTTTCGCTCGGCGGCTGCTTTGAGACACTTGTTGCACACTGCAGTAAGCTAGATCAATATTAGTCATGGTAAAACTAACAGCTTGTGCCAGCGCAAACCCTCTTTCGGCATTAAAAAACTACTGTCGGGATTTACTAAAGACACGCAGTGTAAAATTAGCGCTGAAAATGTGTGGACTGAGTTTGCGGCTGACCTTATTGCGTATGCATTTTTAGGAGTTTCCCTTTCAGATGCAAAACGGGAGGAGCGTATTTAAATGAATCGCACAATGCGATTTACTATTGTTTGCGCTCGTCAATTTTAGGGATGGGACGATACACTTAAACTCATGATACGATGCACCTCGATATGCCAGGGTCACGATACGATACGTCACGATACGACATCAAAAAAGAAAAAAAAAGAAGAAAATATTACTGTATAACAACAACTTATTTATTTTTGTTTCACTACCATGTTAAATGGAGCCATATAGTCCGCTATGAATTCGCCAATGAGCCTGGTTATCTGTTTTGCACGCGGACTTGACGGAGGTAGAGTTGGTGTCAGCGCTTGTTTCATGGTCAGCTGTCCCTTCGGTAGGCTCGTTTTCTCCGGGGCCGTCTTCACATTTTTATGGTGACGTTGAAGGTGGTGGTTCATGTGTTGGATGTGGTGTACGGAATGACAGCATGGCATAGCTTACACACAGTCTTAGTCTTGTCAGTTACTCTGTTGCCGTCTTTGTCTTTTTTAATGAGAAAGCCAAAATACTGCCAGACATATGACTTGTATCCAGGCGGAGCGTCCTCAATTTCGTCCTCATTTGACTCCATGGTCGGCTGTTTGGAGGCAAGGCAGTTGGTGCTAATGCTAATAATATTTGTTAGCTCGCTGCAGTGTTGTTATTGCAACATGCGCTGTCTTGACGTTACGACGTACCGCACCGTTCCCCGGATATAATTTTTTTTTTTTTCATTTAGTTTTTTTTTACCCTGCCACCATAGACTGTATGTCTGCCCCATATACATACACACAAATATAATACACTCAATTATTTATATACTACGCAAATCATGCAGCAGTGCCATCTATCTTTATTTCGCGATCCATTTTTTTCGACCTCGATGCGTTTCGTCACGTTTTGTATCGTGATATTTTGTCAAACGATATTTCGTCCCATCCCTAGTCAATTTACTGGTATTTACTCCATTATTTAACACCCTAAAAAAGCATGTCTGAACCCATTTTGTGACATGGCTGCAATTGTTGCTGTTAGGAGGAGACACCGCAGAGAACAGAGAACATGTGGTAAAAGGATTATTAATTTCTTTGAAATGCCAGAGTAAGACCTTATCTGAACATATCGTTTGCCAAGCAATGTTGGCCTATATTTGCATGTCAGCAGATCACGTGCAAAACTTGCCAATCCCATCAACACATTGTGGAATTGTGCTCTCATGGTAATTTGCTTCATTTAGTAAATCTGGCCCTTAATGTGTTAAAGGTACAATCTGTGATATTTTTTTCCGCTAGAGGTCGCTAGAAGCCTATTCAAAACAAAGGCGTAGTTTGATGACGCCAAGTTTTAGAGCGGAATCTTTGGACATGTGGTCTCCATCTCAACGGACGGTGCAAAAGAATAGGGATTGGAGTCTGGAAGAACTCATGTTCGTGGATGCGATTATTAACGTTACTGTAGTATGAAGCAGAGCAGGACCGAGTGTTGCGGGAGCTGAACGAGGAGCTGGAGCGATTGATCAACACACGCCTCACGAGCAGCGGGACTTTTATTATGACACAGTCGCCGGCGCCGCTTCCGCTTTTCCGGTCATGAGTTTACGGGAGCTGTCCTTGTCGACAGAACCAGCGGCAGATGGTAAACAGTAATTATGTTCCATAAATAAGTAACACAATCCACCATAAAACGTGCAAGAAGTAAATAAGGAACTGCTTGAAGCAAGCTAGTGGTTTGCTGGAAGCTAGACACTACTTCCGCATTTGTCCACGGCACTGTTGTCATGTGGTTTCTACGTCAGTAAAGGCGGTAACAAAGGGTAACTGATGTAATTGACAGGCGACTACACTGCCCCGTGTCACTGTTTAGAATGGGAATTTTCTCATGATTTACAAGTAGTTGAAAACATTAGAGATATTGTTAGTAATCAGCTGGACAAAATATATAACACTAGCCTAGTGGTTTTTGGATATTTTACTGCAAAAATGTTACATATTGTACCTTTAAGCGATATAACATGATGAGTTTTCTGTTGATGAATGTATCCAAACAGTTGCTTCCCTGTCTAATAAAACTCATAGTATACAATACTAAAGTGTCTTTGATGTTTCCATGGTTTTCCGACAAAATAAAATGGGAAATCGAGGGTAATGATGTCATTGATAGGCGACACATGGACACGGTGTGTGTCCTGGTTAAAATTGCTTATTTCTCTGGATTTAGAATATAATGTAAGGTCACAAGTCAACAAAAAAATATAACATTGTTTTAGTGGTTTTTGAATATTTTAATCTAAAAATCCTAAATTTTTGTGCTAGGGATGCACTGATCCGTCTTTTTCACTTCCGATAACGATACCTGGGATTCAGTATCAGCCGATACCGATCTAATCCAATATTCAAGTAATAAGATAAGTGCTAAATTACCTAATAAACTGTATGCCTCACTTAGGGCTGTGATGGTCGACATGACAACAGCGCCACCGCGGTCATGGACGCAGACTTCGTTTAACTTTTTTTTCATAATACTTTCTTTTCATAATATAAATAAATGCATAGCCTAGGCCTATTTGTTTATCCTATAAGTTTGTAAATAAATATAAAAACGTGGACGAAATCAGAAGCTATTAAATGTCTTATAATTAAAGTATAAAAATTGAAATGATGCAGCAACATATGATAGATAGAATAGAACAAAAAAAAAATATTAACAATCTTTCATTGTGCAAAAGTATTATAATATGAACGGCTCCCATACAGAGCGGGACAAAGCGCTGATGCGCATCCCGTGTGCAGAATGATGTGCTTGAAGCACCATGGAATCAGCGTGCAACGGCAGCGCTCCATTCATCTTGGAGAGTGTTTCATTGTGTTGACTGTCGTAGCTGAACGCGACACGCAATCTGAATGCTGAATGGAGAATGACTGACAGCCGCAGCGGAGGGAGGCATTTACGTGAACTTTAATTTTAAACACTTAAATATTCATCTGTACCTCAAATTAAACTATGGAATGGCTTCAGAACACTTGGAATATAGTGCACAGAAACTTTATGGTGCTTTTTAATGTTTTTGTGCTTTTTGTGGAGCTTAACAATAACACAGAATAGTACACGCATAGTATCGGATTTGGATCGGTCCCGTTCGGCCGATACCCGATCCGGCAAAAATGGCAGTATCGGAACCGATACCGATCTGAATATCGAATCGGTGCATCCCTAATTTGTGCCTTTAATTGGTTGCATATGTCAGATTTATTGTATGACTCGGGGAAAGAAAAGCCGTTGCTATCAAACATTGTTTACTTAATCAAGTCAGTGTAATGGTGAAGGCATAGATCAAAGAGGCCAATTGATGGAAGGTTTGCGAAGAAATTTATGCTCCCTTGTAAAAGTATTTTGTAGTATTTTCAAAATACAAAAATATAGTAGTTTATTTTGATACATGGTTTGGCTGCTGTATTTTGTAGTTTATTTTGATACATTTAAAATTAAGGTATTTTGTATTTTATTTTAAAATACATTTTGATGTATTTTTGCCCATACCACATACCTGTATCTCTGTCTCTATATATATATATATATATATATATATATATATATATATATATATATATTCTCTCTCTCTCTATATATATATATATATATATATATATATATATATATATATTATATATAATATCTTTTTTTTGTAACACTTTACTTGAAGGAGTGTGCATAAGACTGACATGACACCTTCATAATCATGACATGACACGTGTCATGAATATGAAGGAGGTTTTATGAATGTTTATGACAACTGTCATTAAGTGTCATTCGCTCAATTATGTCATTTTTAATGCAAAGATGACATTGTTTGAGATGTCTTTGTTACGACAACTTGACATAAACAAATACATCATAACTCTCAGTGTCTTTGGCATGACGACTTGACATCATTTAGCTTTATGGGTTAACATTACATTAAACTGTCATGTGGTTGGTTTTGACATTGGCTGTCATGAGGCCATTATAATAGTGTCATGAATATGCATCTTGAGCTCAAGTACAGTGGTACAAATTGAACTTGTCATTAAAATGTCATTAAGTGACAAAACTCTGACAAATAATTTTATAACAGCGTCATGACTATTTTGCATTTCATGTTTTTTTTTTTTGTTTGTTTTTTTTTTAAAGTTTCCTCCAACAGAAGGTCAGATAATAGACAATTTCAAATTTCATAAATAAGATGACACTGTTATAAAATAATGGTAACACTTTATTTTAGGGCCTTTTAACTAGTTGCTTATTACTATTAGCATTCATATGGATAAAATATTGGCTATTTATTAGTACTTATAAAGCACATATTAATGCCTTATTCTGCATGACCATATTCTACATTCTTAATCCTACCCAATATCTAAACCTAACAATTAACTATAATAAGCAGTAAATTGATAGTTTATTGAGGGAAAAGTCATAGTGAATATACTGAAGTGTTACCAAAATAATGTAATGTAATGTTAACCCATAAAGCTAAGTAGTTTTTTAAGTTTGATAATTAATCTGCTATGTCATGTTTATGACAGGTTATGATATATTGGTTTATGTCAAGTTGTCATAACTCGGACATCTCAAACAATGTCATCTTTGCATTAAAAATGACATAATTAAGCGAATGACACTTGATGACAGTTGTCATAAACATGCATAAAACCTCCTTCATATTCATGACACGTGTCATGTCAAGATTATGAAGGTGTCATGTCAGTCTTATGCACACCCCTTCAAGTGTTACCTTTTTTTTTTTTTTCTCAGTAGGATGTGATTGGTGGATGATATTATATTACTCTGTTTGTATTTAAAGGAGCCTGTAACATTTTAGCCCTGATTAAAGCCTCTGTGCCGAAACATGTTGGCAAAATTAAGTATTGATTTTTTTTTTAGCTACATTTTATGTTTATTCTTGACCCTTTAACACCACAAGTGTTGCAGGTATAACCTATAATTAGATGTGTTGGATGTGTGAAGGTGCACCAGATTAATCATATTACATGTTGCCAACACATACAGGAAGGTACAGTTTCACCTTTAGTAAGTTAGTCTTACCAATAGACCTTTATCAAAGCAGAATTGATTACCAGGTGCATTGTTGCCAACTTAGCAATTTTGTTGCTAGATTTAGCAACTTTTCAGACTACCTTAACAAAGCACCTAAAGCACCTAGCAACAAATTTAGATATTTTTAAAATGTATTTGGCAACTTTTATCAACTTTTGAAAAGTGACTTAAACCATCTTAATGACTCAAAAAGAGGAAAGCATTGAACAGTCAGTCAAGCAGCACATCAGCCTGGAGAGAGCTGAAGAAAGATGACAGTACACACTTCATATGTGAATTAAGATGATAGTTGAAATAGTTCAATAATAATTGTTGATTTATGATACAGCATGTTATTAGCTTGTATCTATAATTCTTGTTCGGTTAGGTACACTGTAAACTGTAGAAAAACAGAAAAGGTTCTGGTAATATTCTGTGAGGACAAGATCTGTTAAGTTGTAACCCTGTAATGTGTAAATTATAATACAGGTAAAACACCTGTGAAAAATCAACATGGATAATTCCTTCATATTAACACAGTACATTGTGCCCTATTTTTAACTACCTATACACAGCTTAAAACTATAATTGTTCAAAATGTGTAACTGTTCAGTAATTCAATGTTGTATTTAAAAATAAAAATATTTTATCAAAAAGATGTTTATTACTTTTACAAATAAAATAGGTTTATATTATTATAAATATATTTATATTATATTTATATTATGAACAAATCTGATTTAACAGGTTTCAATTCATATTTTTATGTGTATTTACACAATAATGCAGTTTTGCATCACAGTTACATGATGACGTCATCCCACAATGACTTTTAGCAACAAATCCACCATCTTTAGTGACTTCCCTGGCAACACTTGTTCGATTTTGTTGCATTGTGAACTTATGTTTGCTTTTTTAATTTTGTTGTGTTGTGCACTACTGGGCCACTGTAGAATTCAGACTTTGTTTCAGACTTTTTTCTTCTATTTGCTTCTTTTAGTGTAAAAGAGGATCTTTAAATAGTCAAGCTCAACTAAATCTGTGCGTCTGATGTTTGTTGTGTGGATTTCAGGCTGTTCTGTTGGTCAAAACACACATTAGATTTGAGGTCGACTCATTTAATTCATTTATATCTTCATGTAGATTTCTATAATATGGTAGAATCAGAGAAAACTGAGTTCATTACTGATATTTATAAACTGAGTGAATGAAACATTTGAGATGTTAAACAATTGATCAGTAATGATTTGTTGTCAGACGATGTTAGTTTCTGGTTCTGATTTCTGATCTCTGTTTCTCTGTTTCTGTGCTGCTGCAGGACCAGTGAATGAATCAGTGCTGAAGGGAAGTTCTGCCACTCTGAACTCTGATACTGATATACAGAAGGATGATAAAATACAGTGGAAGTTTGGAGAGAAACTCATAGTTGAAATGACTGGAGAGAACCGTGAGAATCCTCAATGGTCTGATGAATTCAGAGACCAAATGAAGCTGGACCCTCAGACTGGATCTCTCATCATTCAACAAACCACACATGAACACACTGGATTATATAAACTAGAGATCAAGACCAGAGATTATTCAACATTCAGACTCTTCAGGATTATCGTCTGTGGTGAGTAACACAAAGTCTTTCAGTGAAACAGCAGCAGTGTATATGACAGACCTTGTGTCAAAATATGATGATAAAAGTGTTCAGTTGTGTTATATTAATGATGGAGAAACTCTGAGCTGTTCATCATATCACTGCACTGCTTCCATAGCAGATCTATACTGATGTAGAAATCAACACACTGTAATGTCAGGATCAAGAGCTTCTAGAGGAATTAATGTACAGAGTTCAATCATTCTGGACTGAAAATGTGTTCAAATGTGTCTCTATTTTATCAAAGCTGGAAGACTCAGAAAGGTCAACTGAAGTCAACTGTAAATACAGGCAGTTGCAGATTAATTAATTTGAATTGAATAATGAATTAATTTATTAATGTATTTAGTCAGAGCTGGTTTGTGGTGTTTCAGACAGATGTGGTTCCTCAATGAAGCAGCTCTTCTTTCAGATGCTGTTGTCTGTTCTGAATCTGTTCTTCACACAGACTGTGTTGCTTCTGTCTGCAGGATTGTTTGATCAACTTTATCAGTCACAATCCTCCTCATTATTCCTGATCATTATTGAACTGCAATACAGTCATTATCTGATCACAAATCAAACATTCAGAAGCGCTTCTTCACACAAACACAATTCAACACACTCATATTTCATGTCATTTGAGTGGATTTTTACTCTTAGAAACACAGACTGGAGTTCAACACAGTTTCATCAGTCAAACACACATGAGCTGTAGAGATTTATACTTACATTCAGATTTCTACAATGACAAGTTGAGCTCTTTTCATCTTAAAATAGAGTAAATGATGTGTTTGTGATCCAGTATGTCAGGTGTGATATGACAATGTTTCTTCTGTTTATTTCTGCTGCTGTTGGTTTTCTGCTTCTGATTTCTCTTCTGTATTTTTCTGTTTCTTTGACAGATGAAGTGAATTCAGTGTCAGTGATGAAGGGGGCGGATGTGACTCTACGTGCCAATACTGAAATACAGACAGGAGATAAGATATTCTGGATGTTTGGAGATCACAACAGTCCTGTAGCTAAAAACACAGAAGAGAAGTGTGAAGAAGAGTATGAGTACTGGGATTCTAGATTTAAATACAATGTGGATCTGAATCATCAGACTGGAGATCTCACCATCAAGAAAACTGAAATTGTCCACACTGGAATATACAAACTAAAGATCATCGGAAATGGCAAAGCCTCATTCAAGATATTCAATGTTACTGTTTCTGGTGAGTGAAATATGTACTTTCATTGTAATTATGATTTTATTTTAGATCAGCATTGTGTCGTTCTTAAAGGATAATTCAGCCAAAAATGTCCTCACGTTGTCCTGAACCCACAAGACTTTTATTCATCACAAGATTTCTGTCAATCCTTTGAAAGTGGGGAAACAAAACTTCAAAGCTCAAAAACTCCTCATACTTCAGCAGTTTGAATTTGATTTGAACTTGGACATTCTAAATTTTTGCTCTTTGAGTATTTCACAAAGCATTTTCACTAAAACCAGCTCCTTAAACTGTGAAACATTAGCAGTAGTCAAGAGGACTCCTCAGTCACTAAGACATAGCTGTCAACATTGAACACTGAAAATAAGGGAGATTTTCCGGGATCCATCCCCAAAATAAGGGATTTTTTTTTACACGATTATTACGTTTGCACTGGGGACAGGGGGTCAGGACCCCTGCACTTTTGATAAGGGTTGCTTCAATCAGTCACACTATATCAACTTTTAGCTTAGGATATTTTCTTTCAAATGAGACCATTTTCATTTTCACGTTTCTGTGAGCTTTCGTTCGTAAACAATCAACGGAAATGCGCTCTCGAACGGAGAAACACGCGATCTCCAAACCATCGATCAAAGCGTGCTGACGTTTTTGGACAGGTCGATGGTATATAATGTCAATCAAGCCAAACCGCCCATTCAGAAACCGAGAAACTGAAGGCTGATCTCTCAGATTGAGGCGCAAGCTGGCTTGACTGAAGTTTTCGTGAGGATAATAGTTTATGGACTGTTTTGATTTCGGTAAATACATCTAGAAAGGTAAAAGCATTGATGGCATCTATGAAAGAGATATCTGAAAGTGAGATATTTGCCTCGTCCAGTGAGGAGGACGCACGAGAGGAGACCTGCGCGTTTAATCTGTAATACTGCATTTACAATGCTTATCAATGGCGTGCACTTTGATCGTGAAAGTGAAAGTGCCCTTTGCAGTTGCATCGCAGTGCCCCCGTGTTCCCATTTCTCCCGATGTCCATTACAATTTATATACTACATTTCCCGCGAGCCTTTCAAAGAAACTCCATGAGTGCGGAAAGACTCGTTCGGCGCATGCATACGTGCATCGCCCGTGGTCAAGTGCAAGCCACTTCACAGACACAGATAGTTGCGTGTTCTGAGTTAACACAATCAGAGCGTAAAAATACGGGATATTTTACGGGAAAATACTAAAACGGGAAAAGAGCTAAATTACGTGAGAAACCCGGAAAAAACGGGAGGGTTGACAGCTATGCACTAAGACCAAATCACAAACAATCCTAAAACGGCTGTTGCCGATTATTCGCCTCAGCAATCTGCCCAAAGACACTGAACACCATTGAGTCAATAGTGATAAAGTCTTGAATCTGAGCCTTTTCTTTATAAAATACATTTTTTTTTATTTATAGATTTGAGTCTATGGTGGCATACCATAAAGGTTCATTTATGTACAGGCAATATGCACTGAATGAAAACATCTGATCATTGACACTGATAGTCTTGTGGGCAGCTCGGATGACCCACGTTCGAGTTCCACCTCGTGGACCTTTCCCGATCCCGTCCCCCCTTTCTCTCTTGCACTTCGTTTCCTGTCTACTCACTGTCCTATCATAATAAAAACGTCAAAAATAAATCTTAATAAACAAGTAAATAAGAATATAATGTTCCATTACCTGTGGCAATGTTTTCATGAGTTCACATATGTATATACATAGGCGTAATTTGCGGGTGGGAAGGGTGGGACATGTCTCCACCACTTTTTGAAACATCTCGCGGATAACTAATACAAAAGAAACACCTCTAGTTGATTATCAATTTGTGTTAATAATAGGCGATCTGGCGCTGGGATGTGTTGTTTTTGAAATCATGTTGAGTGCTCCTTGTCGCAACAGTGTTTTCTTGGCGCTCGTGCACACAGCGCAGTGTTCACACGGACGAGCGCTTCAATCTATCGCTTAACTGTTGCAGAGACTCTCTATTCGTTACGTCGAATCACAAAACAAAATACAAATAAACGTGTCCCTGCTCTTGATATACAATCACTGACGAACATCTTTGGGTTTTAATGAGAGAAAAAAAAAATCATACGTGGTTGGATTCTAACCCAGAACCTCTTGCATGCTAAACGAAAATAATGCCTCCGGTCCATCAGGACAATCTATTTGGAACAGCGGATCCACGTATTTATTAACTAATATACATACTCTCGAGACATATTGTATTATAGTAGATGTAAGGAAGAAACTATCATATTAATTTTAATATCATATTATTATTATTATTATTGTAATAATACAATTGCAATACCCCCCCTTCCTGTCCCACCCACTTTTTAAAACAAAGTTAAGCCACTGTATACATGCCTTGCCAAGAATGCCAAGCTGACAGGATAGATCATGTGAATATACTAGGGCTGGTCCGAATACTTTTTTTTGAGCTTCGAAGTTCGGTAGGAATCAGCACCGAATATTCAAAGCTTCAGCGGGAGGGGGCTGAAGATATTCTTCTCTCTATAGGCCAATTTCACACTTCGGGGATTCTGGCTTCCGGAACGATCCACGCTGTGTAAAAGTTTTTCCTGTTATAGTAATAGATAGCCTCGATCAGAACCAGCTCGGGAATCAAAGTCATTTTTCGAATTAAATGTCATGAAAATGTTTGAACGTTCTTGGTGAATTATTGGTGAGACTACAGAGCTCTCATTAAGGGTAATTCATATATATTTATAGAAGATAAACATAATATTACAACTTATATTTGCACTAAATCATGCACGCATGAACTTGAACTAGTAACGTAGTCAGAATAGCTCCTGTTGTGGATGCGTTCTTCCTGTAACAACACGCCAAAACACAGCAACTAGAATTAACAACATTTTAATACAATATTGTATACAAATAAAATGTTATTAATATGACAGCCATAATCATAGATAATGTTTTGTGTTGCTGTTTGAGCGCTCAGATGATCATCAATACAATGAAGCGCTGCTGTGTTAATTGCCATCTCGGACACAAATATGGCGGCGGGCGTAGCGGAAGTGACGTCTTTGAAACCCATGGATAATAAAATCAATGAAATTTATTAACATTAGACATGCAAGAGTAAATACCACAACAATTAATAATGAAAATGAATATGCACTTCTAAAAGATAGTAAAATAATAATCAAAGAACAAATAAATAAAGTGAACACAGAATGGATAAATGCAATGCTGTTGAACTGAATGTAGAATGGAAGAGAATTGTATGGGAATGCTTCTTGTGGAAGCCACCTAATGGCTCTCTAAATGGTGATAAATAATTGCTTATTTACCATTCAACAAATAATATCCCTATTATTTGTCACATGCTGCATGTATAAACTAATGCCAAATAAAGTACAGTGTTAAAATAGTGTCTTTAACATTTTACCCATGCATTCTTTCTTTACCAAACCTCTTTCAAATTATTAAAGGCATTGTAGGGAACAGATAGACACTGTCATAAAGTTTCATGAATGCTGGTTGGAAATATAATCACTGTGGGGCATCTGTTAGAATGCAAAGTTCTTTATTGAAGGCTCAGTGGAACAAATGTGGTTTCTAGAAGCAACAAGAATATGAATATTAGTTTAAAATATATATAACAATCATAGATTACAAAAGGTTTCAATAATTGTAACCAACATCAATTGGTCAAACAATGCAAGCAACAACATGTATTCAACACAGATTAAAAGATTTAAAATCCAAGAAAATCAGTATAAATATTCAGTAGTCTTATACAACAATAGATACTTACACACATACCCCTCAAGAAAAGACATATTTAACTTACAATTGATGCACACACACAGTCCCCATAAACAAGCCAGTTAACCCTCAGGGGTCTGAGGATTTTTGACATGCCCTGACATTTGTGCTTTTTTCAGTTGTTCATAAACATATTAATGGAAAAAGGGTCATTACACTGTATTCAGCACAAACTAGGCTACAATAATATGTGAGGAACATGTATGTACATGTTTGTGTTTTTGAAGGAATAATGTTTATGTGTGGTTATTGAAAAAACAAAAAACTTCAGTCACTGAAATAAAGCCAAAATATATATATTAAATCTGTGTTCACAAGACTTCTGGGTATTGTAGGGTTGTAGACTAGAGTTTTTACTTCAAAATTATGTAAAAATTATCATTCCTACTCCTTCATATAAAACAATAGAGAGATTTAAATTTTCTAAAACATCTTTGGTCAAGAAACACAGTATGCGTGGAGGCGTGAATCATCATGAATAATGGGTGATTCTCACCTGAGAAGACAAAAGAATCGCATAAAGAACCTCTAATAACCTGCATAAATAATGAGCTCTTTCAGACAGGTAGGCTGTGTAAAAACCCTCTGTTGATCATGTCTCAAGCTCATCATAATATAAATCAAACATACAGAAAAAACAGCAATACTAAGAAATATTATTACAATTTAAAACAATGGTATTCTATTATATTCTTTAAAATATAATGCATTTCTATGATAGGCTACAAAGTGTCTGAACAGTTATGTTACCTCTATGGCATTTCATATAGGCTTTTACCTTAAAAGCATGCACATTTGGAGAAATATTGATGGATTCTCATGTTTATGTCAATTTTCTATACAGAGGAGTAGCCTAATATTTATTCAATATTTATTGTCATCACTGTGAATGCTGGATACTGTTTTCAATTCATACTTGCAGCCGGAGGGCGCTCTGTGCACCTTTAGTCCACAAATGCCAATGCTAAAGAAGAATAGGCAATGCGGGAAATTACTGAACTAACAGAGGCCAGAGATCGCTAACTATGGCTATTCAAAACACTTTTCAAGACAATAAATACACGATTGAGACAATGAATGCATGCATTGCCTCAGTATTTGCGTCTGAATAGCGCTGGCTCCGTGGGCGTGGCCGCATTAGCAGATAATGAGCTGAATCACGGACTTCTGACATGGCTCTCTTTTCATACAGATTTCATAAACACAGAATTTTTGTTTTTGATTTGACTTACACGATTTAAAACCTGACATTTCACCGTTCTTTTAGACATAAGTCTATTTTTTTTTGTTATTAGTATTCACTAAGTTACAGTTCATTTTCTGAGAACTATCAGATTGGACTTCGTTCAGAGGGAGACGAGAGATCACGCATCATGTTAGTTTTCGTTATTTTACAAAAAGCACAACATTTTTTTTTTTGCCCTGAGTGTACACAAATAAAAGAAGATATTCCACAGATTAAAATGGTGTATAGCTCTTAATTGTATGTGCAACATTGATGGAGTATTTTGACTCTCTTTCACACTGGTTAGAAAAAAAACGCAGTGATCACGCCGGCGTGACCGCCGACCCGAGGGAGTTAAGACCACTCTCCTAGGCCTAGGTCAACTTCCAATGGCTTCCACCATGTGCTCAAGGAGGATGTCAAGTTGCAGGGTATTTAAAGAAACAGTATCGCCCCCTACTGACTCATCCCCTTCACAACAGCTGCCCCCAAATTTGTCCAACAAATTTGCACTTACAATGAAGCTAACTACTACTGTCAGGGACTGCAGGGAGGCTTATTAAACAACTAACTGGTCGTAGATATGTTCTATCTTTCACCCTTACTTCTGCCGTGCGTATTCTTCCATCTTTACCAGAAATTAGCTTAATGACATGGCCTACAGGCCAAAGTGCTCTAGGCAGCTGGGGGTCCACCACTAAGACCACAGTCTCTGACTGAAGTGCATCAGTGTCGGTTTGCCATTTTGACCTAGTTTGTAAAGTCAGCAAATAATTCCTAATGAACTGTGACCAAAACCTATCAGCAAGTATTTGGCATGTTCTCCATCGTAGTTGACTGAGCAAATCGCACTCATGGTAGACTGCCTGTGGGAGCGAAGGATTTTGCCGCCCCATAAGGAGGAGATTTGGGGTAACAGGGTCAGGGTCAGCCACATCAGTGGACGCATATCCCAGAGGTTTGGAATTTAAAATCCCCTCAATTTCCACAAGAACAATGGTAAGACCTTCTTCTGTTACAGTTTATGAATTGAGAGTAACATTCAGGGCAGATTTAATAGACCGAATCTCCCTCTCCCAAGAGCCTCCAAAGTGGGGTGCATGAGGTGGATTTAAGGAAAATTTGAACTGATACTCTGCTAACTGGGTTTTCAGGCATGAGTGCATGGCATTAAAGGCATCTGCGAGTTACCGATTTCCCCCCCTTAAAATTTGTTCCTTGATCAGATGGCAGTTCAGCCGGCTTTCCTCTTCTGGAAATAAAACATCTTAAGGACATCAAGAAGGAATCAATATCAAGGCTGGTTAGAACTTCAATATGTACAGCTCTTGTGGTTAAACACTTAAACAATATTCCCCATCTCTTCTCATTTTTTCGGCCCATTTTGACAATAAATGGCCCAAAGCAATCCATTCCTGTAGAGAAGAAGGGTGGTTGATGTAAATGTAAACGTGCCGGAGGTAAATCTGCCATTCTTGGAGATATGTGTTGAGCTCTCCATTTTTGACACTCTGCACAGCCACATTGTTCTCACAGCCTCTCTACCTCTGAGAATCCAGTATTTTCTCAACTCTGCGAATAAACGTTCAGCACCAGGATGTTTTAAATCACTCATACTGTCGAATAAGCAGCTTGGTAACAATTCAAGTCAAGTCACCTTTATTTATATAGCACTTTTTACAATGCAGATTGTGTCAAAGCAGCTTTACATTGATAACTGGTACATAATTTGGCTGAGAGACAGCCAAATTACTGGTACATAATTTGGCTCTAGATCCAAGATGTCTTGGATCTAGAACTATAGGGTGAATGGTTTCTAATTCCAACTGATCGCAATGACGCAATCTACCTCCCACTCGGATTACTTGCATTACCTTGTCAAAGTCTGGAGCTAACGTTACCAAACGACTTGATGATGACAGAGATTTCCCACTGGTAAGACTTTGAATCTCCTCAGGGAAGCTGTCTCTCTGTGCAGATCTTAAGATCATCAATTCTGCTTCCTGATACTCTTCAGCGTAAGGACTTTGATTCTCTGCAGAGGCTTCTCCATGAAGAGATTTTACAGTAGCATGAATTAAATCCTTGAAGCTGCTGAATTGTGAGGGTTCGGGAATTGAATAGCCTGAGACTGTAGTTACATTTAGGCAAATGATCGGTTTGCACAGTTCCTCTGTATCTTAATTTACTAAGGCTGAAGGATTCTTCGGCCAGTATTCTGGACACAAATATAGAAAAGTGGGACCCTTGAACCACCTACTTTCCTCCATAAGCTCCTGTAACATCCAACCTCTTGTGACATCATCTGCTGGATTATTCAATGAATCTACATAGCACCAATCCAGGGAGTCAGTCAGCTCTTGAATTTCTGCTATTCGGGTTCCAACAAATACCTTGAAATGACATGAATCAGATTGAATCCAAGTTAAGACTGTTGTGGAGTCTGACCACAAATGGATCCTGGATATCTTGATAGTAAGTTCTTTCTTTAACAGGTGAGCAAGTTGGGCTCCTGTAAGTGCTGCACATAATTCTAGTCTTGGCATCGACAGCTGCTTTTACGGTGCAACTCGTGATCGTGCTGTTAAAAAGGCCACTTCCACCCTTTTCAGTGGATCATCTGTTTGCAGGTATCCCACACATCTGTACGCACGTTCTGAAGCATCACAAAATATGTGAATTTCTTGCAAACAATCAGCATGATCTATTTCCATACTCGCATAGCATCGAGGAAGTCTGATTCCATTCAAGTGTTGGAGCTCACTTTCCCATTTCTTCCAAGACTCTAAGAGGTCTGCAGGGAGTAAAGGATCATCCCATTCACGAGTTTTGCTCCACAATTGCTGCACTATTATTTTAGCCCTGGTAGTGAAAGGAGTGGTGTATCCAAGAGGGTCATATAAACTAGCAATCATTCGATAAATATTTCTCATAGTGATGGGGGAAGATTTCTGTATGTAAGACTTGTACATCAAAGTGTCTGACTGACACAGCCAGTGAAGTCCTAAAGCTGGTTCTTGAGGTTCCATATCACTCTGATTAAGCCAGTGTTCATCACTTTGAGATAGCAGTTCCATGGGCAAGTGCTGAATGATGTCTGCAACATTACTAGCCCACTGTCTCAGCTCAAAGCCTCCTTCAGAAAGTAACCTCCTCATTTTATTAGACAGAGCTCGTGCCATCTCAATTGCAGGAAAACTCTGTAACCAGTTGTCAACATAAAATAGCTGCTGTACAGCTGTGCATACATCTTCTGATTGACCTTGTTCAATGACATACTTTTGCAGTGCATAAGTGGCATGACACGGTGAGCAGGTTGTACCAAAAGGAAGTACTTGCCACTCATATACATTGGGTTGGGTTTCCCTCAGAAGATCACGCCACAGAAATCTCAAGATTGACTTATCTGATGGTAACAGCCTCACCTGATGAAACATTCCTTTAATATCGCTACTTAGAGTGAAAGAATGCTCTCTGAAACGCAGTAGAATGCCCAAAAGGGATGATGTTAGGTTTGGCCCTGGTAAGAGTAACTCGTTCAAATTGTGCCCCTGATATGAAAATGAACAATTAAACACAATTCTGTTCTTTCCATTATGTGTTACCATATGGTGTGGTATAAACCAGGATTCTTTGGAGCAATCCATTTCTCTTCCAACCTTGGTTACATATCCTGCATGTTCAAGTTTGGCAATTTCTGCATTATAGGCACATTCTGGATCTCTGAGAAGGTGCTTTTCGGTGTGACGAAGGTTAGGCAAAACTGCTTGAGGAGGTGCTGACAGAGTGGGCATATTCCTTACACGCAGTAAAGGGGTGGCATACCTCAGAACTCCATCCACTTCTACTCTGATTGTTTTAGCTTGCAGGAGATCCATGGCCTTGTGATCTTGCTTGGATCTAGTAACCAGTTTTTCACTTCTATATGGCAATACATCCAATTGCCACAATTTTTCTACTTGACAGTAGATTTCAGATGATGGAGAAACACTGGAAGTGAACAAACAGGGAGTCACATTACCAGTATATGGAAGACCTTTGCCTGGACACTGTAACGTCCATCCAAGTCTAGTCTTGACCGCTGCAGGACCTCTAGGTGGTCCTATTCTCACTGGTTGGACAGGAGTTATTAACTGTGGATTATCTGACCCAATCAGTATAAGTGGTCTAACATTGTTTAAATGAGGTAAGGGCAATTTCCTCAAATGCTTGTTCTGGTGCTGAAGTCGAGTTACTGGGTAGGTATGTTCCGCCAAACCCAATTGGTTTGCAGTAAACGCGTTCTGATTGTGTAAAATTTGTTTGGCTGGTTGATAGAAGACAGGCAGATTGTCACTGAAGATTTTTGCAACACCCGCAAATCCTGTCTCACAGTTCTTAGAGTGATGCTCTCTGATTCACCTTGTAACTTCAACTTCTCTGCTGCTTTTTGAAGGAGAATCGTTCTTTCTGAGCCGTCGTCCAATATAGCATAGGTTTCAAGGGTGTGATTGCCATTTCTTAAAAGAACCTTAATGACTTTCAATAATACTTGAGAACATCCAGCTCTCCGGTCCAGATAAAGAATGTCAATTGGAGCAGAACTAACCAGACCACAAGTTGCTGCATTCAAATTCTCTGTTGGCTTGGCATTTACTTCATGCAATGCTTGAACATGTTTACCTTTACAGATGCAGCAGGTAATCCTTAAACGACACTGAGCAGCTTGATGTCGGAATCCACATTTCCAACAACAGTTATTGGACTTTATCCAGTCTCTTCTGCTCCATAGTAAGCTTGACAAAATTAGCACACTGATCCAAAAAATGCATATTGTTGCAACAATAAGAGCAATACATTTTCGACTTCTTTCTTTTGGTTGAGGCATTAATCTGTGCTCAGAAGGTTTGCATGCAGACCCAAGAAGCACAGTCATTGACTTTTTCTTTACCTTAACATTCGGATATTCATGGGGAATAAAGCGCCAGTTGTGAAATGTCAATCGCCTCTGTTAAGTCTGTGCGGTATCAATAACTCAAGCTAAGTGAGCTAACATTATCCCTATATGCTCCTTAGACACAGCGCTACAGCAGGAATCTCTGTGTGTCTGTCTGTCTGCCTGTTTGCATTTTGATTATGTCGAGAACACATTCAAAATTAATAAACTTTTAATAAACTACAGAACAGCGTGAGCCAGAAACGGTGCGCCTCACGTGGGCAGTGCTTAAATGCTACGAGAACGGACACTGAACTACACGGGTCTGTTAAGAGCAATACTTTTAATAAAGTAGACTAACATATTTCTGACAAACAAATCACTTCATCAGTTGTGCGCTTCAGACAGAGAATACTCCAGTTGCAGGGAACACATTAGTAGGCTAAGAAACATATATATTTTTTAAGTATAATGGTTGGCTTTCTTAAACTGTCCATCATATTAAAACGGCTAGGTTATATAAGATAATTGTAAAAAGAGTATTGTATTTCGCCAGATTTTATATTGTAAACATTCAAGCATGAATGAGAACCGTTTCGCGAGGGGAATGCCAGATGTGCAAAACAAAACAAACAAACAAACAAAAAAACACACGAAATTCAAATCTCAAAATTGAAAATCGAATACCAACCTACCAAATGAATATTCAAATGTTCTGGTCTAGCCCTAGAATTTACTCCTCCTGGACTTTGTTTATAAAACATAATTTGTCGCTTTAATTCTGCAATCTCTCGAGACGCAGAGGCTTGACAATTTAGTGACACTTAGCCTGCATTTTAAATCTTTATTTGAATATGACAACATTTTATTTTTAAATCTTTATTTGAATATGGAAACATGATACCATATTAAATCACTGACAGAGGCTCCTCCCCATCAGCCAATCATAGTTAGTAAGCGTGATGACATCATCCATAGCAATGAGGTCAATCCCACTCTTTCTCTTATTTTAAGACTCTCTATTCCTTAGTAAAAGTTTGTCTCAGCAGCTTTGTGAATAGGTTTTAAGAGGAAACTCTTTACTAAGAACTTTTATGGTATTCACAAAACATCTTAAGGCTAAAAGTAGCTCCTAACTTGCCGATTTAGGAGAAAATCTTAAAAATAATGGGTGTGTCAGTCCTAATTTTAGGAGTCCTAAATTTTTGCTTTTTTACTCTTAGTGGTGAGATAAAATGTTTTGTGAATACTGCCCTTGATGACCACTAAGAGTAAAAAAGCAAAAATTTAGGACTCCTAAAATTAGGACTGACACACCCATTATTTTTAAGATTTTCTCCTAAATCGGCAAGTTAGGAGCTACTTTTAGCCTTAAGATGTTTTGTGAATACGGCCCCAGATCTGCAGATTTTCAGAAAAAAATTTCAGATTTTTTTTTTTTGTTTTTGTTAATTAGTACATTTCCATGGTAAAAACTGTCAGTAGCTCAGTTATAACTTCCTTTAGTCTTAGCCTGTCTGTCTTAGTGTACACTACACCAGCATTTCTCAAAGTGTGGGGCACGTCCCACTGGTGAGGAATAGAGACATGACAAGTGGGGCGAGACAAACGAGAGAAAATCTGGTCATTTTTGTGCCCATCTCTTTTAACCTTTTGAGTCCCACATATGGGATTTTTATTCATGTGCCCCTGAGAGTACGGTCCCAAATATGGGATTTAGAACGTTCAGTGACGTCACTTGACTGCCAGGTTCAAAGTGTGCTTTCGCGCTTTGGCTGTTTTCAACAACATAATGTTTATTTTAGGTGTTAGACATTTAAATATACATAAGTACTAGTAAAACAATACATTTAGAGTTTGTAAAGTACATACTGATGTCTATGGAAGCAGCTGTAACAATAAATTCAAATATAATTTGCCGACGTGTTTTATTCATATCAGACACAATAATTTAAGTAACTATAAAGTTTACACTATTTTTCTCTCAGATCAGCGGTCACTTACATGGATTTCGGGAGAAATTGATGAATTCATGAGCTGTAAATCTGACCGACGGGACTCTCTGAACAGCTGCGCAAACAAACATGGCGGTGCCCATCTCGCGTTATAGATCAAGATCATTTATTAACGTATTTAACAACAAAACATCTGTCCATCTGTTCTCTGAATGCATGTTATTGATCTTATTCTGAGTATTATTCTAATTTTGATGAATAGAAAGTTCAAAAGAACAGTGTTTATCTGAAATCTAATCTTTTGTAACATTATAAATGTCTTTACTGTCACTTTTGATTGATTTAATGCATCCTTGCTGAAAAAAAGAATTAATTTCTTTAATTTCTTTTCAAAAAAATTAAAATAAAAATGTATACTGACCCCAAACTTTTGAACGGTAGTGTATAATGCTACAGAAGCTTTGTATTTCAGATAAATGCTGCTTTTTTTTGTTTTGTTTTGTTTGTTTTTTTTTACTTTCTATTCATCAAATAATCCTGAAAAAAAGTACACAACTGTTTTCTACATTGATAATAATAATAAATGTTTCTTGAGCATCAAATCATCATATTAGAATGATTTCTGAAGGATCATGTGACACTGAAGACTGGAGTAATGATGATGAAAATTCAGCTTTGATCACAGGAATAAATTACATTTTATAACATATTCAAACAGAAAACTGTTATTTTAAATTGTAATAATATTTCACAATATTACTGTTTTTACTGTATTCTTCATTAAATAAATGCAGCCTTTGTGAGCAGAAGAGACTTCTTTTAAAAACATTAAAAATCTTACCATGTCCAAACTTTTGACTGGTAGTGTATAGAGGAGAGCGGGGTAAGTTGTCACACTCTTCATAACTCCAGAACTAGAGGCTCTATCTCAAAAATCAAATAGCCACTTTGTGTGACTTCTTCTTCTATAGTCAACTTCCTGTTCACATGTGGTCAAGATCGCTCTAATCTGAGGTTAGCACAATTTTCTTATTTTTGTGGCTTAAAATGTAAAAAATTTGCACTTTAAATTTTATGCAATACAACATTGTTAGATATGAATGTTAAAAATTCTTATTTTGCACAACATAGAGGAGACAATAACATGTCTTTTGATACTTTATATGTTGAGCTATCCTTGAGATTTAGCCAACATTAGCACACATGTCAGTTTGAGGCAAGTTGTCTCAATGACTTTGGGGCAAGTCGTCACATGTGACAACTTGCCCCAGTACAAATAAACACATAGAACATGCTCATGCAGTTATGTTCAGAGATTAAACATGTTAAGTTAAGCGAGTTATCTGCAGTATTTCATTCGGTTATCATGGATCTATGTGCAAGCCAGAGAACGTTTGAGTTTAAAGTTCAAAGTAAAGTGGTCTTGCTACTTAATGTGTTTTGATTGAAATGTGTATTGTTTGGATTGAAATTTTTTTTTTCCAAATTCTCGAGGCATGATTGTTTATATTTCCAGTTCTGGTTTGAATTTAAAAAAATAAAATCAATAATAACAATTAAGTAGTTTTGTTCTTATTTTTAGATAATCTAGTGTGACAATTTACCCGCCGATGGGGCAAATTGTCACAAGTGCACATTCTCTATTCAACAGTCTACAACTCCATAATGAGATAAGATATGAAAATGTAATTGTTAGGTTTTTGCTCCTAATTCGTGCCTCATCCCAGACCTCTTAATTGGCAATTGAATGAGCAATCACTCAGCGCTGAGGGAGAATATAGTCTAATTTTATTGATAAGAAAAGAGAGAATATATAGAAAGAGTACAAGGGGTGTAGTATAGTTTCAGCCAATGAGAGAGAGAGAATACATCATATAGCTCATGGTATAGGAATGTGATACATATAGAAAAACAAGTCTAAATATGGTCATCTCCCGGTCAGCTATCCAGGAGTTCCTTGCTATCCCAAAGACCTTCTCCTATGCTTGTAATGCAGAAAGCAGGGACCATTCCCTGTCTCCCATTCTATCCTAGTAGAGCCTTGTTCCTTATATGGAAATGGTTCCGGTACATAAAGAAAACCATATGTGAAAACATACAGGATACAGCTGGGACGTCCACTCCTGAGAAGACTGGTGTCTGTTTCAAACAGCTTCCACTTGTGAATAATCTTCCTTCTTCCTGCTTTTATAGAGTTGATCACCCTGATTCTTATGTTACAGTAAGAGTGTCCTTAGTTTCCCCATGGCTTCTTCATTTTCTCCTAGTTTTTGTTAAAGGCACACTGTGTAGTTTTCACCTCTAGAGGTCGCTTATTCAAAACAGCTTGATGACTCCTTGATTTCACTGAATCATGGGAGGTGTTGTCTTCATGTCTACAGCTGGTGGATAAGAATCGGGACAGGACTTGGACAGAAATCATGTTCATTGATGAGCAAATGTATTTAAGATTTAACATTACTGTAGTATTAAACAAAGTGTGGCTGAAAAATGTTGAAGCGGAACGAGGACACTGGAGCGATTGCTAATGAGAGACGAGTGCGAGAGCAGTGGAGCTTTTATTATGCCGCAGGTGTCACTTCTGCTTCTTCTGCTCAAGCGTATGTGTGTAGTAACGCAGCGCTGTTTATCATATTAGATACATTTGTGTGTTGAAAGTTATAATGCTCTGAGCGTTCACTCGGCGACTGTTATGAAACACTTGTCACACTGCAGTAAGAGATCAATGTTAGTCATGGTAAAACATAATACTAGCTGTAAATCAAGAAAACAATAAGACAATAAGACTGTGTTGAGCTATATACCAATGATCGGGTTTCTGTTGATGAATGTATCCAAACAGTTGCTCACCTGTCTAATAAAACACAGAATATATTAAAGCATCTCTGGTGTTTCTATGGTTTCTACAAATAAATACCCTCGGAAACCAATGGTAACGCAGGTATGATGTCATTGGAGGGCAACGTACGGACACGCTTATTTCTCTGGATTTAAATATTCTTGGAAACATTTGGGCTAATGTACACGTCAACAAAATATATAACACTGTTCTAGTGGTTTTGGATATTTTAATCTAAACAATCGGACACAATACAATAAACAGTTTTCGTGCCCTTAATTGCTCTTTACTTTACTGACCTTCCACAAAAGTGCTGCTGCATGACTATAAGAGCATCCTGACCCTGCAATACATGAACAACCCGCTGTCTGTTCTTCACCTGTCACTAGGGTGACCAGACGTCCCGAAATCTAAACTGTTGTCCCGAATCCCGAATCTGGCCCTAATTGTCCCGAAAATTATACTAAAGCAAAATCTTGAGAAGTTATTGTCTGATAAACATTAAAAACTGCGGAGGTTGAGTCGTCCTGCAACCAGCCCCCGTCGGCTGCTTATTGGCTGCAGCATCTTTTTTCTAAGTTCTAAAAAAATACCGTAGGCGTCTAGGCGCGAATTTAGATATGCATGTCCTTTTTGTTTTAAGCCTTGATGAAGAGAGCGCAAGTTGCTGCAGCCGCGAGTAGGACAGTGATGAACGCGTACACGGAGTGATTGATTGTTCGCAGCACTGTGTACAAAAAAATACTTCACTACACAATTATTTCATTATTTTCGTTTAAGCTTATTAGCGTTAGGCTATACAGAAGGTCTGATTTATGCACTGTTACTTACAACAGTCATTGTTGTTTTTCTTTTCACAATGACATTTGAGTTCATGATTTTAATGTTGTTTTTTTTGTGGCAGACTAAAGACTAATGACAGACTGTTGATCTTTGAATAAAAATATGTTTGGTTCAGGTTTGAAATTCATTATCTTTTATTATATGCTACGCAGTCTAATATCATAGAACACCGTAGAAAACCCCGTCCCGAATTTCAGCCAATCTCATCTGGTCACCCTACCTGTCACTGATGCACCAAAGCCTTATGATGTGATATTTTACTCCTAACGTGTCGTGTGTGCCAGAGCCAGTCGCGTTTCCACTGTCATATATGCGATGCTAAAGGCTACTTATGTTAACCATAGAGTGCCCCAGGGATGACGCGTTTTTGTAGGCCAACCCGGAAGTTAGCGGCGCACGGGTTCCCTCGGTTGAAGGCCTATGCATTTTTCCCATAGACTTTTGGAAAATCACAGAAAATAAGCTCTGTGTTTAACAAAGGGTTATGACACTTACACGTTTTGTCTATCAAGATAATCTTTACAAGTTAACACAACATTTATAGATTTTGAAGCCTAAATAAAGTGGTCAGATGTAAAAGGCTAACAGTAGGCTATAAACAGACTACAGCACACCATGGTCGCGGATCAACGTCGTCACCGCCAAGCTTCCTCAAACTTTATTTAGGAAACAACTTTATTTATAAACATGCTCGCTGATTATGATCTGCGCTGTTATTAATACTTATCCACTTTTTCATGAGAAATGCTGTCCAAATGTCCCGTTTTTAATGATGACGTCTAAAGTCCCCGCCAAAGGAAGTAGTCCCTTTTAGCAATTTGTTAGCAACTGCCGATTTTAAGACACAGTAAAAGTTTAAAAAATCACAAGTGGGTTAAAACTGGTGTGTTTTATGTCATAGATCGAAACGTGAAAGTATTTAGAGGCTTTGTTAACCACAGACCTTATTTCAGGCGATTTAGCAAACACCCCTTCAAAAAACCTATAGACTTGACGGCGTTGGAACCGGAAGTCCTAAAATGCTAACTCACTTCCGGGTTTTGCCTACAAAAATGCGTCATCCCTGGGGCACTCTATTGCGATAAATACACACGTTTATGGAAAATATCAAAGACTGCTTGAGGAACGAAGACAATTCTTATATGATTACAATCGTGTATTTATTTAGTTTAATGTTTTATCTGTCTCTTTCCTGTGCCTGTTGATTCCTGACAAATGCATATCTTTCACAGATTCACACACTCCGGTTAACTCGTATAACTCATAACTCCTGTTGTCTTCTCATGAGCTCCCTCTGTTGCTCTGGCTGAAAGGATCAGGATAGATAGACGGAGATAATTTAGAGGAAAATCAATAGAAAGGCTCAGAAAAGTGACGTAAACATAGGGTGTGTTATCAATATATTCCTAAATGTTTAAGCCTTTGGATTTAAAAGCCTTAGTGGAGTTGTTTTGTGCATTCTTGTGATCGTAAATAAATGGAAGCAGGTGCAATTGAATAGACTTGGGTAAAGTTGGTTTTATATTCGCACATTCGAACTTCTGATAAATTCAGACTTTCCAATAAATGTGCAATAAATTAATGTTTGCAAATTTTAAGCAGCGACATGATATTGACAACCAACGATTGTCAACTTGCAACATTTTTCACAGTGGATCAAAATAGGCAAGTATTGTTTTAATGGCATATTTACTTGTGAATGTCCACTGAATGTCCAATGTAGTGTGATTAACAAGGATGTCCGAATGTGCGAATATAAAACCAACTTTACCCAAGTATTGAATAGGTATGCGTTTTCTTTTTATGTCAATATAAATATCAGTTATCTCAGTCATCAGTCATCTCAATGGTAAAAAGTTTCCCAATCAACCTGAATTCACCCTATATAAAACCTACAGTGCCGAATTAATGATTAAAGTTTCAGAATGATTTAAGTTGCTGCAACACCTCAATGAATTGCTTCAGCATTATTTATATCAGTGCTCTGTAGATGAAGCACAAATGTTTATTGTTTTCTTCTTGCCAGAAATAGAAAACTGTTTTTGTCTGTTTCACACTGATAAATCAGCATCTGAATGATGCATATGTAGAAATGTCAAACACATATTCATTGTTTTTAAGTACAAAAGCACACTTGGTCTAATGGAAACATTTTCCTTGTATTTCTTTGTTTCTATGTGCCGCTGTCACAGATGAAGAGGAGAGGAGATCATTGATGAAGGGTGAGATTTTGTCGCTTGTGCTGAATATCTTTAAAATGTGATCATGATTGATGTGTGAGATGCGGCTTCTTTCACTTTAGTTTTTATTCAGTTTTCAGATTTCAAACACAGTCTGAATTATCTTTATATTTTAGTTGCTTATTTTAGTAGATGCTTGAGTTTCAGGACCTCGGTCCATTTTAGCAATTTGTTAGCAACTGCCGATTTTAAGACACAGTAAAAGTTTAAAAAATCACAAGTGGGTTATAACTGGTGTGTTTTATGTCATAGATCAAAACGTGAAAGTATTTAGAGGCTTTGTTAACCACAGACCTTATTTCAGGCAAAAACCCATTCAAAAAACCCATTGTTCACAAGAACAATAAATATGATGTTCATTTGTGAGAAAAGTGCTTAAACCAGACTGAACTTGTCAAATAAGTGAGATGAACTTCTGACAGTCTGTGTTACATGATTTTATACACGTAAATGCTTGACTTTAGTTTTGATGTCTCGTATAATATGACTGAATCCAGATCAGTACATCTCTTTTAATTTGTCATTGTCTGTGTATTTTCTGACAGACTCCACAGAAAAACGAGGGAACGAATCAGTCGCTGTAGTGATGCCGCTGCTGAAAGCAGAGGATCTGGATGGAGTGAATGAGCAGGAGAGTTTACTTTAATGAGATTAGACACGCCCACCAGTGTCAATCACTCTGACATCATCAACACTTTAATGAGATTAGACACGCCCACCAGTGTCAATCACTCTGACATCATCAACACTTCATCTCCAACAACAAAAACACATTTCAGTTTTCATAATCCTCTAGAATCCGTCCAGTTACAGTGAGAAATGAACCCGTGTCTGTTGAGATGATGAACCTGCATGTAAAAATTACTTTATATGAACTGAGAAACATAGTAACACTTTCTTATATCATTTTAATAATGTTACACTTCATACCTGTACCACTTTTAAAGGGATAGTTCACCCAAAAATGAAAAGTTGATGTTTATCTGCTTACCCCCAGCACATCCAAGATGTAGGTGACTTTGTTTCTTCAGTACTCTTATTGTTCGAGTTCCCATTGACATGCATTATTTGACTGACAAACGGCAACGGTTGCAGTTAAAAATAATCAATTGTGTTCTACTGAAGAAACAAAGTCACCTACATCTTGGATGCGCTGGGGGTAAGCAGATAAACATCAACTTTTCATTTTTGGATGAACTATCCCTTTAACACAATACTAGTGTGAGTCTCACAGCTTTGATTGTGTGATTATCGACAGTGAGGAATATGATTTTTATAAGATGTTTTACCACAGTATTTGAATTTGATGTTTATTGTAATTGAATGAATGAATGAGGCATTTATATAGTGCTTTCCTATGTACAACTGTACAATCAGGGGTCTCTCCTCATCCACCACCAGTGTGCAGCCAGTGCGCTCACCACACACCAGCTGAAGGTGGAGAGGAGAGAGAGTGAAAGAGCCAATTCAATGGATGGGGATTATTAGGAGGCCGTGATTGGAGTGAATTTGGCCAGGGCACCAGGGTTACACCCCTACTCTTTTCGAGAAGTGCCATAGGATTTTTAATGACCACAGAGAGTCTGGACCTCGGTTTAGCGTCTCATCCGAAAGATGTTACAGTACAGTGTCCCCGTCACTATACTGGGGCGTTAGGACCCACACAGACCACAGGGTGAGCGCCCCCTGCTGGCCTCACTAACACCTCTTCCAGCAGCTACCTGATTTTCCCAGGAGGTCTCCCATCCAGGTACTAACCAGGCTCAGCTCTGCTTAGCTTCAGTGGGCAACCAGTCTTGGGCTACAGGGTGATATGGCTGCTGGCCACCAGTGTCAGATTAACGTTCAAGTTCAGAACTAATCACATGTCTTTGAGATTCTCTTCATGTGTAGAAATGCATTAGTGTGTCACATTCAGTGTTATTCAGCTTCACTGTAAGTCACAGTATTATTGTAAAAATAATTATAATTATAACCTACTACTTAAGCTGACTCTTTTTTTATATTTCTTTTTAAGTTTTAAATGTATGGCTTTTTTTTGCTCTATGATGTAATTATGCTTGAATAAGGGAATATTAAAGATATGATGTGAAGTGAATCTTCATGTCTGATTGTAAATGTGAGTTGAATTTAAAGTGCCTTTATATTCATGCTGAAGAACTTAAAGTAGCCTTATTGAACTATTTAAAAAAAAGATGGAAAAAGAGACATTTTGCATAATACCATTGTAGTGTTGTTGTTTCTTCTTTTATTTTTTCATAAGCATGTTATTAATGAATATTTGAATTTATAGTGCCTTTATATTCATGCTGAAGCACTTACAGTATATTGAAAGATGGAAAAACTTGTTCAGATTTAATATTTAGTGACATGATACCACATTTTTCTTTTGTTGTATTATTTTTTCATAAGCATGTGATTGATGAATATTGCTGTACTGCTGATCTTAATGTCTGATCTCTTCTGTCCTCTAGTGGACAAACACTGATTTTACAGTTTTTGCTTCCTAATAAATCTTTTAACATGAATTATTGTCTAGTTGTGTTGATTGTAATGACAAATGTCCAGCAATAAAATGAGACTTTAATCAGCTGTTGTTCAACTTTCAAGAGCTCTAAATAATAACTTTGTACTTTTCTTCAACTATAAATCAGCACAATCTAGAATGTTTTTTTCTTTTTATTGCTAATTCAAGAACTGCATTTTCACCCAGTGCCAAGAAAAGGCTTTCAACATGCACTTTTATCTTTTTTCTATTGTCTTTTTATTGTTTTGATATTTTTACATAGAAGAAAAGAGAAATAACAAAAACAACAATAGAAACAGCAGCAGATGATAGAACAATTATGGTCATAATATTAAAAGTAAATAATAACAGTAAAAATTACATTTATAAGAAAAAAAATACAGTTTCAGCAAAAATATGATCATGCAGTTTTTAAAGCATACCCACAATCGTGGGTGAACCTTTTTTTCTAAAAATGTTTGTTTTCTACATTCCCAGAAGATTTGCACAATTGATCCACCTATAGGTGATACATTTTACTCAAAGTGAGGTGAGGAATTTAATTCTGTCCTGTAATTTTGTTAAAGTATACTGAGGTAAAAACAATCTTACATATAGAGCATCACTGGACTTCATCAAAGTTACATTCAAGGTCCATTTGCCACATCTTTAACTGAGTCATGATGGTGTAACAGTGATCACTTTTCCTTCTTAGTGTCGCTGAATTAATCAGAATCACCTCTATTCTAGATCACTCCAGTGAGAAGATATTTTTGATGAAATCTGAGAGGAATGTTGTTTAAGTCCAGCGCTTCCAGGTTCTACGTCAGATCGTCGACTCATTATTGGTCGGCTCTTGTGTCAGCATCACACACGTCGTGCTGATCATGTGACCAGCTTTGGCCAATAATGAGTCAGAGTTCTGATGTAGAATCTGGAAGCGCTGGACATAAACATCATATGAGAATGACACAGAAGAGAAGAGATTGTTGAATAAAGTCGCTATTTTTTGCTCACAAATAGTATTCTCGTCTCTTCACAACATTAAGGTTGAACCACTGCAGTCACATGACTGTTTTAACAATGTCTTTAGTACCTTTCTGGACCTTAAAAGCGTTGATTTTATTGCATAAACCTCTCAGATTTCATCAAAAATATCTTAATGTGTTCTGAATCTGAACAAAGATCTTACTGGTGTAGAGTAATTAATGAGAGAAATGTCATTTTTGGGTGAACTAACCCTTCAAATGCTTGTGCTGAGAGCGAGTGAATCTCTGTTCAACTTTACAGAATGAGCTCAAGCAGATGAAGAGCGATAACTGACTAAAATATACCTACATGTAAAACAAGTAAATGTACTTTTATGAAAACAACAACTGTAACTCATGTGTCATTCATTGTTTTTACAGAAGTGATGTCATCTCTTCACTGCACTGTGAAAAATACTGTCAAACCAATAAGATTCATGATTTTGGTCACATTTCCAGAGCTGCTGAAGTTACATAAAACTGCCACTTGGTGGCTCACAAACAGACTGTTACCAACTGACAGCAAATTATTATTATTATGTACATTCATATATCTGTATTATATTTCTATTCAGTGTGAGTATTGTCCATGTGTCAGCTTTTAGAGATGTACATCACCACATAGAGAAAGTTAGAAATGTTTGGATTTGGTGGTAGCTCAGTTTTTTCACCAGCATTTTTGTTTATTAGAAATATAAACTGAATTTAGTAATGCTTTTGAAATGAAAAACTCTGTGTTTAATAAATTATATATATATATATATTTGTATTAATACTCACCGTGATCTCAGACTGTGGTGATGTGGTTTCTCCACTGCATGGATCTTCATGTGTTTCTTCAGGTGACTTTAATAAAGAGAAACTCTTTCCACACTGATCACACGTGTGCGGCTTCTCTCTGCTGTGGATCCTCTCATGTGTTTTTGACACACTGAATCTTGTCACAGTGTGAACACCAACAAACACAGGCTTATGCTGAACTTTATTCTTGTACATTTGGATTTATCATCATCAGTTATATGCTGAATTTATGTTTTTATAAAGTGTGACATCATATCGCGATCATAGCAGTGTCTGTAGAAATGTCACAAGTCTAGAGTGACTTTAACTAGAAATTGACTAAATTGTTAAGGATTTATCTTTAGGATTCACTGCTGTACTTTAAAGTTGTGTGTCAGCGGACTAATGTTTGTGTGTCTCTAAATGAAGGTCTACAGTGTAAATCCACAAACACATCTACTGCTTTATCAATATATGTTGTGCTGCTGCTGTGTGTGAATCATTAAACACACACACACACGCTAAAATCAGACCGAAACAACACAGACACACACCATACACTGAAATCAAAGATCTTACTGATTTATTTCTGTTTCTTCTGTTGAATGTGGGATCAGTGATTTCTTCTGCTCGAGTCTCTGTTTCAACAATAATGACAGAAACAAACACTCAGTGAAATGATGCTTGAGAATTATATACACACACATACATACAGGTAATAGTGTCTGTATTTGAGTGAAACTAGAGTTCAGAGAGACATATGCTGCGTTCCAATTCGCCTACTTATACTACGCCCTAAAAGTATGTACTCTTTTGGTGAACAAAAAGTACTTACTTTTGAGTGTGTAGCAAAAGAGTAGACAAGCTTTGGTACATACTAACACGTCATACAATCGCGTCTTTTCTCTCTGTCGCATCCTGTCACCGTAAACTGGCCTGTCAATCATCTTACATCCTCCACATTTCATTTAGTTAATTTCCTATCGTATCGGAGAGAAATCTCCTCATTTTAATGCATAATGATGCATTTAAAAGTTAATGGCCATTCTGATATTTATAAAAGTCCACATTGGTATTTGCAGATGAAAAATAACACGGGTAACATTAAATATATATTTTCTATCAGGTTAAACTGATTATTAGTCACTCAAACCTCTCAGCGTCGAACGCGCGTATCCGCCATGTTTTGTAGTTTTTTAACACTTTTTAATCGTGTTTGTAGTTCTGAACTGAATCCTCGTCCAATGCGCAATGGGTTGTGGGCAATATTAACTTTTATAGTGTGCACGGATCTACACTTCGAAAATCTACCGGAAATAGTAGACCATCCGGGGACTTTTGGCATGCTCTTTTCAACATACTATGCTTTGGGACACACTTATTTTAATCTCACATACTATTTAGGATGGATAGTATGGACATTGGAATGCAGGGTGATTCTCCCTCAGTCACTGACTCTGACTTCACTGCATCAGCAACAAACACACCTGAACACAACCACAAATCATGTGATCATAAACGTTGAAGATTTGGTGATACAGCGACAGAAGAGCTGAAGAACAGCCAGTGATGGTCGATTTCGACACACACTTTAGCAGTTTGACACACGCTCCGAATCATTAGGATCCGCCTCCGAATCTTTATGAATCTTTTGATTCGATTCAGTGATTCGGAGCGTGTGTCAAACTGCTAAAGTCACGTGATTTCAGTAAACGAGGCTCGGGTGTGTCTCATACGTTCTGAAAAGTGAAGCCACGGGCTCTTTGATCGCCCCCTGGAGGCTGGATGCAGTACAGGTCATAAACACCGCCCTCTCAATGCAGTCGAATGAGACTTCAGTGAAAACTTAAAAATAAATTCTGCTTCAAATAAAACTTTCTAAAAGATGGTTTTGGTCATTTAAGGTAGTTGTTATCACACTGATATATATTCAATTGTTCGTTTTTGTGATGATTTAGATTTTAGCTAGCAATTTGATTCTATAAAAACGGGGCGTGTCGTCATGATTCGAAGTTGATTGACAGGTTGTCTGAGGACTGTCGGAGCTTCGAGGGGAGATTGAAGATGTATTAACTGTTAATTTTCGATTTCTTTGTCATTAACACCAACAAAATGAGTTGTTCAGCAGTAAACTGTACTAACCGACCTACAGGATCTGACGGATCACTGAACTTTTTTTCTGTAACATCAAATGTGGGCGTTATAAGCTAATTAATAAATGTTATTAGTTAAGATAACACACCTAATGTTAACCATGTCGGGAAAAAGCAGGTGATCGTTATCTGGCAGTTACTTATTATTTTTATGGGTATAAAATAATAGGCTAATTAGCAGGACAAAACTAATGATAGCTTACTCTAATTACAGCAATCGATCTCCTGTAACGTTAGTTGAACTTGATTTAAAATGGCAGGACCGTTTCTGACGATTTAGAGTTGTTTCTAGTGGCATATTATATTGATTTTATCTACTGAATTTGCTGTTTCAAAAATATTATTGCTCTAGAAACAGAATAGCCTATTATTTTATAGGTAGACTTTTAAATTGTGCATAATTTTTATAGTCTATTTAAAATACTAGAATGATGACGCAGTCGTCTGGGCGGAAGTTTGATATCGCGACTCCGCCTCTGGCTCAACTGACGATTCCTTCTGCGCATGCCCAGGCTCCAAACTTTTTTTTTTTTTTGACGTATTGCGTAACATGTCAGCGCCCATTCGGTCGGCCATTTTGGCTCCAGTTCATTACAATGGAAGGAAGCGACGTCGCGTCGTCCATCTTTTTTTACAGTCTATGACGAGGCTTCATTACATCGTCACTGTTTCTAAACGCTTCAATGATTCACCGGTAGAGGGCGATGATAAAGTGAAAGTGAAAAGAAACTATGATAATATTTTGTACTTATCATTTAAATTCTCCAATTGTTTGTCATATATCAGCATATCAGGAAAATGTTTCAAATCAAAATATGTCCTTCTGTTATGAACCCCACCCCCCACCCCCATCCCTTTGAAATAAATGAAATTTGGCCTTGGGGTGTAATAAATAAATATTTATTTGTTTATTTATTTATTTATTTATTTATTTATTACACCCCAATGCCAAATTTAATTTATTTCAAAGGGATGGGGGTGGGGGCGAGCATCTGACAAGCACATTATCTTAACAAACTGTTGCCTGTTGCTTTAGTGTTAGCGGACCGAGGCTTGGATATTAAAGACAGTGTAGGAATGATGTGCGCGGAAGTTAAAATTCCTGCATTCACTAAAAGCAGATCAACTCGACGCTCAGGATGTGGACGACACACGATGACACATGTAGAAAGGGTAATAGGTAGCTTGTGCAATAAGTACACACGATTACATTACACAATACCAATTAGTTTGTTGCTCCCTATATATATATATATATATATATACACTAGATACTTCAGTTCCACCTGAACTCATGTGGCAAACATACTTAAAAGTGTTATTAAGAGAATTTCTCGTACTTCAGTCACAGTGATCAAAAATAGCTGTCTAGTTCTGACTGGGTTACACCTCGAAATATCTGAGTGGCTCATCTGATCACATTAATTCAGCACACTTTATTTGAACCAGCCTAACTTAGTTTGCTCACTTTGCCGCAATGTCGACAGAATAGTGCTAAGTTACAAAATACAGAGGAACTCATGACTACTCCTCTCGGGAACAGAACAAAATGAGAACACAGTCATTTGCTGAGTAAAGTTTATACTGTTTCCACCTGCTTTTAAGATGGGTTTTGATCAATCAAACTCTTATTTACCTGACCACAAGATGATTTTTAAAAGTTTAATCCATGCTGGTGGCGCTTGTTGAACGGTAGGCAAAAATGTGGAGCAACTGTGTCTAAATGCGGAAGCAGCCGTGCGTATAATGCATTGTGCATAGAATCGCAAAGAGATTGTTCAAAGAGAACTTAGAAAAAGTGAGTTAGAATTGTTTTAAATAGAATTGTGTTAAATGCCCAACATAGTTTAAAAGAATTCGGGACTTCTCGAGTCCATTCGGGAAAAGCACATATATTTTTAAATTAGGATCACAAGTGGACGACGCTATACAGATGTGAACGGGGTATAAAACATTTTGAGCTTGTCCACTTTCGAACACTTCCAGAAGTAGTTGAAAACGCATTCAACCAGGATTGCTTAAACGCTCAACTACTTTTTACAGAAAATTTGCTGAAGGGATGGGGAGAGAAAAATGTTTAGATGGTCTATCAGAACAGTTAACCATCTGCAGATCCCTTTATATACGTACTTTCCATATTCATTTCAAACTTGAGATTCACTGACTGGAACACAGACCATCTCCAAACACACACACTAACTTCTGTTCACTGTAGTTCTCAGTGCTTTAGAAATGATACACATAATTTCAGAGGTCTGACACTGCCAGAGCGCCATCTAGTGGCTGCTAAACCTCTCTGAACACACGCACTGACCCCAATGTAACTCTGCTGGAGCTGAACAGGATTGTGGAGGATCAGATGAAGCTGCTGTCTTCCAGACTGCTCATAGCTGAAAAAGTAAGTTGAATACGGAAGGTGATCAGGCAGAAGCTACATATTTTACTTCATAACTTGTTAAATATGGATATATATTTTTACACAAACGCATCGCTTCGCTTCAGAAGGCCTTTATTAACCCCTGGAGCCATGTGGAGTATGTTATTGATGGATGGATGTGGATGGAGACACTTTCTTCAGCTCAAACTCATTGATCCCATTCACTGCCATTATAAAGCTCGGATGCATCAGGATATTTATTAATATTTCTCAGATTGTGTTCATCAGAAAGAAGAAAGTCATAAACACCTAGGATGGCTTGAGGGTGAGTAAAGCTTGGGCTAATTTTCATTTGATAGTGAACTAATCCTTTAAGTATAAAGAAATATGTTCAGTTTTTATAGTTCAAGCACACGGTTTTGACGAAAGTGAAAGACACCTGAACTGGATCAGATTGGTAAAGTTGGCAACATATTCACAGATTATTGATTTCCTGGATCAATAATTTGTTAGCTGAACATTGTTATTAATGTTCCTTTCAGAGTCTATTTGACCCCATTCAATGTTAAAGGATTGACATTTTTTATTATTCATATTTAATGGCTTTTCCTAGGGGGGTTGGAAGAGATTGAGGATGTTATAAATAATAATTAGTAATAATAATAACATAACTTGCTAATCATGCTAGCAACACCCTGGTAATTGAACTGAGTACCTTAGTGACTGCATAGCAACACCTTAACAACCACTCTGAGTACCTTAGATACCCTAGCAACCACATAGCAACACCTTAACAACCACCCAGAGTACCATAGCATCTGCATAACAACACCGTAGCAACCACTTAGAATACCTTAGCAACACCCTAAGCAACCAACCCAGGTACCCTAGCAAGTGCATAGCAACACCCTAGAAATCATCCCAAGTACCTTAGAAATATGCTCTTGTGGGGCCCATACTGACTCGTTGCGGGCACAGTGGTCTAGGTCCAGCCCACATCAAACCTAAACAGGCCCAGATCAGCCCACACCAGAGAACTGCCCACATTAACCCCATGATGGCCCAGTGTGGATCAGCCCAATCGGGCCCAGAGCAACTTTAAACATTACAAAAATAATCTGTAATTAAAGGATTAGTCCACTTTTAAATACACTGTTCCTGATAAATTTACTCACCCCCATGTCATCCAAGATGTTCATGTCTTTCTTTCTTCAGTTGAATGATGAAAACATTCCAGAATTATTCTCCTTATAATGGACTTCAATGGCCTCCAGACATTTGAAGGTCAAAATTACAGTTTTAGTGCAGCTTCAAAGGGCTTTAAACGATATCAGACGAGGAATAAGGGTCTTATCTAGAGAAATCATCGGTCATTTTTGAAAAAAATACAACCGTTTATGCTTTATAAACACAAAATATCGCCTTGAAAGTACTTTCCGCTTCTGCATTCTTCATAACGCTTACGCTGAATGTTCTACGCCTTCCCTATTCTACTTACGGAAAAAAACTAAACTGGCACCATGTTCCTTCCGTAAGTAGAATAGGGAAGGCGTAGAACATTCAGCGTACTCGTAAGGTACTCAGTCTGGACCTTCAACCTATTGGTAGCCATTAAAATCCACTATATGGAGAAAAATCCTGGAATGTTTTCCTCAAAAACCTTAATTTCTTTTCGACTGTCGAAAGAAAGAAATGAACATCTTGGATGACATGGGGGTGAGTAAATTATCAGGAACAGTGTATTTAAAAGTGGACTAATTCTTTAACACAATAACAAAACAGTTAGATGATAAAACGGTCAAATGACTGGAATAAAGTAAAATCTCCTTATTTAAATAAGCTGAAAACACTGTCACATGATCAGCAGCAGAACATTAAACACTAACAGATGTGTCTAGATCTCAACATCTTCACTTACTACAATCCAGTTTGACTATTTCTTTCATACTAAACTTTTAGATGTTGTTTTATTGAAAATCACAGTTGAAGTCACCATTATTGAGGTCAGTGTTTGCTTTAGTTGGGCTCTTGACCCTTGACCTCCTAACTTTAGTGTTTCTCTGGCTGCTGTAACTGTGTGTTTCTGAAACACTTTTGATTAATCAAGAACTGCAAGAGAAACTCTGGTTAGATGAAGTTGATCACTTTATTGATGATTCAATGTCAGAATCAGAGAGATTTATATTTTCCAGAGTGTGATTTAGGGAGTGTTTGAGTGACAGACGCCCCTGCAGTCATTGACCATTTCTTTCTTAATGATCATTAGTCGTTATTTTCATTAATGGTAAATGTTTGGCACCCTGTGCTGCCAGATTTATTGTTGCAGATTAATATTTAAGGTCCAGTGAGGGATTCCCGGGGTTAAGGGAGAGCTGACCGTGCAAGGCCAACGCTAAGAGGCCAACGTTTTACCAATGAGCAAATTCTCAGGGGTCCTGCGACCACCTTCCTAATATTGTGTTGGTCCCCCTTTTGCTTCCAAAACAGCCGTGACCCGTCAAGGCATGGACTCCTCTAGACCCCTGAAGGTGTGCTGTGGGATCTGCACCAAGATGTTAGCAGCCGATCCTTTAAGTTGCAAGGTGGAGCCTCCATGGATTGGACTAGTAGTGGTGGGAAGTTCGGTTCTTTTCCGTGAACCGATTCTTTTGGACAGTTCAATTCAATAAACCGGTTAAAAAAACGGTTCACCAGTTCTTTTACGTAGTGATGTAATCATCGCGGGCCAGGATGAAAACACTTAACACATTAAAATATATAAAGTCAGTAATCATAACATCAGTCAGCTAAAACGTCTTTATAATCTGAAACATTTCTTACAATTTATTTTTTGCATCTAAAGCATCCAAACACATATACAGGCAGTGATGTGCAAAAAAGTTTTACAGTTATAAAGTGAATAAATTAGTCTTCATCAGAGCAGAAACCTTGATTCTCTTACATTACAATTTATTTGTAATTAAATAAACTTCTGTTTCGCCAGATTGACCCCTCATTCGAGTCCTCTCATAGCATCAGTTGTCCTAGTTAACCGGTGCTGTGATGTTACTGTTCGGTAGCTTCAGATCACAAGCTGAATCACGCATGCGCAGTATCATCAGCTCATCGGTTCTCAAATCGGACATGCCTGAAAGAAGTTGTTCTCGGTTGTGTACTGATGATCCAAAAACCGTTGCAACCGATTCTTGCCTCGAGAACAGTGACAGGCCGTGTATGTTCGTTCTTGTGCGCCGCGCATGCTCACTCATATCAGCTGCTCTACTGCTCGTGCCCATCATCATCATTTCTCTCTTTACAGCAGGTTAAGTCAGTGTACTGTTGGAGTAACTGAATAACTCCGGGATGTTGGTTTATTTCGAGAGGTAGTCTCAGGCACGTCAAAAGTGAGTAACTTCAGTAATTTGTGGATCAGTGTTTGTTTACTGGTGATGCGAACTGTTTGGAAGGATTCAGTCTGATTTGGTGAACTGGTTCGACCGGTTTACTGAAAAGAACCGGTTAAAAAGATCAATTTGTTCGTGAACCGGACATCACTATGGATTAGTTTGTTTAGCACATCCCACTGATACTCGATTGGATTGAGATCTGGGGAATTTGGAGGCCAAGTAAACACCTCAAACTCGTTGTTGTGCTCCTCAAACCATTCCTGAACTGTTTCTGCTTTGTGACAGGAGAATTATCCTGCTGAAAGAGGCCACAGACACCAGGGAATACTTCACGTGTTCACGGTTGGCTCTTTCGGCGGTGGACAGGGGTCAGCATGGGCACCCTGACTGATCTGCAGCTATGCAGCTCCATACACAACAAACTGTGATGCTCTGTGTATTCTGACACCTTTCTATCAGAACCAGCATTAACTTCTTGAGCAGTTTGAGCTACAGGAGCTCATCTGTTGGATCGGACCACACGGGCCAGCCTTCAATGAGCCTCGGCCGCCCATGACACTGTCGCCGATTCACCACTGTTCCTTATTGGAGCACTTTTGATAGATACTGACTACTGCAGACCAACATAGATATATTTATTGATTGATTCTGGAGGTTTAAGCTGCAGGGGTCTAATTGAGTTTCATTGCTCACTATTAAAAATAATTTTCTTGTGCACTGCATTTCTGCTGGTTTTCACACTTCATCTCTCACACACACACCTTCATGTGCAAATACACAGAAACATTGTCACCTTTTTGACACTTGTGGCTCCTGAAGGCATCAGTGAGATCTGAAACTGTTTATGAACGTTTGTTTTAGCAGAAGCATATTAAACCACAGTGTGTTTAAAGGTTAAAGTGTCTTTACACTCACAGTTCTTCTCTCTCATCGACTCTCAATTGATCACTTGCTACTATATTTGCTCAAAAATGCATGTTTAGTTGATGTAAATCACTCAGATCGCTGCACTGAACTCATCTGTGGTTATTTTGCTGTGAGTTGTTGACCGACAATCCCGACGTCTGTGGTTTGGTTGAGTGTGGTTTGTGTGAACAATTACAAAAATAACAGACAAATTGCAGTATGTAACCTTTATTAGCTGGCATGTTAGTGAGAGTGCTGAAATAACATATTTTCGTGTTCAGACTCAAGGGGGAGATAAAGCGCTGAATCTGGGTCTTCTGGAGGGAAAAACTGGCTGATGACACACAGTCATTTCATTATTTGTGTTTTGATCCATAAACGCAGGTCCTTCTCTAAGATGTCTGCAAAAGATCTGTAAAAACAACTGAAAAAAACGTATTATAAAAGCAGTTAGTCTCAGAGCAGTCTTCAGCTTAGAGAGACGCAGATGAACAAACACAGATGGACGTCTCTGAGATGAACGTGTGTATCAGGGGGCGTCATTTTACTTAATTTTTGAGGCCATGAATGTTAATGCATGATGTGTTAAATATGAAGGTAAGATATATCAAAAATAAAGAACATCATAATAATAATATTGGTCTATCAGAACAGTTAATCATCTGCAGACTTTATATATGTACTTTCCATATTCATTTCAAACTTGAGATTCACTGACTGGAACACAGACCATCTCCAAACACACACACTAACTTCTGTTCACTGTAGTTCTCAGTGCTTTAGAAATGATACACATAATTTCAGAGGTCTGACACTGCCAGAGCGCCATCTAGTGGCTGCCAAAACCTTTCTGAACACACGCACTGACCCCAATGTAACTCTGCTGGAGCTGAACAGGATTGTGGAGGATCAGATGAAGCTGCTGTCTTCCAGACTGCTCATAGCTGAAAAAGTAAGTTGAATACGGAAGGCGATCAGGCAGAAGCTACATATTTTACTTCATAACTTGTTCAATATGGATATATTTTTTATACAAATGCATCGCTTTGCTTCAGAAGGCCTTTATTAACCCCTGGAGTCGTGTGGAGTATGTTATTGATGGATGGATGTGGATGGAGACACTTTCTTCAGCTCAAACTCATTGATCCCGTTCACTGCCATTATAAAGCTCGGATGCGTCAGGATATTTATTAATATTTCTCAGATTGTGTTCATCAGAAAGAAGAATGTCATAAACACCTAGGATGGCTTGAGGGTGAGTAAAGCTTGGGCTAATTTTCATTTGAAAGTGAACTAATCCTTTAAGTATAAAGAAATATGTTCAGTGTTTATAGTTCAAGGACACTGTTTTGATGTAAGTGAAAGACACCTGAACTGGATCAGATCGGTAAAGTTGGCAACATATTCACAGATTATTGATTTCCTGGATCAATAACTCATGAGCTAAACATTGTTATTAATGTTCCTATCAGAGTTTATTTGACCCCATTCAATGTTAAAGGATTGACATAATTTTTTATTATTCATATTTAATGGCTTTTCCAAGGGGGGGTTGGATGATATAATATATATTAAAAATAATAATATAACTTGCTAATCATGCTAGCAACACCCTAGTAATTGAGCTGAGTACCTTACTGACTGCATAGCAACACCTTAGCAACCACTCTGAGTACCTAAGATATCCTAGCAACCACATAGCAACACCCAAGCAAACAACCTGAGTACTGTAGCAACCACATAGCAACACCTTAACCACCCAGAGTACCATAGCATCTGCATAACAACACCTTAGCAACCACTTAGAATACCTTAGGAACACCCTAGCAACCAACCCAGGTACCTTAGCAAGCGCATAGCAACACCCTAGCAATCACCCCGAGTACCTTTAGAATCTGCATAACAACACCCTAGTAATCACATAGCAACACCCTGGCAACCACTGTGAGTACCTTAACCGCACAGCAACACCTTAGCAACCACCCCAAATATCTCAGCAACTGTAAAGCAACACCCTAGCAACCACTCAGAATACCCTGGCAACTGCATATAAACAGCCTAGCAATCACCCTGAGTACCTTAGCAACCACATAGCGACACCCTAGAAACCACCCAGAATACCCTAGCACCCGCATAGCATGCCAGGAATCACTCAGAATACCATAGCTATACACTAGCAATTGCAGGGCAACACTATAGCAACCACCCCAGGACCCTAGCAACCACATAGGAACCACTTTGCGTACCTTAGCAACCACAACAGTCTAATATCAAGATAGCAATGTGTTAAATTATGTTAGAAATGTGGGGGGCTATTCATATCCTTGCAAACATGCTCCTGCAGGGCCCATACTGACTTGTTGCTAGGTCTGGGTATCGTTCAAAAATTTTCGATACCGAGATGATACCGATACCTGAACGATACCTTTTTCGATACCAATTTTATAAAATCTGTTTTAACAAGATTACATTACCTCAAAAAATCTTTGGTTTATATTTTAACTTTGTTGACTTTTTTTCAGACTCAAAGACTCATCTCCTGAGCCACTGCAGGGAATAAAAAAACACAAATGAACAAAATTTACCCAACACAATAAATCAGTGCAAATAGTTTTAATACAGTTTAGTTTTCAATGCAAAAATTCAGTATGTGAGGCTCACTGCAGATCTTTTTAAATCACTCAGCAATTGTTGTTCTTCTTCAAAAAATTAATTATTATGAACAAGATCAAAGTGGAAGTAAGAGTGACGCACATTCGTCGCGTCTTACCGTGAAATGAGAGTTCTGTGTCTTTATTAAAATCAACACATTAATGATTCATCTCTCATCCACCCGCAATTGGAATGTTATTTTTTTATTATTTGGCCCGACCCGCAGATTATCTGCAGTATGACAGTATCAGGAGGATGCTAATATCCCTTTTCCAGCAGAATTGTTCACGTTCTGGAGACAGAGCTTGTGCTCATGCAGGCGAACTAGAGCCTGTCACGAACTGGCCGCGTGTTGTAGACTTGAGGGACGAACGCTGATGTAAAGCTGCTGTGTGTTGTACCTGTCCATAACTAGACTATAAAAAACATTGCGCGTCCCGCTGTTTCTGCAGGCAGTGCGACACTTCTGTTTTCTGTTAACAGTATCTGTAGTGAACCAGCTGCTCACATAAACAGCAGTTTCTCACCCGTCCATTCAGAGATAAACTGAAAACGTTGATTTACTCGCCCTCTCGCACATAAGGTCTCTCTCGCGCGCATAGTTATATATTTAGTTATAAATATAAATAATGTAGTGCAACATTACTTGCTCCTCAACGAGACAGCGAAAGCATTTCTCCGCCCGCTCTCCCTGGCTCCATTCTGAGGTACCGAAATTTTGTACCGAATGACAAGACACTTTTCGATACTCGATAGTATCGAGGCAATTCGATCGGTACCTAAAAAGTATAGAGTTCGGTACCCAGCCCTACTCGTTGCGGGCACAGTGCTCTAGGTCCAGCCCACATCAAACCTAAACAGGCCCAGTACAGGCTTTCCCAGGCGAGGCCTACAGCTTTGGGCTCACTGCGGCCTCTCTGTGATCAGCCCACACCAGAGAACTGCCCACATTAACCCATGATGGCCCAGTGTGGATCAGCCCAATCGGGCCCAGAGCAACTTTAAAAATTACAAAAATAATCTGTAATTAATACAATAACAAAACAGTAAGAAGATAAATCGGTCAAATGACTGGCAGTAAATTAAATTAAAAGTTTTATTGAAAATCACAGTTGAAGTCACTGCTATGGAGGTCAGTGTTTGCTTTAGTTGGGCTCTTGACCCTTGACCTCCTAACTTTAAAGGTGCCCTAGAACATTCTTTCACAAGATGTAATATAAGTCTAAGGTGTCCCCTGAATGTGTCTGTCAAGTTTCAGCTCAAAATACCTCATAGATTTTTTTTTTTTATTCATTTTTCTTACTGCCTATTTTGGGGCATAATTAGAAATTATAGTTAGAATGTTTATGAATTATACAGACTGCAAGTGTTTAGTGTTTGTCTCCTTGAATACAGTAAGAAACGATAGTAACTTTAACCACATTTAACAGTACATTAGCAACATGCTAATGAAACATTTAGAAAGACAATTCACAAATTTCACTAAAAATATCATATCATGGATCATGTCAGTTATTATTGCTCCATCTGTCATTTTTCGCTATTGTCCTTGCTTGCTTACCTAGTCTGATGATTCAGCTGTGCAGATCCAGATGTTACTACAGAACTCTTGTTATTTAACTGAGGTAAATTCAATTTTCAATTCTATGGCACCTTTAATGTTTCTCTGGCTGCTGTAACACATTTGATTAAACACAAATTGCAAGAGAAACTGGTTAGATGAAGTTGATTACTTTATTGATGAATCAGTCATCATACAATGGTCAGAATCAGAGAGATTTATATTTTACAGAGTGTGATTTAGGGAATGTTTGAGTGGAGTCATTGACCATTTCTTTTTGAACGATCATTAACTGTTATTTTCATTAATGGTAAATGTTTGACACCCTGTGCTGCCAGACTTATTGTTGTAGATTAATATTGAGGGCCCAGTGAGGGATTTCCGGGGTTAAAGGATCTGCTGCTAACATCTTGGTCCAGATACCACAGCACGCCTTCAGGGATCTAGAGAAGTCCATGCCTCGAGGTCAGGGCTGTTCTGGCAGCAAAAGGGGGACCAACACAATATTAGGAAGGTGGCCGCAGGGCCCCTGAGAATTTGCTCATTGGCAAAACGTCCCCTCACGTAAGGCCTTTAAGTTGCAAGGTGGAGCCTCCATGGACAAACCAGTTTGGTTCTTTTCCGCGAACTGGTTCTTTCGGACATTTCGATTCAATAAACCGGTTGAAAAAAATGGTTCACTGGTTCTTTTACGCTCTGACGTAATGACTTCATCTGCGATTATGTCGTCTATCGCGGGCCAGGATGAAAAAACACTTAACACATTCAAATAAAGTCATTAATCATAACATCAGTCAAATAAAACGTCATTATAATCTGAAACATTTCTTACAACTTAGTTTTGCATCTAAAGCATTGTAACATTGCAGTTATAAAGTGAATAAATTAGTCTTCATCAGCGCAGAAACTATGATCCTCTTACATTGATTTATTTGTAATTGAAAATAAACATACGTTTCGCCAGATTGGGCCCTCATTCGAGTCCTTTCATAGCATCGGTTGTCCTAGTTAACCGGTGCTGTGACAGTCATTACTGTTCTGTAGCTTCAGATCACACACTGAATCACGCATGCGCAGTATCATCAGCTCACCGGTTCTCAAATCGGACACGTCCGAAAGAAGAGGTTCTCAGTTGTGTACTGGTGATCCAAAAAACGTTTTTTAAATTGAGATTTGAGAACCGTGAGAGCGATTCAAAAGGAGTCGTTTGTTTGCCCTCGCTGTAGTTTGATTACGTAATTTTTTATCTTTATATCACCTTGTTTAGAAATTAAATAAGCTGTCCATGGATTATTTATGAAACAAATGTTTAGTTTGATAGTTTTACAAACAATTGTTTCCAACCTTTAAAAAAAATTTACTTGAAAGCACAACTGCACAATTTTTACTATATTGCTTTTTAACATTTACATTTACATTTAGTTATTTAGCAGACGCTTTTATCCAAACCGACTTACAAATGAGAATAGTAGAATCAATCAAATCAACATGAGAACAACAGTATGTAAGTGTTGTGTGAAGTCACAGGAGGATTTATTTATTTATTTATTTATTTATTAAATACACGAATAGATGGAAGAATAGAAATCAAGGTAAGTGCTACTATTACTGGGTCAAGTGCTGACGAAAAAGATATGTCTTTAGCATTGTTTTGAAAATGGCTAGAGACTTGGCTGCTCGAATAGAGCATGGCAGGTCATTCCACCAACCAGGGACAGACCCGGAGAAGGTCCGTGAGAGTGATTTTGTGCCCCTTTGTGATGGCACCACAAGTTTCTGGAGGGGCGCATACGTCTGAAGGAGTGAGTTAAGATATAGCGGTGCAGAGCCAGCGGTCGTTCTGTAGGCAAACATCAGAGCCATGAATTGGAGGCGAGCAGCTACTGGCAGCCAATGCAGACTGATGAAGAGAGGAGTGACATGCGCTCTTTTCAGTTCGTTAAAGACCAGTCTTGCTGCAGCATTCTGGATCAGTTGTAGAGGCTTGATAGTGCATGCTGGAAGGCCAGCCAAGAGAGCATTACAATAGTCCAGGATAGAACAAGAGCTTGGACAAGAATTTGTGTGGAATGCTCCGATAGGAAGGGTCTAATCTTCCTGATGTTGCACAAGGCAAATCTGCAGGACCGGGCCGTTGTCACAACATGATCTGTGAAGCTTAAACAATCATCCATCACCACTCCAAGATTCCTAGCTGTCCTGGAAGGAGTAATGGTTGACAACCCAAGTTGAATTGAAAGGTTGTGATGAAGTGTTGGGTTGGCACCGACCACAAGCAGTTCCGTTTTTGCAAGCTTCAGTTGAAGGTGGTGGTCCTTCATCCAGGCAGAAATGGCTGTCAGACAGGCTGTGATGCGACTAGCAACTGTCGGATCATCTGGTTGGAATGAGGGGTAGAGTTGTGTGTCATCAGCATAACAGTGATAGGAGAAACCATGATCCTGAATGACAGATCCTAGTGATGACATGTAGATGGAGAAGAGAAGTGGTCCAAGCACTGAGCCCTGAGGTACCCCAGTAGCAAGATGATGTGACTTGGACACCTCACCTCTCCAAGATAACCTGAAGGACCTACCTGAGAGGTAAGACTCGAACCACTGGAGTGCGGTTCCCGAGATGCCCTTCGACATGAGTGTTGACAGGAGGATCTGGTGGTTAACAGTGTCAAAAGCAGCAGACAGATCCAGTAAGATGAGTACTGATGATTGTGAAGTTCCTCTTGCCAGTCTCAGGGCTTCAGTGACTGAGAGCAAGGCAGTCTCAGTTGAGTGGCCACTCTTGAAACCAGACTGGTGGTTGTCAAGGAGGTTGTTCTGTGTGAGATAAGTAGACAGTTGGTTGAATACAACTCTCTCCAGTGTCTTAGCAATGAAAGAAAGAAGGGATACTGGTCTGTAGTTTTCTAAAAGTGCTGGATTCAGAGTGGGTTTTTTAAGCAGTGTGGTAATCCTAGCCTGCTTAAAAGCTGTGGGAAATGTTCCAGTGTGAAGGGAAGAATTGATAATGTGAGTGAATGCAGGTAGAACTGAGGAAGAGATGGCCTGAAGAAGAGGAGTGGGGATAGGGTCTGGCGGACAGGTAGTAGGGTGATTGGAGAGGATGAGTTTTGAAACATCTGCCTCAGAGAGCATGGAGAAGGAGGAGAGAATTTGTCAGTGTTTTCTGTTAAGATGTTATTGTCAGTGTGTGGTGTGGAGAATTGGCCGCTGATGGTTGTTAATTTATGTGTGAAGTATGTGGCAAAGTCATCAGCTCTAAGAGCTGATGTGGGAGGAAGGGGAGGAGGGCAAAGAAGAGAAGAAAGGGTTTTGAAAAGTGTGTGGGAATCAGTCAAATTGTTAATTTTAGTGTGATAGTGTGTGGTTTTAGCATTGGAGACATCAGAAGAGAAAGAAGAAAGGAGTGACTGATATAAGCTAAGGTCGGTAGGATCTTTAGATTTGGGCCTCTTCCTCTCTGCAGCCCTGAGTCTCAACCGATGCTCACGAAGAGCATCAGAGAGCCAGGGGGCAGAGGGGGTGGCGCGGGCTGGTCTGGTTAAAAGGGGGCAGAAGTCATCTTAGCAAGATGTTAGAGTGGTGCAAAGAATGTCAGTAGCATTGTTAGTGTCCAGTAATGAGAACTGGTTAGGGGGAGGAAGTGTGGAACTGGTTAGGGGGAGGAAGTGTGGATGAGACCAAAGAGGATAGGTGGGATGGTGAGAGGGAGCGTAGGTTTCGCCGAAAAGTAACGTGGTGGAGTGAGTGTTGAGTTAGGGGGCAGGTTCAGATTAAAAGTGATGAGAAAGTGGTCTGAGGTGTGTAGTGGAGTAACCAGTGTATAGTCAGTGGAGCCACAGCGTGTGTAGATGAGGTCCAATTGGTTACCTGATTTGTGGGTAGCTGAGGTGGCCACTCGCTTGAGATCAAATGAGGCAAGCAGAGTGTGGAAGTCAGCAGCCTGAGGTTTGTCTAGGTGGATGTTGAAATCTCCAAGTACAAGCAGAGGAGTACCATCCTCAGGGAAGGATGAGAGTAACACATCTAACTCCTCCAAGAAGTTACCTAGCTGACCTGGGGGACGATAAACAACTACAACATGGATTTTAGCAGGGTAGGTGATGGTAATTGCATGTGATTCAACTGAGCCATTGTCACAGAGAGATGGTAAAGGATTGAACTTCCATTCACTGGACATAAGCAAACCAGTACCATCACCCCTCCCAATCTGGCGTGAGGTGTGAGAGAAAGTGAAATTAGAAGAGAGGGCTGCTGGTGTAGCAGTGTCCTCTGGTTTGATCCATGTCTCAGTCAGAGCCATGAGATGGAGATCTGAATAAGTAGCAATAGATGTAATGAAGTCTGCTTTGTTTACAGCAGATTGACATTTCCAGAGCCCAATAGAAATAGAAAATTATGTACTAGATGACATGGGTAAAATACGTAGGTTGTTATGGTTGCACTGCCTCCAACGTGTAGCATGTGATTTACGAGTGTTCGTAATAGTGGGAATTTAACAGCACGTATCTAAAACAGGTCAAAAGACAGACAGACAAGAACACGATATAAAGTGGAAGGAAAGAAGGAAAAAGAAAAGTGCAATACTCAAGTGCCTTGTCGGTGTCCTTGCTTGGTGGAGTCGCACAGGTAGAGTCGCTGGTCTTTACACTATTCGTCCTTCACACGAGGAGGGTTTCACACAAGGGTTGCTGTGTCCGCTGCCACGGTAGACTTACACAGTTATACCAACTTGTTACAATGTTAGTTAGTTTAGCAGGCCACGCCTTACTGACTCAGAGCAAAATGAGAACAAACGCGATTTGCCACGCGACCACAGTAAACAAACTTCGTAACAACTACACAGCAGTAAAATCAAACTAGAAACAACAGAAAAACACTTACAGTATGCAGATTCCCTTGTAGCTTGAATTATTCTCTCATTAATATAGAAAAAAAATTGTAGAACTATTTCTGAACATTAGTTTGATCTGTGTACAAAATATGTTTATGCTGGCATGTAGTTTATTATGTACAGTATTATGTACAGTATTTTGTATGCTATTAATCTGTTATGGTGTATTTGGAAAAGCACAATACATTTTTTTTTTTATTTTGAATTAAGTCATAAACATATTTCCAGTGTATTTTATATTATCACACTTTCCGATGTTCAACAAAACTTGACATGCTTTTCGTTCTCTTGAAAAAGTACACACATGCGCAGTATCATCAGCTCATCGGTTCTCAAATCAGACATGTCCGAAAGAAGCGGTTCTCGGTTGTCCTGGTGATCCGAAAACTGTTGCACCTATTCTTGACTTGAGAAGAACGGTGACAGGCCGTGTACATTCGTTTGTGTGCGCTGCACATGCTCACTCATATCAGCTGCTCGTGCTCATCATCATCATTTCTCTCTTTACAGCAGGTTAAGTCAGTGTACTGTTGGAGTAACTGAATAACTCCGGGATGTTGGTTTATTTCGAGAGGTAGTGTCAGGCACGTCAAAAGTGAGTAACTTCAGTAATTTGTGGATCAGTGTTTGTTTACTGGTGATGCGAACTGTTTGGAAGGATTCAGTCTGATTTGGTGAACTGGTTCGACCGGTTTACTGAAAAGAACCGGTTAAAAAGATCAATTTGTTCGTGAACCGGACATCACTATGGACTTGTTTGTTCAGCACATCCCACTGATACTCGATTGGATTGAGATCTGGGGAATTTGGAGGCCAAGTAAACACCTCAAACTCGTTGTTGTGCTCCTCAAACCATTCCTGAACTGTTTCTGCTTTGTGACAGGAGAATTATCCTGCTGAAAGAGGCCACAGACATCAGGGAGTACCTCACGTGTCCACTGTTGGCTCTTTCGGCGGTGGACAGGGGTCAGCATGGGCACCCTGACTGATCTGCAGCTATGCAGCTCCATACACAACAAACTGTGATGCTCTGTGTATTCTGACACCTTTCTATCAGAACCAGCATTAACTTCTTGAGCAGTTTGAGCTACAGGAGCTCATCTGTTGGATCGGACCACACAGACCAGCCTTCGCTCCCTATCAATGAGCCTCGGCTGCCCAAGACCCTGTCGCCAGTTCACCACTGTTCCTTATTGGAGCACTTTTGATAGATACTGACTACTGCAGACTGGTATTTATCTATTTATTGATTCTGGAGGTTTAAGCTGCAGGGGTCTAATTGAGTTTCATTGCTCACTATTAAAAATAATTTTCTCGTGCACTGCATTTCTGCTGGTTTTCACACTTCATCTCTCTCTCACACATTCACATGCAAATACACACAAACATCAGCTTCTTTTTGACACTTGTGGCTCCTGAAGGCATCAGTGACGTCTGAAACTGCTTATGAACGTTTGTTTTAGCAGAAGCGTATTAAACCACAGTGTGTTTAAAGGTTAAAGTGTCTCGACACTCACAGTTCTTCTCTCTCATCTGCTCTCAATTGATCACTTGCTACTATATTTGCTCAAACATTCATGTTTAGTTGATGTAAATCACTCAGATCGCTGAACTGAACTCATCTGTGGTTGTTTTGCTGTGAGTTGTTGACCAACAATCCCGACGTCTGTGGTTTGGTTGAGTGTGGTTTGTGTGAACAATTACAAAAATAACAGACAATTTGTATTATGTAACCTTTATTAGCTGGCATGTTAGTGAGAGTGCTGAAATAACATATTTTTGTGTTCAGACATAAGGGGGAGATAAAGCGCTGAATCTGGGTCTCCTGGAGGGAAAAACTGGCTGATGACACACAATCATTTCATCATTTGTGTTTTGATCCACAAATACTTCTCTAAGATGTTTACTAAAGATCTAGAAAAGATCTGGAAAATCAACTGATAAACGTGTTAGAAAATCAGTTAGTCTCAGAGCAGTCTTCAGCTTAGAGAGACGCAGATGAACAAACACAGATGGACGTCTCTGAGATGAACGTGTGCTATCAGGGGGCGTCATTTTACTCAGATCTTAATTTTTTTAGGCCATACATGTTAATGCACGACGTGTTAAATGTGTTTCCATATTTATTTAAAAAATTCACTGACTGTAACACAAACCCATCTCCAAACACACACACTAACTTCTGTTCACTGTAGTTCTCAGTGCTTTAGAAATGATACACATAATTTCAGATGTCTGACACTGCCAGAGCGCCATCTAGTGGCTGCTAAACCTCTCTGAACACACGCACTGACCCCAATGTAACTCTGCTGGAGCTGAACAGGATTGTGGAGGATCAGATGAAGCTGCTGACTTCAAGGCTGCTCATAGCTGGTCTAGCAGGTTTTGAGGGTTTTTGATCACTCTTTTTGTTTAACTGGTCAGAATGTGACCACTGACCAGCTGAACACCAGCTAGGCCAGAGCAAAAACAAACCAAGACCAGCTAATTGTCTCAGGCTGGTTTTACAATCGCAAGACAATGATACAATTATTTCACTCTCCTCTCATGAAGAAATCCAACACATCCTTTGAAATATTTCTTTGCTAAAAAAAATGTGATTGCTTTATGTAGGCATAACTTTCTTCTTTCTGATGAACACAATGTGAGATATATTAATAAATATCCTGACACATCCGAGCTTTATAATGGCAGTGAACAGGATCAATGAGTTTGAGCTGAAGAAAGTGTCTCCATCCACATCATCCATCATAAACACACTCCACACGGCTCCAGGGGTTAAAGGGTTATTTTACCCAAAAATGAAAATTCTGTCATTAATTACTCACTCTTATGCTGTTCCGTTCCCCGTAAGACCTTCGTTCATCTTCGGAACACAAATCAAGATATTTTAGTTGAAATCCGATGGCTCAGTGAGGTCTGCTCATTAACATACAAAAAACAAACTTCAGAGCATAATGAATCAGTGTATTGAATCATGATTTGGATCGTGTGTCAAACCCGCCAAACTGCTGAAATCACGTGATGTTTTGCACTCCGAAACACTGATTCGACACACTGATTCATAACGCTCCGATGCTTCCTGAAGCAGTGTTTTGAAATCGGACATCACTTTATAAGTCATTATTTTGTTTTTTTGGTGTGCCAAAAATATACTTGTCACTTTATAATATTAATATTGAACCACTGTACTCGCATTAACTGATTTAAATATGTTTTTAGTACATTAATGGATCTTGAGAGAGGAAATATCATTGCTCCCTATGAAGGCCTCACAGAGCCATCAGATTTCAACAAAAATATCTTAATTTGTGTTCCGAAGATTAACGAAGGTCTTATGGGTGTAGAACGACATGAGGGTGAGTAATTAATGACAGAATTTTCATTTTTGGGTGAACTAACCCTTTAATGGCTAATCTAACTGTCTGACAACTAGGTAAACATAAAATTACTATGATTAAATGTTCTAAATGTTCTGTACATATTCTGTAGCAAAAATAATATTTGGGGTCATTTTGACACCAAACTGACTTTTTTTGGGGGGGATTAAGGATGTTATAATAATATATAATAATATATAGTAAGAATAATAATATAACTTGCTAATCATGCTAGCAACACCCTAGTAATTGAGCTGAGTACCTTAGTGACTGCATAGCAACACCTTAGCAACCACTCTGAGTACCTTAGATACCCTAGCAACCACATAGCAACACCCAAGCAAACAACCTGAGTACTCTAGCAACCACATAGCAACACCTTAACAACCACCCTGAGTACCATAGGATCTGCATAACAACACCCTAGCATCCAACCCAGGTACCCTAGCAAGCGCATAGCAACACCCTAGTGTAACGAATCGTACAGTTATTTAATCAATTTATGGGTGAAATATATGAATATAATAAAACATAAAGCCTTATGATTAATTATGATACATATGTCGACCCAAGAGGGAATTATTCACATATATTGTGAATCAATTACAACGAAGTATAATCAGTTACATATATGATCAGTCCTAGTTTAATAGTTGTTTAGTGAAACTGTCCAAATTTGTTCAGCAAACTGTTAGTTTCCTCACAGACTATTATAAAAGGAATATTATTCTCTGGCCACGAGAATATACTCCTATTTTAGCATCAAAGCGTAAAGCAATAGTGCTGGATCGCAAAAAAAAAAAAAAAAAATGTTAAAATGACCTGGGTTCTATGAATCAGCAACAGAACAATCGAGCATGAATATAATGTATTTAATATATGAAATTGATAATACAAAGGTTATACGGCTAAATATGCACAAGAGGATATAAATATATACAGAAGCGAAAGTAAAGGCAGGAAAAGAGAGGACAAGTAGCAAAACTTACTAACAGTCCTTGAGCCAGCACAGAAAATCTGTTTCATTAAGTCGTATTAGATGTATTGCATCTAATGATCGAGAAACAGTACTTGCATTAGTTTACATTGAGTTTCAAAAGATACAGGTGATGGTTCAGTGCTGCTGCAGTTCGTTGGCTTCTTCCGTTTCCGCGGGAAGATTTGAACTGAGGACTTGAAAGTTTGTTTTGCTGGAGATGGTGGTCCCGAAAGATGAGCGCGTGATGGAAGCGCGGCCGTCTGAGATGTCCGGAAGAGACGTGCACAAGAGAGGGTGATGGATGATTCAAGGACAATTGAGAGACAAAGCAAAACTGTTTGTGCTTGTCTTTTATGGACAAACAAGCCAACATGCCTCCTTGGTTGAAACAACCAATGGTCAGAGTGCAGTGTTTGGCGGGCAAAACTTTCTTTGTCTTGTGGCATGATTTGCATAATTTATGAGGTATCAGATCGGATTGTTCTTTCTTCACAGTATTAAAAATAGAACAATGCATTTTACAGTAATGTGACATACATTGTTGAATGAGGCTTACAGAGAGCTTTATAACGAAACCAAACTTGCCATGTAAGAAAAACATATAAAAGAAGTTATAGTTTACAGTTAAATGTTATCGTTAGAAATGACACTAGCACAACTACAGTGATTTTAAACTAGGTTTAAACACTCGGGATACATATATGCACTTGACATACACGACGGGTACATTTTGGCACAGTCATATTTTGAGAATAACTGTACATTCAATCTCTAAACATGTTTGTGTGGGTGTCTCTGTGTGTGCGTATTGGGTTTTGGCTTTTCTGGAATGTAGCCTCATGAGGGACTCCTTTAACGTCTCCAGAGCTGGGAAATGGGGTTCTCTGTTTAACCTCAGTGGGTCCACAAAAGTGCCAAAAGTCACAGTCACTCTTGGACGGCCGGAGCTGATTTAGTGATTTACATGCACAGTTCAGGAGGCTAAAAGCATTCTGAAAATTCCAAAGTTTATTGACTAGTCTGATACTTGTACATATGCTACACTAGCAATCACCCCGAGTACATTAGAATCTGCATAACAACACCCTAGGAATCGCATAGCAACACCCTAGCAACCACCGTGAGTACCTTAACAACCATACAGCAACACCTTAGCAACCGCTCCAAATATCTCAGCAACTGTAAAGCAACACCCTAGCAACCAATCTGAGTACCCTTCCAACTGCATATAAAGAGCCTAGCAACCACCCTGAGTACCTTAGCAACCACATAGCGACACCCTAGAAACCACCCAGAATACCACCGCAGTACTCTGGCATCACGTGACAAGTCACGAAAGCGGAGAAATAAAAGTGAAGATGGAAGACGAGGTGCGGGAGAAATTGAGGTCAGGAATTTACATAATTAGAGCAGGAGACAACAGCAGTATCGGCTACGTGAAGTGCAACTCGTGTGAAAAATTATACAAACATGCTTTGTAAATGTTGAAAATGTTTATCATTATCTTGTTGTTAATATGACCACATTTATTGTTCATATTCATAATCGTATGTTGTTGCCAGTTTAAAGGGCGATGTTTCCAAGCACTTTCAGGCTGAAATAAAGGCTGTTTCATTTACATTACAATGCCTAATATACATGTATACAGTGGTTCAGGGCGTGCTGGCATGGGCCAAATAATTTCATAAAAGTGGGACCCGCGGGTTGGAAAAAAAGCTGACCCACGCATCACTAGTGGGTATGGCGCAATTGACAGGAGACTCCTCACACGTCCTGGAGCTTTGGTTAAAATTGCAATTTTCTCATGATTTACAAATAGTTGCAAAGATTTGGTGTATTTTAAGTACTCAAGCGAACAAAATATATAACACTGGCCTAGTGGTTTTTGGATATTTTACTGCAAAAATCTTACATATTGCACCTTTTAAATAAAACCTCAAATAAACATTAAGTAGTTGAAAACACTGGATAGTGCTGCGTGTCCGTCTTTGGTTTATCGACAGCCAAAGTGCTCAAGCACATTTGAATTTGTCAGTTGATCATGTGATGCACTGAACATTCTAATCACATCCCACAGATGCTCAATTGGATTGAGATCTGGGGAATTTGGAGGCCAAGTCAACACCTCAAACTTGTCGTTGTGCTCCTCAAACCATTCCTGTGAAAGATTGTGTATTTTCATTATCTTTAGTTAGATGCATTTACATTGTGACTGTGCTTCAGATGCAATCAACTGTCTGTGTTTGTAAAGGTGTGAACCAAATGGCCCATACAGACGTATGGAAACTGATGGGTGTGAATGACAAACAAACGGCATTTCCTCAGAGTAGATTGCAGGGTAGATCGATTTCCTGTGGGAGGCCCTAACAGTGTTCTATTGTTTGTAGCCCTTTTGTTTTCATGTATAATGTTCTGTCCCACAGACAGAACTTTGGGTTAAGATGTTTTGAAGGCTGAGACACTGAAATCGATGCTGAAGAACTGTGCTACATTACTACTTTCAATAAATTCTTCTCCCCACAAGAACTCTGGCCAAGCTTACTTATTTTATGTATTAGAGAAATCTAGTACATTGGCGAGCCACCCAAACGACTGCACGGCCAAATACAGCAAAATCTAACAATTTTCCTGAAACATTTTTGCTTTGTGGCAGGACACGGGCCAGCCTTCACTCTCCATCAATGGGCCTTAACTGCCCATGACCCGGTCTCTGGTTCACCACTGTTCCCTCCTTGGAGCTATATATACATATTGATTGATTCTGGAGGTTTAAAAGCAGGAACACACCAAGCCAACAGTCGGCCGTCGGGCAGTTTTTCTTCGTCAGCCAACTAAATTTTCTCAGTGTGTTCCGCACCGTCGGCTGAAGTTTGTCCTCGTCGGCCTTTTCTTCGGCCAATTCGAAATGTGGAATCGTCGGTCCGTCGGGCCATCTGATCATTCTGATTGGCTGTTCAGTTACTGCCACCTGCTGTTTCGGAAAGGCATTTCATTTCACGCAGGCACAGAACTGATGTGCTGCTTGGCCTTCGGCTGTTTAGCATCGGTTTGGTGTGGCAGGGCAACTTTGGACACAGACTCTGCTGAGGTGAGCAAACCCCGCAGTCTGCTTTCATCACCACTAGTTCGTCGGCGTCGGCTTGGTGTGTTCTGGCCTTAAGCTGCAGGGATCTAATGGAGTTTCATTGCTCAATATTAAAAATAATTTTCTCATGCACTGCATTTCTGCTGGTTTTCACACTTCATCTCTCTCCCGCACACCTTCACATGCAAATACACACAAACATCAGCTCCTTTTTGACACTTGTGGCTCCTGAAGGCATCAGTGACGTCTGAAACTGTTTATGAACGTTTGTTTTAGCAGAAGCGTATTAAACCACAGTGTGTTTAAAGGTTAAAGTGTCTCTACACTCACAGTTCTTCTCTCTCATCTGCTCTCAATTGATCACTTGCTACTATATTTGCTCAAAAATGCATGTTTAGTTGATGTAAATCAGATCGCTGCACTGAACTCATCTGTGGTTGTTTTGCTGTGAGTTGTTGACGGACAAACCCGACGTCTGTGGTTTGGTTTAGTGTGGTTTGTATGCATTGATCTCAACCAAACGATCAACTGAATCTGAGTTTAACAGCAGAAAGATGAATGTAGAGACACTTGATCAGGCCAAACATCTGTGGATTCAACCGACATGTGTGAACAAATGTGCTCAAATATAGTCATGATGAGAGATAAAGATCAAACTAAGAGCAGAGAGGAATATAAACTGAAGAAATGACTCAAGTTCACATGTTTATTTTTGTCACCGTGTGGTCAGTTTATTTTTCTTCTCATTTCACACTCATGTTTTTCACACTTAATTGTTTCCACTCCAGTGGTCAGCATCTTCTTCGAACTGTTTAACAGTGTTTTCACCCACAGCTTTGATGAGATCAATGTTTGTCAGCTTTTAAAAGATATTTTAAAGTTTAAATGTGAAGTTCACTGATTATTACATCAATTTATTCTTTTCATCTAATAGTTTTTCTTTTGAATGGTCTGATAGTTTCTCTAGTATTTGTTATATGGATAAAAGTGTCTGCTAAATGATTAAATGTAAGTAAACCCAGAAACAAAACGAAGTGGTTTAATATGTTAAAAGCAGAGCATGTTATTGTCAGTAGGATATTGTGTATGGATCTGTTATTCTCAGAGGTTATATCAGTCTTGGTGCTCATGTGAAGCTAAATCAAGACACTTGAAATAGTTTTTAACTGTGTTTATTTTTCAAGACTAACAGAATAATTGTGTAAAATCAGATAAACAGTGAGTAGAACTGCATATTTAAAGGACAAGAAGGAGGCTGAAGAATTTAAAATTATATTAAAGCATTTTTATTTAAAATTGTACTAAAGGAGGCATGAAGAAATGTGGAAAATATGAAATGTAGATATATCTTGCATATAAACTTTCAAGAACTATAAAATATCACAGAGAGAAAGAGAGCGAGAGAGAGAGAGAGAGAGAGTGAAAGAGAGAGAGAGAGGGCTGTTAGTAACACATTAGTTGTCGCTTCAACAGAGATAAACAAGACTGACAAATCTATTGAAAACATGCTTTGTTCACACCATGTCGTGATTACTGTTATTATGAGATGAGAAAACACATGATTTTATTTGTTCATGTCATCAGATTCAGAATTATGTGCTTCTGTCACAACATTATTAATCACAAAATGAGTCTCCAGCAGTCAGGTAGAAGTTGGAGCTCTCAGAAAATGTTATATATATATATATATATATATATATATATATATATATATATATATATATATATATATATATATATACACGTGTTTAACACATCCATTTTGCCATCATTGCCTATATCCAGCAAAGTGATTTGCAATTTTCAAGGTAAATTGCTATCTTTTTAAAAAAGGACACCAAATAACCAGATTATATGATTTAATATAATTCTTAAATTTATGTACACCAAAGCACCTATAACAAAAAAACAAAAAACAAACAAACAAACAAACAAACAAAAAAAACAATGCTTTACAGGTTTTAGCTAACAATAGTTTTCAGGTACGGAAATTGAATAAAGTAATCAAATATAAAATAACTGCATATAAACCTCTCTTAATTATTTTAAGACCTTTATTTAATTATTTAGTTACAAGAGTTCAGTCAAGGGTGATTTCTTCTGTCTTTTGATTAACATTAAACACAAAGCAGGAATAATAGACTGCTGTCCCTAAGACATATTTCAAAGATCCAGTATATTGAGACTGATACATATGCGCTGTCTGTCTCGTTTTTATCTTAAGACCTATGTTTGTTAGGATACTAGCTAAGATGGGCATGTTGACATCATTTTTTTGTGTGAATTTGTTCATTTAGGTGCAAAAGAGAAAAGAGAATTTGAGCGAGAGAATTTGCGCGCTGTGACGCGGCTCTCCATCTACGCGCTTCGGATGAGCGCACACACAAATCTCATCAGAGTGCGCAAGCTCTCTTTCACGCCTTACGGATGAATGTTTAAATCAGCAAGTCTTCAATGAGTTTAGTTCAAACGCAGATATCAACGTGAGATGTTCAAGTCTCACCTCCATTGACAGAAACATACATTAGCCGAATCCGTCTGTCTGTTTTTGGGATGCAAGTACGCGCTGAACCGTGAGTGGAGAACCGAACGGTTCCATCCCTAACAGCAACATACACAGGACAAATCCAAACATTATCCTGAATGTGTGTAAAAACAATGTGAATGTACTGAAATGTGTCTGTGCATAAATACGTTGTGCGATCAGTGCATCGAGAGTGTTCATACATGATTTGTTTGCCCATAAAACACTCACGCGTGCTTAAAGGGTCATGAAACCCCAAAACACTTTTTTTGAGATGCAAAGAGATGTGTATAGGCTGCACATCATTGAAAACACTAAAGGTACTCATTAATGTTATTCATGAGTGAAAAATAGTTATTTTTTTCATTTTTCAGAGCGATTTCTGTCTTCCCGTTTGAAAAGCTGAGTCGGACCCTGACAGCAACATAGTGTCGGCCCAGATCTGGCCCGCATCTGGTCCGTGTGTAATCCACATGTACCAGATGTGGGCCGGATCTGGGCCACACTATGTTGCTGTCTGGGGAGCAACGTCACAAAATCTGACGTCATCGTGTACTTTCGGCCCAAGTATGGGCATGGTCGAACTTGCTGACATAGACCGTTTCGAATGATTCTCGACATATATTCATGACATAAAGCTCATTTAATCCAATCACTGCACTGTAGTATGCATACGATTATAATTGCGGGATTATGCATGAGGAAGTATCACTTCTCTCGCCTCGGTCTCTTGTCATTCAGAGACATATCATTGGTGTTTGTTTCCTCAGTGCTACAACACAATGTGTTTTCCTGAGACGCGACCAGAGCAGAGGTTTGTGTGCATGTGGATTGTTTTGCTGTGATCTACCAGCACAGATGGAAAATATGTTCTTGTGAGATCGCATTACAGCGGAGAATTCAAATGTCACAAAAGTGCTGTTCATTCAACCTCTGCCTGCTCTAACTGCGTTCAAACACGCGAGCTGTAGGCTGTTTCCCTCAGCACAGCAGCACATGTGTGTTGTTTGTATTTTGCTCGCGATGCGGTCAGAACTGGAGTTTGAATACAAACACATGAAAAATACGACTGTTATGCAGCGTTGCCAACTAATTTTCAGGGGAAGTTGCTAAAGGCAGATCGTTTTGTTGCTAAAAGTTGCTAAATGACATTGTGACGTAATTGCGCCACGACGTCATTACGTAATCGCAACGCAAAACTACATATTATTTGAAATGCTAATTTAGATTTGTTTGTAAAATAAATACACACACACACAGCATTTTTAAAATTAATACAAACAACACTTTTTCATGACCAGATTTATTTTTATTTTTAAATACAACATTGATATTGAACAGTTAAACACTTTTGAACAATTACATTTTATGTAGGCTATTTTCCTTTTAACCAGTGAAACTACACATGAACTGAACAATTAAAGCCCTGTGGTAGTTAATATGCTATCTAAATGATCGTGCCTTTTTGTGTAGCCCCGCCCTCACTCGTTGTCTTTTGTCTTCGGGTTTTTACAGCTATTTCCACAGCGATCTTAAGGAATTATGAATCAACCGCTCAGTCTATTTAGCTAGCTTGTACTTGTGCTGTTTTGATTAGAGTCAATTTCCAGAAGTTGCTAAAAGTTGGCAAATAAATGTTAAAAATTGCTAAATTTGTTGCTAGGTGCTTTTGGAAAAAAAGTTGCTAGTGTAGTCTGAAAAGTTGCTAAATCTAGCAACAAAATTGCTAAGTTGGGAACACTGCTGTTATGATATACACGCGGAGCGCGCATATGCTCGGTTTCATCGTGGAGCTCCGCGGTGAGTTTAATAACACTAGCCATGTGGCTCATAGCATAGAATAAAGTATCCGTGTTTAAAGTTTTTATTTCACACATTCTCCTGCACCAAACATTAACCAGCACGGTGTAGCTATGCACACATATTTCATCAAGTCTTCTTCAAATGAATTATATATGCAAACTGGACGCTGATACAGTGGTGTAGCCTATCTGAACGCGACGACATGATTATTCTAAAAGACTGATTTTGAGACTGCAGTGATCGCAAATGTAGTCAAAGTAGCCTATTATTAGCCCTATTAAATATTATTTCGCATTTCTCCCTTGTGCTTGGGAGTTTGTTGTCATTTTGTTACTTTCTTTATTAATATTCACTATTCTGTATAATGAGTGTGTTCTATGTCTGTGCTTTATTGGTTGTTCTCTCCCCTCTTCTCCCCCTCTACACTCCCACTTTTCCAGAGCTCTACACGCCCATTTTAACAGTTTTTGAGCTTTGAGGTGTGAACGACCAGGGTAAAACAGGGGGGTTTCATGACCCTTTAATGTACGACTCCTGTACGTCACTGCAATCGTCTTTACTTTGATTGCAATCCACACACATATATATATACTTTTTCAATAATATATATATATATATATATATATATATTAATTATAATTTATATTTATTTGTGTGTGTTTATATATATATATATATATATATATATATATATATATATATATATATATATATATATCGACTGTCAACGTTAAAACATTAACGCATGTGATTAGTTCAAAATCCTTAACGCGTTAAAATAATTTTCAATATTTGTAATGTTCTGTTGCTGTGTGGATGCAGTAAAACAGAAAACATCTGACTCAATGCAAAATAAGTATTGGATGTAATTCAGCAAATATGATGCAGTGCGGTATGATGTATAACTTCAAACTTATTGTCTCGAGACTCCTGTGTACACCACATGATCCTCCTTTTTAGCTCTCTGAAGGAAAACACAAAAGTTGAATTGTTAATCAATGTATTCATCACATTATTGGTACATTTATCCATCCTCTTGTCACAAACAGAAAATACAGCAGAAATACTTTTGTCAGCAATTTCCTCACACCGGGTCCCAAGTGTTTTGGAGAATGTAGGATATCCTTACGAAAAAGAAGTTTATTCAAGTGTGCTTATAGTTTAGGGGAGCGTGGGGCACAAATTAACGCAGGGTTAGTTGTAACACACATGGTTTAAATTCTGCATTTGTACTGTCTCGTCTGTTTATCTCGTTTACTGTGAGAGTTGTGAATGGAGGGAGAGGAGTGTTTGTTGTTTGTCTGTATTGTTTTGGCCAGTGCTGTATAGCTGTGTTTTACAGAGTGTTCATTGTCAAACTACACAATTATTTCAATTTGAATTTCTAAAAAATAAAAGCTATTATTTTATATGAAAAAATAATAATTGTCTTTCATTGACAAAATATTTTAGTTTGTCATGTATATTTTTTAATTCAATCACATAACATTTTTAGCTGTCAAATGGTCATGTTACAATGTGCCTCACCTATGGGACATGTTGTCACATTTCACTTCCCTTCTTTCAGGGGAAATAAAGAAAAAAGTATACACTGTATTAATATAACAAAGCCACATATTTGTACCAGACATGTGTGAAATTAATGTGGAACAATTCTCTGAAGTAGATTTACACAAACTGAGAAAGTCAAAAAGCGTTAGGTTGTTCCCCGTGCTCCCCTACTTCTTTTAAACTAAAACAAAAGAATCAGTCTACTTTGTACTTAAATATACTTAAAATATACTTGTGCTTTCACACTTGGTTTGATTGCCTGGACCGAACCCAATTTCGATTCTTCAGGAAAGTGAGTAAGGGTGCTTAAAATCACTTTAAAGTATACTTGACTTATACTGACAGAAAAAGTATATTTGGCCTATACTTCTACTCCAGCAATCCATGTTTTGTTGTTATATGCTAGGGTGCGCTATTATAGAGATTGTTGTAGAGGGTGAAGGTTAAAGGCCCCGGTATACTTCAAACGAAGTTCTTTTTTGTTTTTCGTTTCGGGGTAAAAAGAAATTCGAAATGCATGACCAGCGATATACTGTAATCGAACATCTGACGCCGCCCACACTGCTGAGATCAAAATTTAGATGAATATGTAAATATGTGCCGTGCACTTCCTTCTCAGTAACAAAATAAACACAACAAAAATGAGAAAACAGCAAGCATTTATTATAGAAAGCATAAGAAAAGCGTCCGATCATAACAGCATGGGAATGTTAGCACTAGCTCTGCAAATTAGCACTCCAGTCACGTCACGTCTTCATATAGCACTTTATTCAATGGATTGCTTAAAATCAAGCAGCTTTACAGTATCAAACATGAAAAACAGTGTTAGTGCCTCATTTTATCAGAAGCACAGCTTCATTTTGTACTATAAAGCGGCCATCCAGTGTGTTCATGTTTTCACCCGCGGAGCTCTTATCTCGATGAATTCAACACACAAAATGAGTCAAAGACGCGGTTTGTGCGAGTGAAGGCGGAGCCATAGCGCACACCTCCTATTACATTATCGTCATGGACCAATGGTAGTACGAAGGTGTTTTTGGAGCTGGAGCAAACTTTTCCTGAAAGTTGAAAGTTCGCTGTGTTAAGCCGCGTTTCCACCGAAATTACCCGGAACAATTGTACCAGGAACTTTTCTCCCAGGAACTTTTTGTCCCCCCCAGAGCTATTGCCTTCTGCGTTTCCACGCGGTCTAAAGTACTGTGAAGATTAGGCTAATTTGTCCGGTGACGTAGTACTGCGCGCAACTGTTTCTTCCTGTCAGTGACGGACCGTAATCATTCTTGTGCGACAGAAAAAGCAGTATGGAGGAGATTCAAGGAATGCTGCTTTCCTCTCATGGTGTATTGGTTTACTAAAGAAATAATGAGCTAAACGGCAGAAAACAGACGAGCACTGATAGTAAAGCGTATACAGAAAGCTCGTAATTCTCAATATAAAATGAGACAACGTGTCTTATCAGCAATTGCCGACATCGACCGTGAGATGGCTGGGACGAACGCGTGCCATCGGGCAGAAAGAACAAGATTGGTAAGAAAACAATCAATCAAAATTATCCAGAGTTGTGAAGAATGTTATTATGGAATTTACTGCTGCGTGGAGTTGACCAATCAAATGCAGCGTGAATCCGACCAATCAAATGCGGCGTGAATCTGACCAATCAGCATGTTCAGCGCCTAGTCCCACCCCCGAAAGTTCCTGAACTTTGAAAAAGTACCACCTCGCCATCAGGGACTTTTCTGAGGGGGAAATTTTACCTGGAACTTTTTTTAGTTCCTGGTTCCTGCGGTGTAAACACACCGAGTACCAGCCCAAAGTCCCTAGTTCCTGGGTAAAGTTCCTGCGGTGGAAACGGGGCTTTAGTCATGAGGCACTAACACAGTGAACTTTTCCTGAAAGTTCGCTTTGGCAAGCCGTTTCGAACTTCCAAAAAGAACACAAAACATTTGTTTTGGCCTGATTTTGTTCGAAATGACATTACTTCAGTTCGTTCTTTGATTTCGTTTGAAATAAACTGGGGCCTTAACACTTTAAGACCTGAAGGCTTTTTTAGAATTTTTTTTTCTGAGCGACACACACAAAAGTAAAGACTCATAACTCCAAAATTGTAGTAAGGAGAGTCAAAAGGTAGGTATCATTTGATAGAACACTTTTTAAATTAAGAAAATATAAACTTCATTACACATGGACATTTTCATGCTGAGAAACTGCTGATAAAATACAAAAAATATATATATAATAACTCAGGAATGCAATAAGATTGGATAAAAATTATTTTTTGGTGATGCTCTCCTACATGTGAGCTGCATCTGGTTCAAATTTCGTGGTGATAGCATAAAGTATAGTTTAATAAATTGTTAATTTATAATTTGTAATTGTTATAATTTTTCCGCAGCCAGGTGGTGCCCACGGGTGGTAAACTCCGGTTTAGAGGCACTTCTCAGCACTCATTAGGAGTTTTTCAAAATGTTTAGATGCATTAAAAAGATGAGATTCTAAGCTTTAAATTATATCTATTTTGTGTTATTCCACGTTGGAAAACGAACATGGATTGGTCCGGGAACATTGGATACACAGTGCATCTCGGAAAGATGAGAGACATGTTTTTAGCTAAGTATGTTAAATTATTCTGTGAGTAATATCTTGTGATCCTCGCAATTAATTATGTTGATTTAGGGTTCATTTTAATCATGAGAATCTTCTTTAAAGGGGCTCTATGTAGGATTTTTACTTTAATAAAGCATAAAAATACCATAATATGTTTGCAGATATTTAGGAAAAATGCTAAGTTCACCTACTTGTTTCTCAGAAAAACAATGCTACGGCCAGATATTCTACTTTGAAATGTGTGTTCCATGTCAGAATGTCTGTCTTTGTTTTGGTCTGTGTGAAACCTTGTGCTGCCAGTTTATCCAATAGTATTTCGACATCACTGGTTGCCAGTTGGTGGAAAACATTGTGTATTGTAGCCATGGAGTAGGTTACAGCTTTACAAGTCTTGTTAGGAGAGATGCCACTATAAATTAGACAGAAACAATTAATGATCAACTACTGGGCTAACCTATAGGGGCATAAAGACAGACAATCTAAGTGGAACAAAATAAAAGGTCTAAGACTTTTTTCTATGTACACAAAAGGCCTATTTATTTCAAATATTGTTCACAAATCTCTCTAAATCTGTGTTAGTGAGCACTTCTCCTTAGCCAAGATAATCCATCCACCTCACAGGTGTGGCATATCAAGATGCTGATTAGACAGCGTGTTTATTGCACAAGTGTGCCTTAGGCTGGAAACACACTCTAAAATGTGAAAACCAGATATTCTCTTTAGTATCTTACAAATCCGTTCAAGAATTGTTCAAGATAATATCTCAGTTTTATATAGGTTCCTGCACACATAGGTATAAAGGGAAATGAAGAAGAGGATAAATTAGCAAAACAATCATTATGAGAAACATCTAGGTTATGTATGTAACCTTCTTGAAGAAAAGCGAGCACTGACCCGACCGGGCTGGAGCAGGGGTCTTCTCGCCAAGATAGGGCATAGGCCTGTCTAGTAGACAAGGCTCTAGCCGAAGTGATGGTAGCCACCACCTGAGGTGGCAAGGTACCTAACCTTTCCACGACCCGTCCAGAACCCACACATGCAGGTTCCAAAGATCGGGACGTGGGTGCCAGAGGGTGCCCCGTCTCTGAGAGAGAAGGTCCTTCCTCAGAGGGATAGGCCAGGGAGGGGCTGTCACAAGGAGAACTAGTTTGGAGAACCAGGTCCAGCCGGGCCAATATGGCACAACAAAAAGGACCTGCTCCTCGTCTTCCCTGATCTTGCACAACGTTTGTGCCAGAAGGCTCACTGGGGAAAACGCATACTTGCGCAGATCCCACGGCCAGCTGTGTGCCAGAGCATCCATGCCAAGAGTGCCCTCGGTCAGGGAGAAAAACAACTGGTAATGGGAATTGACTGGGGAGGCAAACAGGTCCACCTGAGTGTCCCCGAAGGGTTCCCAAATCTGCTGAACCGACTGGGGATGGAGTCTCCACTCCCTGGGGCGAGACTGTTGCCGAGAAAGCTCGTCGGCCACTAAATTGAGTCTGCCTGGGATATGAATGGCAGAAGCGACCTCATATATTTGAGGACTCCACAAAAGAATATGGCGGAAGAGTTGCGGCTCGCGACTGGAGCGTTGACCACCTTGACGGTTCATGTATGCTACAGTCGCAGTGTTGTCTGTATGGACCAGAACGTGCTTGTCTCTTAGCAGGGCCCTGAAGCGGTGCAGAGCAAGCCGTACTGCTAGCAGCTCAGGCAATTGACATGCCACTGGAGTCGAGGTCCTGTCCAGGAGCCCGACGCAGCATGCCCATTGCACATGGCAACCCAACCCGTGGCTGAAGCATTGGCTGAGTCTATTTCCATACTGAAAAAAAGAGATCCTCTGCAAAGGGGAGAGCACAAAATCCCTGTGCTCGCACAACTGATCTCAAGAGTGAGCCAGAATCAGCCAGTCGTCGAAGTAGTTGAGAATACGAACACCTTATACCTTGAGGGGAGTGAGAGCTCCCTCCGCGACCTTCGTAAAGACGCAGGGAGACAGGGCCAACCCAAATGGGAGAACTTTGTACTGATATGACTGCTCCACGAAAGCAAAACGAAGAAACGGTCTGTGTCGAGGAAGAATGAAGACATGAAAGTATGCGTCCTTCAGGTCGATAGCTGCAAACCAATCCAGGGGACGAATGCATTCAAAAATGCGTTTGGGGGTTAACATCTTGAACGGGAGTCTGCAAAGAGCTTGGTTCAAGGCACACAAGACCAGGATCGGTCGTAACCCACCTGTTTTCTTGGGTACAATGAAGTATGGGCTGTAAGACTCTGACTTCATATCGGCTGGAGGGACAAGCTCTATTGCGCCCTTTGCCAGAAGGGTCGCGATTTCCGTGCGCATGACGGAGGCATCCTTGCCCTCCATGGTAGCACGAACACCCCAAAACTTGGGGGCCACCGAGCGAAATGAATCGCATAGCCGAGCCTGATCAGATGAGCAAACGGGACTGATTGGGAAGTTGTAACCAAGCTTCCAGAAACTGGGGTCAGAGGAACTACAGGCATACCCAACGTGGGGCAGCAAGGTGGAACAGACAGCCCTAGCATGGGAGGCGTAACATCCCTTAGGAAAAGTGGAGTGAATACACTCGTCTGATTCCAGAGTTTGACAGAAGGGGCATGAGAAAGCAGCGCGTTCAATGACTGGCTCTGAGAGGAAACTGGCAAAGGGCGACGAGGAGAAATGTCGCCTTCTGTCATCCGTGGCCTCTTGGGACCCAGAGGTAGAGGAAACAGCTCTTTTAGTGAATAATTGGGTACCACTGGCCCTGGGGGAAAACAAGAAATTCTCCTCCATTCCTCCACCAGGGAAAGGAGAGGTTTCAGTTTCAGTTTAATTTATTTATATAGCACATTTAATATCGACAGAGTCGACCAAAGTGCTGCACAGAGAAATAAAATTATACTATTATCAAAAAATAAAACAATCACAAAGGGTATACAACACTAAAAACACACACTGAAAACAGTAGTTACTCGAGTCCATAAGCCTTTTTAAAAAGATGTGTCTTAAGTAGAGATTTAAAAACCGATACAGAAGTGGCTGATCTCAAGCTAAAAGGCAAGTTATTCCACAACTGGGGTGCAGCCACCGAAAATGCACGATCCCCCTTAAGCTTTAAGCGCGTTTTGGGTACTGACAGCAACAGTCTGTTTGATGACCTTAAAGGCCTATTGGTCTGGTGGTAGGACAAAAGATCTGAAAGGTAGTTTGGAGCCAAGCCATTCAGGGACTTATAAACAAATAATAATACCTTGAACTGGATTCTATACTCAATGGGGAGCCAGTGCAAACTAGCCAAAACAGGCAAAATATGTTCCCTCTTCCTTGTCCCCGTTAAAAATCCTGGTCCTGGTACCCTCTCCTGAAGAACTTGCAGGCTTTAGATGGGAGCTTGGGATCATCGCGCCAGGTGGAAGCACTCTGGGGACACAGTTGCAATGCAACTGAATGCTCCACTGGGGGGACCCCCACATACCCTTTATCCGCTCCGCCGTTGAGGGCGGCGAAGGCGGAGGAAGTACCAGAACGGTTTCGGGCAGTCAAAGGTGCCTTGCATGAACTGGTGACTTCCTAATGCACCTCTGGGAAGAGGGGAACCAGTGGGGGGCGCTGACAATTAGCGTGTGCAGCCCCCAGGATCCAATCATCCAGCCTTGAGCGTTCGGGGCAGGGTGGAGGATTCCACTCGAGCTTGATTCTCTGAGCTGCCTGGGAAAGCATGGCCGTCAGCTTGGGATCAGACTCGGAAGCTCCACCAGCGCTCAGGGCAAACGCCAAGCCAAACAGGAAGCGAGACGATCATCTGAAATGCGCCGTAACACCAACACCAACTGAAGACGTGTTGAAAATACTCGGTGACAAGGAGAGAGATGTGCTCAGCTTCGAAGCGAAAGCTTGAATGCGAGTTGCTTGCACTGCTTCTTATATACCCACACTGGGTGGGCAGAGTTCGCAATGCAAATATCGCAGACCAAGGTAATCAGCATACCATTGGCTTGTTTTGTTAACACTCAAAGGTGATTGGGCTTTTGGGGGCGAGACCCCATTTCGTCAGTATCTGACGTAACGTCGAACGTGACCGACTGAAAGGGAACCAGAGATTCAAGTTCTATTAAGTAAGTTAGAGATTAAGTTTTATTTTATAGTGATTGAAGAATGGCAAGTGGGCCTAAAGTAGAATAATGGAGAAAAGGGTAGATTTATTTACAACTTATAATTAAGTAAATCAAAAGATCAAATGTATAGGTAAATCAAGGGAAAAAGAGGTTGTTTATAATAAAATAATGATAGGTCATTCAAATTTAAATTGCACACTTACAGGGAACCATCCAGACAGGTTATGTGAACAATGTCACGTTGAATAAACAACACCTGTGATTCTTGAATTTATGTATGTACAGTATGAGCAAGAAAGGAACAATGCGATAAAAGAAATAAAGAAAAAAATAACCTGCTGGCTGGCAACTATTTATAAAAAATGCTGGTGGGGAAAAGTTAAAGTACAGTTAAAGGTATATTTCATGTACAAAATGTGATGCTTAAATAGTATATATTAATTATATAACATATTAAATACACATGGAAAAGTCTAGAGAAAACCATAATGTAAAATTAATTAAAAAAAACTTTATTATACATTAAATTAACATGATAAAAATTTAAGAAAGCAATAAATAAATAAATTAGATTAAAATAAGTAATTAAATGAAGTAATAAATGTTAAATTAATATTCCATAAAAATGTAAACATTGAATACAGTTAAAATAATAATCTAAAATTAATTAAAATTAATTAGATATAAATAAATATATGGTGGTATAAATTAAATAAATTAAAGTAAAATAAAAAGTTATTAAATGTTCAATTAACAAATGATTACAATGTAAGAATGCAGAGGAAAACTGTAAAAGAATTAAAACAACATAAGAATAAAATCTAGAGAAAATTGTAAAAAAAAAAAAAAAAATCAATAAATTATTTTTAAATAAATTAATAAAAATTATTACAATAAAATTATTACAATAAAATTATTAGTTATTAGTCATTTATATTAATCATTAATTTAATTAACAATTATTTTCAAATAAATAAATATATTTATCAATATTATAATAGTGAGTAGAAAATAATATAATTTCAGATATACAGATATTGTGAAGTGACATGTGGCCAAGTATGGTGACCCATACTCGGAATTTGTGCTCTGCAGTTAACCCATCCAAGTGCACACACACAGCAGTGAACACACACACACCGTGAACACACACAGCAGTGAACACACACACGGAGCAGTGGGCAGCCATTGCTGCGGCGCCCGGGGAGCAGTTGGGGGTACGGTGCCTTGCTCAGGGGTCTCACCTCAGTCGTGGTATTGAGGGTGAAGAGAGCGCTGGATATTCACTCCCCTCACCAACAATCCCTGCCGGACCTGAGACTCGAACCCATGACCTTTGGGTTACAAGTCCGACTCTCTATCTATTAGGCCACGACTGCCCCACTATTTTGAGATTTATAATATTACATATTTCTGTTTAATAAATGGGCAGATGTGTTTTAAATTTCAGGATGGTGGTCCTTATTTCCTCATATTTCAGGATCCACTTCTAAAAGTGTGGAAAGCCTGATTTAGAGGATTCACTGCTGTATTTTAAAGTTGTGTGTCAGCGGACTAATGTTTGTGTGTCTCTAAATGAAGGTCTACAGTGTAAATCCACAAACACATCTACTGCTTTATCAATATATGTTGTGCTGCTGCTGTGCATTAATCATTAAACACACACACACACACACACACACACACACACACACACACACACTAAAATCAGACTGAAACAACACAGACACACACCATACACTGAAATCATGATCTTACCGATTTATTTCTGTTTCTTCTGTTGAATGTGGGATCAGTGTAAGTGATCTCTTCTGCTCGAGTCTCTGTTTCAACAATAATGACAGAAACAAACACTCAGTGAAATGATGTTTGAGAATTATATACATACAGGAAACACTTGCCTTCTCTGTGTGTGTTTGTGTGTTTCCTGCAGATGCAGAAGATCCCGACAGCAGCAACAATCAGCAGAGATCCAGCAGCAGCAGCAGCAGAGATCAACACTGTCCGAGAGACTGAAAGAACTGAAAGAGACGTCATTAGTCCAGATCAATGTGTGCAGAAACACCAGATATCATCAGTGAAGTACCTGCAGCACATGTGTGACAGAGCTGAGTGTTGTTGAGGTGTTGAGTCTGGTTTCTGATGGGATTGTTCAGCACACAGCTGTAGGAATCATCCACACACTCCAGATGGAGAAGAAGATCAGACCGGCTGCTGAGATCAGACACTCTGATGCTGGACAATACACTGTTTCCTTTGAACCAGGAGAGAGTCACATGACTCACATTCACAGCTGAACACACCAATGAACATGATGAAGAGTTTATTGAAGAGTTACTGCTGATGACAGGAACAGGCAGACGAGCTGAAAACATGACAGAATGAATCAGATTCAGTAGAAATCACTGTGATCTTCTGGATAAAATGATCAGCATCATCACAGAATTCTCCATCATTTTATCATATTCTCAGTAACATTATCTGCTGAATTTAGTCCACAGATGTAACAGGATAGTAATTCTCTCCTCACCATAGACAGTGAGATTGATGGTGTTGATCGTTGTGTCTCTGGAGACTGTATAAAGTCCAGAGTCTGTGGTTCTGCTGTTGATGATGGTCAGAGATCCAGTCTGATGATCCAGTTTCAGTCTGTCTCTGAATCTCCCTTCAGCAGTACTACTATAAAACACACTCGTGTTGTTCTTCACTTTAGCTATGAGAAATTGACCAAACTTCCACTCGATCTCTTCATCTCTGTGTATTTGAGTGAAACTAGAGTTCAGAGAGACTGATTCTCCCTCAGTCACTGACTCTGACTTCACTGCATCAGCAACAAACACACCTGAACACAAACACACATAATCACTCAAATTAATTCTTCACTCATTTCAATATACAGTCAATGAAAGGAGCAGCAGCATCAACACAAATATCTGACTATATTAATCTTATACAACTGGAAAATATTAGAAGCAAAATTAATGATGAAATAATGTGTTTAAATGATCAAATAAACTGAAGTGAGACTATAAAAATACTCACCAGCCTGACACAAGCACAAACAGATGAAAACAAACATTTTATGAAATAGTTTGAAGCAGATCTGTGATAATAGTCGTATCCTGACACTCGTGAAAACGTTGAATGTTTCTTAAAGCGAATGAATCTGCGGGTCTGTTGTAAAGAGGTTCAGTGAAACTAAACTCCTCCTTCAGATACTGCCATGCCTTCTCAAAATGAGCTACAGAAAGAAGAGAATGGGAACTATTTCTAATAATATGATTGGAATGTGTGGGAGGAGCTACTGGACGAGTTTAACTGCTGGATTTCTCTGAAAATCTTCATTACTCACTGACAGAACAATCGACATTTGCAAGAGTGCAGGACTTGATTATTATAACATTTCTGAAACAGTTAAAAAATGTTTGATACATTTATTTTCTTCTGGTTGTTCTCCTGGAGTCTGACTGGTGAGTACTTCTAGTTATCTTTATATTATCAACATGCAATCTGATATTTATTAATTTTCCTCTAATATTGTCAAGTTTTATCAGACTAAACCTTCAGAAATACTTCTGTGGAAAATGAAAAACTCCAAATGTGGTGTGTGTGTTTGTGTTCAGGTGTGTTTGTTGCTGATGCAGTGAAGTCAGAGTCAGTGACTGAGGGAGAATCAGTCTCTCTGAACTCTAGTTTCACTCAAATACACAGAGATGAACACATCGAGTGGAAGTTTGGAGACATTCTCATAGCTAGTGTAATGAACAACAAGAGTGTGTTTTATGATGAAAGTGCTGAAGGGAGATTCAGAGACAGACTGAAACTGGATCATCAGACTGGATCTCTGACCATCATCAACAGCAGAACCACAGACTCTGGACTTTATAATGTCTCCAGCAACAAAAGAGATGTGTTCAACAAGTTCAGACTTACTGTCTATGGTGAGGAGAGAATTGGTTATTTTATATACAGCCCTAGTCAAGTTTACATAAACCTTGCAGAAACAAAATGAATGTTATTTTTATTATCAAAAAAAAAAAAAAAAAAAAAAAAAACCCACCCATGGATCAATGATTCATTGGCTCAACATCCATTACTTATAAAGATAAATACATTAAACTAAAAAACAATATGTACATTCATAACTTTTCAAGCTCTACTTAACATATTCTAGTGTTTGCAACAGAGAAAAATGCATACTAAAAGGTGAACATAATTGTATACATAAAGTAAATGAAAAAGCGTAAGTAACATCAACTACACTTGTAGTTTGGTTCGTTTGGTTTATTTGGTCCGGACCAAAGAAGAAAAAAAGAAAACATTTAGTCCTGGTCCGATTAGCGTTCAGATTAGCAATTTTATCATCGAACCAAAAGATACCGAACCTTAAGGCATAAAGGTTCATGAAGAGCTTACAAAATGTGTCAAGTAGTCAAAACAGCGGCGGGAATCCATCCGTCACACACAAACTATGCCTGTCATGGGCAAACTCGCGACTATGACAAGAAAAACTGACATGCGTGAGGATTCTTTCCTTTTTAGGGTCTCGCCTTCCTGTTTTTGGTTCTTTTACATGTCTTTGGTCCGTGTTGCGTTCCTATATCATTCGAACCGTACAAGAGTTTGTTTGGAAGCGGACTGAGACCCATCTTTTCAGCGGTCTCGGTCCGCTTGTTTGGTGCACACCAGGGTTCGGATGGCAGCGTTCACATATGTTCAAATGAACCTCACTAACCGAGTAATCGCACCAGGGTTCGATTTAATCGAACCAAACATGACAAGTGTGAATGCACCCTTATTTGTAAAATGCATGATATGCAAATCTTATATCCAGCCAATGAGTGAAGCTGTAGCCATTTTGAAGTGATGTGGTGAACTGTGTCAAGCTGTCTTTAAAGAAAATAAGTAAAATATTAGAGCTTGACTTTTTAAACATTCAAAAACACTTGTTTGTGTTAGTGCGCTTTTCAACTGCAAGCACAATACAACGTTTTCTGAGGCGTGATGTGGTGACGATGATGAAAGGAGGTAAGCTAAAGCTTTTTTTATATTAACAAAGCAAAACATTAGATTTTGACTTTTTAAACATTAATTAAAACACATTTATTTGTTAGAGGGATGTATTCCTTAACTGGAAGCACAATGCAACATTTTCTGAAGCGTGATGTGGTGAAGATGGTGAAAGGAGGTAAGCTAATGTTTATTTTTATATTAACAAAATAAAATATGAGTGTGTCTAACGTCCAGTTGTTTATTTATTTTTGTAGTCATGTGGATTTGTTAATTATTTTGAACTGCTATGATTTCTTCAACAATCAAAAACTTGTTATTTATGAATACTTTGCAACTAGCTTTATATTTAGGTTGATTTTGTACATGTAAGTTTATTGCACATGAATCAAGAAACCAGTTTGCACACAAGTATATTTTATAGATTCCATTGAACATATGGTTGGGTGCTTGCTTTTAATACATAGTGTTTGCATGTATTCATAAAGCATTATATAAAAATTAACCAGGGTTGGGAAGGTTACTTTTAAAATGTATTTCACTACAGATCACAAAATGCTTTAAAAAATAATTTGTAAAGTATTTCGTTAGATTACCCAAGTTTTGTAACTTAATTTTTTTAGAACACTTTGGAATAATAAGAATGCAACACAAAAACAAGGTAAATGCAAGTTTTTATCTAACAATTCTGACTTTTTTCACAGAATTGCGTGATATAAAGTTGAAATTACGAGTTGTAAATTCAGAAATGTGATATAAACTTGCAATATTGAGAAAAGAAGTTAGAATTCTAAGGATATAAACTTGCAATTGACCCTTCGCTAAGCCACGCCCGAAAACCGCCACAGGCCAATCGTGGTTTAGCAACCGTTACTAGGCGCGGGAGGTCTGTCAAGCTTTCGAGTGAGGGAACATGCCGAAGCATTGTGCTTATGGATTGTGTTAACCTGATACCCGGTATCCTAAAAGTTTGGACGGGGTGATGGATTTTTTTTCCCTTCCCGAAACCTAAAACTCAAGGGTAGAAATGCCGGTGTTCTGACAATTTGTGCTGCCCTGTCAGATTTTGCTACCTCCCATTGAAACAGTAGACGTTAGCAAAATCTGAAAAAATGCTATCGTTAACCGCAGTAAATATAGTTTGCGGTTTGATATTCAGATTTCTTTTGGCTATAAATACGCAGTGCGCTGTCATAGACATGCAAATAATACCGAATATCGTTCTCCATGATTTGTGAATTAAGGTGACGCTGTCCTTTGGGCCGAAATCAGGTTTTTTTTTTCGTAACGACTCTTAATTTTATAATGGCTTTAGCTCCAAATCTTGGACACTTAGAGGAATGAAACCGGTGTCATCTTCACCAGCTTGATCTGTGAATTTTTTCACAGCAAAGCTCTTGTCCGTAAACCCTTGGTAAGTCCGCCAGTAAGGAATGTGAAATAAAGGCGTTCTTCATGTTTAACGTCTATTACCAATAAACACGCAGACTGCTGGAATAAAATAACATTGTTTTAGTTCGAGCTCGATTTGTGAAAACTTTTACAATAGCTTTTTATCTCGTGGCTGTGTTTCTCTTTGCTCTGCCCCCCGTTTTTTGTATATATATATATATATATATATATATATATATATATATATATATATATATATATATATGGTTACTAATATCACTATTTTGATCTGTGAAAACTTTCACAGGTCAGTATTGGTAAGCTGACCCTTCCCTGGGTCATGTACCAGTGGTGTAGTCGGGGCGATACGCACGCATACGCCGTATGCTTACTTTTTGCTCAGGGCTGTTTGCGTATTACGACTTCTAAGGATCAGTATTTGCGTATACCCACTTGTTTTTTGCTTCGAAAGTCCATAAAATAATGTCCTGTTAGCTTCCCCTTTAACTGTGTGTCCAATGCTGTTGTGTAAACTCGCGATTCTTTGTTGTAATTGGTGCATGAGCACTTCTGTCATTCTACCTTTTCCCGCTCATCATCGGCTAAAAAACAGGCTTGAAATTGCGTGTTCGCGCTGCAGTGAGAGACTCCGATCAAAGCCACTCAGTGTTTTAAGCGGTGCATTGAGCGCATTTCTCTCACTGCAGCGATCTCGGCTTGAGAAATATGGTGGTGAGGAAATAAGACTATTAATTAATTATATAGCCTACATCATGCGTTCAGAGCTTTTATAAGCGCTAAGTTCCCTACAAACTGAAAAGACCATCAGCGCAAATGAAGCCTTGTTTATTTAATGCATTAGTGCGCGAATCAAAAGCGAAAAGCTCCAAAAGTGTGATAAGATTTCCACGAGCCATCCCGACACTGATGATAAAATGTGCGATCCATTTGAATTATATTGAGAGTTAAACACTTTGAAACGCTATAGAGAAAGTCAAACGTGATCTAGACTGATGGACAAAATGAACAAAAGACTGAAAAGAGGACATACATCATTTTGCGCCAACAATTATTAGGGAGCTTTTTAAACTATATTCATGACTCACCCTTACTAGAATTTATATAGTTTTATTGTAGTAATTATAGTAAATTTTGGCTAACTTGTAGAATTTATAACCTATTAAGGGAATCCACTAGATTTATATTACACCTGTGACATCTTCTGTTGTTTCTATAGGCTATGTGTAGGTTGCTATTTTTCATAACAAATGCTTTGATAATGGAAAATGATATAGTTTGACTTCTTATAACACAATGAAGTAGAAAATTCTGTCAAACTGATAAGCTTACATAGTCCTAAATAATAATAAACTGAGTTTACAGAGGTTACTGGGAAACAGCTCTATTTCTGCTGCTCCATATGCGCCACCTACTGACAGAGAGTGGATTAAATTTTCATTCAGCCTGACTAATGTTTTTGTTTGTTTGTGACCACATTTTTATAATGTTAATAAATTAGATATAAATATATAAATTAGATATAAATTCTAAATTAGATATCAATTCGAATAATTGGCTTTTTTAACACCCTTTTGAATAAAATGAAACTTTAATTTCAGATATATCACTTTTCACAGTGAATATAATTCCAAAGCAGCATGTTTAAATAGTCAAACTGTAAAGCATTAAAAATGTCAACCAATTTTAGAATGCACTGTATTTATTTGTTTTTAATGAAACATGTTACTAGTGAACAACAACATAAAACACATTTACTGTCGTGTTTACATTGTTTTTGTATTTTTTTTTTTTTTTTGTGTATTTTTTTTGGGGGGTGGGGGGTCTGGGTAATAGTACACCACTCATTTTTTTTAGGACTATACACCACTGTCATGTACATCACTTTTCTGATCTGTGAAAACTTAGGGAAGGGTCAGCTGACCAAAACTCAAATGTGAAAGTTTTCACAGATCAGAATAGCAATGTTAGTGACCCAGGGAGGGGTCAGCTGACCCATACTGAACTGTGAAAGTTTTCACAGATCAAAATAGCGATATTAGTGACCCTGGGATGGGTCAGCTGACCCATACTGAACTGTGAAAGTTTTCACAGATTAGAATAGTGATGTTACTGACGCAGGGAAGGGTCAGCTGACCAATACTCAACTGTGAAAGTTTTAACAGATCAAAATAGCGATATTAGTGACCCTGGGATGGGTCAGCTGACCCGTACTGAACTGAACCCGTACTCACAGATCAGAATTGTGATGTACATGATCTGTACAAGGTCATTTATATATATATATATATATATATATATATATATATATATTAGTTATATATATAGTTATCTTTCATATTATACAAAAAACGGGGGCAGAGCAAAGAGAAACACGGCCACGAGATAAAAAGCTATTGTAAAAGTTTTCACAAATCGAGCTCGACCTAAAACAATGTTATTTTATTCCAGCAGTCTGCGTGTTTACTGGTAATAGACGTTAAACATGAAGAACGCCTTTCTTTCACATTCCTTACTGGCGGACTTACCAAGGGTTTACGGACAAGAGCTTTGCTGTGAAAAAATTCACAGATCAAGCTGGTGAAGATGACACCGGTTTCATTCCTCTAAGTGTCCAAGATTTGGAGCTATAGCCATTATAAAATTAAGAGTCGCTACGAAAAAAACACCTGATTTCGGCCCAAAGGACAGCGTCACCTTAATTCACAAATCATGGAGAACGATATTCGGTATTATTTGCATGTCTATGACAGCGCACTGCGTATTTATAGCCAAAAGAAATCTGAATATCAAACCGCAAACTATCTTTACTGCAGTCTAACACTACCTATCAGATTGTGCTTCCAGCGTGATATTAATGTGGTCTATGGCTTTATTAACATCTACACCTACCCCAACCCTGAACCTACCCTTATAATAATGCATATACAGTAATTTTGTGTTATTTATCATGACAACAATGATGTAATATTGATGTATGCATATGCAGTAAGCCCGGGTAGGACAATCTGACAGGTTAGCTAGCTAGGTAACTCAGCACATCATTGCTTGGAAATAATGACAGTTCTTTGTTCATAATGTATATTTGAATGTGAAATAAAATGATTAAAGGCAAGACGGAGTAGCCTGGCGTGCTAAAAATATAAGCGGGAGAATGTTATCATAGCAAAGTGGTCAGGCTAACGTCTTGTGTTTATTCCAGACTTATGGATAAGCTGTTTGATTTATAATTATTAGGTTATTTTCACAAATTTCACTTAACCTGCTGTGGATGAACAAAGCTTTTCCTCAATAAATTGTGTTTCTCCCATTTGAATGGTCAGCATATGAGGCGGCTGCTGCTCGCGCTGGGAGCTTTAGCTTCAATTTTGATCAAATTATTTTCTAATCTGTTGCATATTATGTCGTGGATATATCCCTCGAATGCATACTAAAGTCCCTTTTGTCTTGCTCTCTTAGATATTTCACCTGTTCGCCAAAAATGACTAATTATCTTCTTGAAAATGTCTGACACCGGTGCATACATACTGTAAATGACTTGCCAGACGCGAAAGCTTGACAGGCGTAGCAACAGTAATTAAGGAGGGCGGGGCTTAGCGAAGGGTCCATTTTCCACAAAAAAGTCAGAATTGCAAAAAGTCAGAATTGTGAGAAAAAAATTTCAGAATTATGATAAAAACTCATAATTTTCTAGAAAAAAAAGTCAGAATTGCAAGAAAATTAGTCTGAATTGTGAGATATAAACTTGCAATTCCAAAAAAGATTTTTCAGAATTTTTATCATGCAATTCTGACTTCATAACTTGTAATTCTGAGATTAAATCTCACAGTTGTGAGGAAAAAAGTCAGAATTACCTTTTTTTTCACAGTTACAAGGTACTCAAACAACTATCACAAAACATGAAAACAGTCGTGGATCATCCAGTAATGACAGTTAAGATTCAAGGGTATGGACATTTTTGAATGGGGCAGTTTTTATAATTTCAGTCATTTTGTGTTGTGGAGTACATGTAAACATCTGTTATGTGAAATAGCTTATTCAGGACAGTACATAACATCCAATTTTTATGATCTCTCTTATTTTGTTAAAATTATTAAAATGATGCATATTCTGCAGGGGTATGAAACTTATGAACAGAACTGTAGTTTAGGATGATTTTGCAGACTTTCCAAGTCAGAGAATCACCAATTGTTTACATGAATTGCCCATCACAGTTTACATTCATGTTTAAATTAAATAAATAACATTAAAATTTAAAATGTAATTGTTATGAAATACAGTTACTGAAATTTTGTATTTTAGATACGTAACTGAGTTACATGTATTTCTTTACTCCCCAACCCTGGCACTAACACATATGCATTGAGTTTTCACTCAGCTCCAAAAAGAGTATATAACAAAAACTTAAAAAACCTATTTTATGTTGTTCAATACTGTTCTTTTTCTCTCCATCTTAGTGTGAACAGTTGTGCAACAATAGCAGGATATGGTGGATCCTGTTAGAACAATTTCTGAAAGTAACAACTTTTGTTAATTTCACACTTGACTATTAATTGTTTTTGACAAATGGCTTTGAAATAATAATAATAAAAAAGGTGAACCAGCATATTTTCTGCATTTTGTCAAAATCACTGTCTGCTTTAAAAACAGTCTCTGTCAGTTTAGATATAAAAGCATGAAAATCAACTTTTTGTTTCATTTACTTCTCAGACCAAAGCTGTGGAAATACACAGAGAAGTTGATTCAGTGTTTAATGGTGTACCTCTCTGACAATGATGATCTCATCAGGCATCACCAGGTGAGTATCTGGAATACATCTAATATATGGCAGTAGTTTTTAATCCTGGTCTTGGTGACCCCTGCACATTTTTGCATCTCTCCCTTATTTGTCACACCTGATTGAGATCATCAGCTCGTTAGGAGAGTGTGTCGGATAAGAGGGACATAAGATGTATTCGACAGTAACTGTTTCTCATGGGGATGTAAGGTATTTTCAGCATTTACAGGGGTTAGCTGGTGATTTTATTGCTGCCTGAATCCAGAATGTCAATTTTTTTCTCCCACCACCCACGTAAAAATGCCTGGCCGAACTACCTACTGTTACCAAGGTCGTGTGGTAATTTAATGCCATCTGAATCCACATCTCTGAGTTTACCAGAACAGATTGATATAAAATTCACAGTTTAAATCCTTTTTGCACCGTATAAGCCTTGAACTTTGCTGTAATTTGCATGCATTTAAAAGATACATTTAATACAGAAATGTTGGAGAGTATTTACAAAAGCCATATTTCATTACCGCTCCACACAGCGGTGGGAAGATGTTAAGAACAAAAGGAGAAAGAGAAACAAAGCATATAACATTTAAAATGGGTCATTATTCTGGCAGCAACAGGTGTGCAATACCATTTTAAAATATGTAGAACTGCATGCATTAAAAATATAAACCAAATGGAAATAAGAGGCTGCATTAATTTTCTGACTATTCCCACTAATTTCCCCATTTTTATAATGAAATGCACCATTTTGAGATAAAATGCAATACAGAAAACCATTTCAGCTACAGCGTATCTATTTTTTTTAAAAGGAGATTTAAATATTTAAATAATAAATATAATATTATTACACTACATATGATACTATTCTCATTATTCCATGCATATAACATTTCATTTACAGCAAACAATCATGCGACTGACTGAGCAGCGCACATGTTCCACAAAACACACTCCTTCACTGTGAATAAATCGCCACCAGAATGCATGAGTTTTAATACTGAAGATGGCAGGAAGATTCTTTGTATTCTCCAAATTTTCTTTGATATGCACATTTGTGATGAAGAGAACACTTTTAATAGCAAAACAACCTATTTTCAAATTAGAATAAATCACATTGATTAATTTTACAATCTTACTAGCCTGTTATTTAGAGTAAAAAAAAAAACAAACAAAAAAAAACTTCTGGTAAGGGAGCTGGTGTTTTGAGGCACTCCCTGTCATGCCGGTCCATATATGCCACTGCACTTCCTGCAGTTTCAAGGTTAATGATTAATTGATCATTCATTTAAATGATGATCAATCATGTGAATTTGTGTCTTAATAATGGCAGTAAATCAATTTTACCCAAATAAAACAGAAATAAGTTTTCTTATTTCAAAATATCATTTTGTATCTCATTTTGTGTTATATAAATTCATTATATTTTTCCCATTTTAAAACAATCTGAAACTGCAAAGTAATGCAAGTAAATACACATTTGCTGTGCTTTTCTTTAGGATGGTCATGGTGACCTTGAGGAACTGGAACAGCACACACACTGAGGATTATCATGAAGGTGGATTCATGGATGATGGAAACTTTCTTTCCCTTTTGAAGGGAACTCAACTCTGCGTTCATGACGCATTGGGAAACGTCACACCTGACCCGGTGTCTGAAAGCCAGCTATCTAACAACTCCAATCTCTATTGGCCAGCAACAGCCTATGACGTAATATGGTGCGACCCGGAAGTATAAAAGGAGCGCCTGGAGAAACAGACAACATCTCTTCGTCTTCCGGGTCTGTTCTGTCTGATCGCGACTATATCGACTCCAATAAGGGATTCCAATAAGGGACGTCCGTGTTTGACGTCATCACGTCCGGCAGCGAGCGCTCCTCTGGCTGCTGTGTATGCGGAGCTGCTGGTGTTTTTGGGACGTGCTTTTCGGCAGGCTGATAACCTGCTTTGTCTTGTCTGTCGATGTGCTTGCTTCACTTTCTCCTCATGTCTGAGAGGATTTAAAGTGAAGCCCAGGCTTTGCTTGGCCCATCCTTCAGCATGGCGGCATGGGTATTTCGTTCCCCAATGCGTCATGAACGCAGAGTTGAGTTGCCTCGAAAGGGAACGCCTCAGGTTACGTATGTAACCATAGTTTCCTGAGAACAGAGAACAAGACTCTGCGTTGTCATGCCATGCTTCGGGCAGCCTGTTGAACAGTTCCTCAAGACAATAGATACTGACTGCTTCTCCAGGCACTCCTTTTATACTTCCGGGTCGCGCCATATTACGTCATAGGCTGTCGCCGGCCAATAGAGATTAGAGTTGTTGGATAGTTGGCTTTCAGACAACGGGTCACGTGTGACATTCCTCAATGCGTCATGAACGCAGAGTCTCATTCCCTGTTCTCAGAGACGTTTTGTCAAATTGTCACATTTTTTATTTAGAAGTGCTACAGTCATGATTTTTGGTTTCAGACTATATAAGTTGCTGTTGTTTCCAGAGAAGTATTGCAATCTCTGTCAAAAAACCTAAAATGCTTAATTTCTGTACTAATTGTGTGGAAACCTTTTGTTGAAATGCTGTCCAAAAATGAAGTAAATTTCTTTGTTTTGTACAAATTGTATGTTTTGTGCTTATTCTAAGACATGTAATGTTCTGGAGCAGTACATTAAGTTTTAAATTAAATTTTTAACTTGTTTCAATTCAATTAACTGTCTTTTTTATGTAAATAAGCTTAAATGTTAACACAACTTGATATTAATTGGTAGTTTGAACTGGTGTTTTTAAGTAAAAAAAATGTTGAGTTAACAGATATATTTAAGTACCTATAACAGGTTATCTTGTTAGTTTGACATAAAATTGCTTCAAGTTGGATTTACTTAAAAAGTGTGATGCTAAAATGGTGCATATACATTTTAAGTAAATCCAACACATTTTTTGCAGTAATGACACAGTATTAATAACCACTTATATGTACATTTTTGAACAATGTCATTTTTTAAATTTAGCTATTATTTATATTATGTCTAAGTTAACATTTTTTATGTAAACTATCTTATTCAAGACAGTACTAAATAATAAAAAAAAAATAACAAGGAATTTTTATGATCCATTTTATTTTGGTTATAAAAAAACATTATTTTGAGCATGATAATAAACAACATTTCAAGACTTCAAAAGCAAAAGCCATCAGAAATTTTCTCATAAAATGATCGTTTTTATCAGGCTCCTGTGTTTAAGTTCAGTTATTTCACTTCAATCAAACTGCAATCGAAAGGATGGCACTTATAAATATGTTTTTTTAAAATCAAGAAATATCAATGCTCTGACAAATCACAGCTATTTTACATACTCAATTAAATTTATTCTCCAATATTTTCCAGCTTGTCTGCCTGTTCCTGACATCACCAGAGACTCTTCACAATGTTCATCATCATCATGTTCAGTGGTGTGTTCAGCTGTGAATGTGAGTCATGTGACTCTCTCCTGGTTCAAAGGAAACAGTTCATTCTCCAGCATCAGTGTGTCTGATCTCAGCATCAGTCTCTCTCTTCCTCTGGAGGTGGAATATCAGGATAAAAACACCTACAGCTGTGTGCTGAACAATACCATCAGAAACCAGACCAAACATCTCAACATCACTCAACTCTGTCACACATGTGCAGGTATATCAGCAGCACTATATATATATATATATATATATATATATATATATATATATATATATATATATAATATTGACTGCCCTCCAAAAGATTGGAAACGCCCTAGAAAAGTGGGGTTTTGGATAATATTGGCATGAATCATTTTTAATTTGTGATAATTTTGCACTGATAAGGGACAAAACAAACTACGAAACAAACTTCGATTCATCAAAATATCCACCATTAGCAGCTATCTGACCTAAACTGGGCTCTAATTGGTTCATTGTATTGTAAACTTAATTGGCAATCAATTGTTGAAGCTATTAAGGTGTGCTGACCCAAAAAATCTTTTACAAAACTTAAACCAGTAAACCACCAAAAAATAAGGATTTATGCTGATATCGTCCAAAACCACACATTGCCAGGGGTGTTTCCAAACTTTTGGAGGGCAGTGTGTGTATATATATATATATATATATATATAATTTTTTTTTCTCTCACAAACTAAACAATTTGTTTATTTTAAAATTGCTAATTTCTTGTCTCACAAGTCCACTGTTGTGGCTTTACTGAAGCTGTGATCCGATTGGCTCTCTCTGCTCTGGTGGGCGTGGCTACTGTGGTTGTTCTGGTTTATGACATCAGATCCAGAAGTCTTCAACAGAAGAAGAGCGTCAAGAAATATCCATCAAACTCTGATTAATCAGATATCAGGAAGATGGAGATGATTCTGAATGACTGGAGATATTATATTATATTATAAGAAATCTTTTGAGTAAATAGCACTCATGGTGTTGTTTTCTATGTTCAGTCACTGGTAGGTGCTACAGCAGGGTCTGTATAAGAGACTCGCTGTCTGAGGCCCTGTCCACACGGAGATGCGTTTCAGTGAAACCGCACAAATTGTTTATCTGATAGGTGTTTCATCCACACGGATCCGGCGTTTTCCAAAGGTGAAACCGGTATTTTTTGAAACCGGGTCCCAGAGTGGAAAAATTTGAAAACGCCGTCTTGCCGTTGTCGTATGGATGGGGCAATCCGTAAATTTTCTGAGACGATGATGTCATCATCCCACGTGTCGACCCTAGTCAGATGTGCTAACACCACAAAACAGCACCAACAACAGCAATAGCAGACTCTACATGCTTACGTTCGTGCTGCAGAAGCTACTGAACCAAAATAAAGTGTTATTTCTGAGCTTTGCTAAAGTTTGTATTCAGCGCGCAAGGTTTATGCGCATGCTCCAAGTCTTCTTCACTGCTTTGAGTACATTTCTGCGGCAGAATTACAGCGCCACATAATGGTCTGGCATGTATACTACATCGTTTTGAGTCGTTTCAGTGGTTTCGTGTGGACGCAGATATTTTTTGAACCGAGGAAAAAAAAAAGGTAAGCTCCGGCTTCACGTGGACGTAGCCAGAGAGTCATATTGATTGATCGGTATTCAGTCGTCTCCTCAGTCTTCTTAAATTTTTGGCAAAACAACACAACACAGCACAGATGATGGTTTAGACCCTGTAGCACTCATTATATTTCATAGTTCTATAATCTTCAAAAAAGTTTAAAAGAAGCAAATTTAAATGCAATTGTTCAGTATTCAAATCTAAATTTCCCATCAACTGGTCAGTTTCTGCTCTGGTTTTCACACTTCCTATCGTTATCGTGATAAAATACGATTAATCGTGCAGCCCTAATTTAATTTAATTTGACTTGACATTTGATATTCAACAGTATCCTTGACATTTATTCAACAGTGCTTTTGATCTGCCTGCACTGACACTATTCTTTAAAAGGAAAAATTATATACCAATTATCAATGTAAAGCTGCTTTGACACAATCTGCATTGTAAAAAGCGCTATATAAATAAAGGTGACTTGACTTGACTTGACTTCCTCTCTCTCACACAAATTCACATGCAGAAGTGACTGCAGCTTTTGACACTTTTAGCTTCTGAGAGTTTCAGTGTCATGAAAGAATACTTATCAATGTTTATTTTATCAGAATAGCATTAAACTATAGTGTGTAAATCATTAAAGTGTCTCTAAACAAGGGGTGTCCAAACTTGTTGCTCAAATCCAGCTGGTCCAAACTGGTACCAGCTAATCAAGTATTTCAGGCACACTGGAAACTTCTAGGCAAGTGTTTGTGTGGAACTAAACTTTGCAGTTTCATTGTTTGAGGGATTCAGAGTAACACTGACTGAACTAAACAATGATCAGCTGAAGGACTATGAGTGGAAAATAAGCTGAAGAACAGAGTCAACAGACTAATGTTTACTTGAGCTATCTTTGCAACTTTAGGGCCCAGTTTCACAAACAGTGCTTAGGTCAAGCCAGGATTAAGCCTTATTTCAATTAGGGTATTTAAGTAGCTTTTATAAACATACCCTAGAAAAAACAGGTGTGCTGGTGTGCATCTTGAGAAAAAAAACAATGGCTTGGTATATTTCAAAATATGTCCGTGCAAGTTGCTTTCAGTTAAAAAGCTCAAACATGCATTTAATCTAGGACAAGCTTAAGCTCTCTGTGAAACCAGGGGTAAGAGTGACTGTGGTCAGTTAATTTTTAGAACATTAGCACACGTCTGTACTATTGTAAATTTCTGAGGATCAGTATTCTCCCCTAAAAGTGATCGGGCAGTGATCAAAATTGCTCATAACTCCTAAAGTCACAGGCTCAAGTGTCTTCTGTCATTGAAATCCTTGGCTCAAGATGGATCATACTTAATCATCCTGGCTAAATTTCACGTTTCATGCCTTCATGTTTTTTAGGTGCTTAAAGGATTGTTTATCACACAATTTTTCACACACGCTCATAACATTCATACCACATGGTAGAACTCCTCTTTCTGAACAACTTTGCCTCTGTCGCCGCTGTCAATCAGATCATTCATTAAATATTGGAGATTATTTAAAAAGCGTCTTTCGCAAATATGTCCTAGGTTTTTGGCTCAACCTCCATAAATGTTAAATAGCTTATATATATTTTCTAGTAAATAGATTCTGTTGGCTGTAAACAATCTTTCCTTTTATGATCTAAGTGGTTGCATGCTTGTTAAATAAAACATTTGATCCAATTGCTGCTTGCAGCTATATTTCTTCTTATTTTTTAATTTCAACAGACATGATGAGATTAATGTTTGTCACCTTTAAAAAGACTTTCTTCAGATGTTCATCGATTAAAGTACTAATTTTAAGACTTAACCTTTTTATCATCTAAATGAATGGCATATAGAAGATTTTATTTTCTGAATAAAAGTGTCTGTTTAAAACAGTTGTAAGTAAATACAGAATGTAATGTGACCAGAGAAAATGTTATTTTGAAATATAGTACATAATGAAAAATATAGAAAGGATATCTGTGGAAATTATTTATATTATTATGTATGTATTTATTTTGTATTTACAACAAAATATAGAGCAAAAGGAGCAATACACTACAAAAAGGGAATAAAGGGGTATAAGTGTCAAAGCAATAAATTATGAAGATTTTGAAATAAATGACTGCATATAAACATTTTACACTTTAAAACATCACAGTGAGAGAGATATGAAAGAACGTGTTCACTGAGCAGATGAAGCTTAATCAGGCTCCAGCAGAGAAATACAAAACTGTCTGTACACATTACTATAACAGAACAATCTACAAACATACACAAAACAAAAGCACTGCTCAGAAGCCCTGGAATGAAACCATTCATTTCCTTTTAACAGTCCTTCAACAGAAGCACATTTTTATCAGTGTCACATGACGACTCCTGCGTACACCACATCCTCCTTCTCTTGAGCTCTCTGTAAGAAAACACACCACAGATGTAGTCATCAAGAACATTACTGAACATTTATCATTTATTAACTTATACACACAAATACACATCTAGATCAGACTTTTAGCTGAAATGATACACACACACACAGAATTAAAGTTCATACCGATTTCTGTGCTTTTCCTTTGTAGAACGTCGGTTCAGCGTATGTGATTTCTTCACCACTCTGAACTGCTTCAACAAAAACGACAATTTGAGAATTATTGCTTTTTCTGCAGCACTGATTTCATTATTTTAATATTATAATACAGGGCTGTGGAATGCTTGATTCTGATTGGTTGAAGTGTAAGATATGAACCATGGTTTTACTAATTAATAATAATAAAAAAAAACATGAATCATGTTTAAATGATGGTAACCGCAAATTAACCATAGTTTAACTATGTTTTTTTTTTTTTATACAAATGTGCCAAGACAAAACAACAACAAAAAACAATACAAAACAATTTACTATAAGGGTGTATAATAATCAAATTAGTCTGCACATCAATGGCTCCATTACTAGCTCTAAAATGACATGTTGGAATTAGTAACGGAGGCTTATAATGATACGCATAAGAAATTAGTTCTTGAAAGTCAGAAGCTACCACCAACTGATTGGTTTCCCACATTTTTAAAAACATATTCTTTTGTGTTCAGCAGACGACATTCGTTCTCATACAGTCATGACTTCTAGCAGGGAAACTTACTGTTCCTTTAAGAACTTGTATTTGTACAGATATCTCAGCAGTAGGGAATACTTGCCCTCTTGGTGTGTTTTCCTGCAGATCCAGAAGATCCCGACTACAGCTACAATCAACAGAGATCCAGCAGCAGCAGCAGAGATCAGTCCAATGATCAACGAGGATACGCCTTGATACAGAGTAGACACAATGAAGGGTTAAAGAGAATGAATCTGTCAATCTAACCTTCAGCAAACACTATATCTGAACTTATATAACTTATATATAACTTCAGAGATCAGTTCAGTAAATATATCATTGCTGTTGTACCTGCAGCACATGTGTGACAGAGTTCAGTGATGTTGAGATGTTGAGTCTGGTTTCTGATGGGATTGTTGATCACACAGCTGTAGGTGTTTTTATCCTGATATTCCACCTCCAGAGGAAGAGAGAGACTGATGCTGAGATTAGATGCACTGATGCTGGAGAATGAACTGTTTCCTTTGAACCAGGAGAGAGTCACATGACTCACATTCACAGCTGAACACACCAATGAACATGAGGATGATGAACATTGTGAAGAGTCTCTGCTGATGACAGGAACAGGCAGACGAGCTGGAAAATGTTATAAAACATAGATAAATGTGTATTAATGAAGTAGAGGAGAACAAAAACAGTGTACTTGTTCAAGCAGACAACAGTGGCACTGAAAAGCTTGAGATTAATTAAGAGAAGTGTTGTAGTCAAGACCACCTCAACCAAGACCGTAAAGACCAAGACCAGACTAGCACTCCTCATATTCATCTGAAAGATCCACATTTACTGCCTGAGAAATGTCTTTTTTTAATCAATAATTATAATTAGAATAATAAGACACAATATAGAGCTGTTACCAATCAATTGAAATCACTAACAACAAAATTCATCTTTATACTGCAGAGGTGGAACAGAAGTTTCATCTGAATTTGTACAATTACAAATGCATAAATAATGTTGAGATTAATGCTTTAAAAATAAAATTTTGTTTATTGAGCATTTGTAAAAAAAAAAAAATCAATATCACGTTTGTAATTGTGCTCATATTTGTGAAAACAGCATTTTTTCTTGTGATATTACGGAATTATAGGCTATAATTTGTTAAAATACAAGTACAAGTACTTTTTTCAATCATATCTTGAATTTTGTGGACATTTGTATTAATTTTGGCACAACAATAACAAAATAAATGAAATTAGAAATTAGTTATTGATTACATTTAAAGCAGGAAGTTTTACATCCACTCAAATTAATGATGTTAACAAAGAAATCAGACAATGCAATGGCAATTTTAAATAAAATCCCGAGTCCTTTTAGTCTGAGACCAAGATGAGATCGAGACCTTTAAAAAATGGTATTAAGACCAGACCAGTCTTGAGTACTACAACACTATTAAGAAATGTAATTTTTTTAATAAACCATTGTAAGGCCCGCCCAATCGGCCCAACAGCAGTTTCCCACAGGACGGGGAAGGTTTCTTGCGCGTTCCGTCTTTTCAGCGTGGCAAAGTAGTTTAATTCCAAATAATCTTTTATCTGACTCCATGTTATTATGACCTCGAATTTAGTTTAGAATGTCAATTGATTATTGGTCATTTGTATAATAATTTGGCTTTACATTTGAATATTCTATTTAACTCTTTACTCTTATTGTACTCGTTCATTCGGTTCTCAGTGTCGCACAGGGTCCTCGCACTGGCCATTCATTAATATGCGGGCCCACGATCACAAACTCGCCAGTCTTGGTCACTAGACAGAGGTAATTGACTATACTAATAGAGTGCCACTCTCATGCTTGCTTTCTCTAAAAGTATTTGGTTTAGTCCCCATAGAACTGTATACACTTGAATTAAAGTAACACTAACTCTAGTCAGGGGTCATAACCACTACTACAGATAAGCCGACCAATATTACTTCTCTTATAGTAGCTTTGGTTTGGTTACGCCATGGTTTCCCATGTACACTTAGCTAGAGTAACATTACAATAAACAGAGGTAAGGCTCACCCTATTTAGGTTGGTCGATCAACATTTGTTGCCCTAAATGGAATTCCCTTTTTAGCCTTTACAGTCTAAGTACACTTGAACTAATGCCAAACGTTAGTCGGAGCTCTAAAATCACAGTTAGTGTGCCCTATGCTCCACTCAACTGGACTTTAGTCCGTTACTAACCTGACGCAGATTTGCGGTAACAATGGATACATCGGAATCTACTAAAGTCAATAATTTCAGAGTAAATCAGAATAAAGTCAAATGTGACAATTTATTAGTCAGGTAAATGTATCATGCCAATTACATAATCAATTCAAAGATGATTAATACAAAACATCAAATGCTCAGAAATAGAGTAAGATGCATACCTGACATGCACATTGCTGAGTGTCCTGGACATTTAGCAATGTGGGCTCCATCTGAATACAGAGTCGCCCTGAGCCTTTTGCAACATTTCCTTAAATACTCAGACCAAGACAAAACATCCCCCAATGTGAGGCATGAACTTACAATCAGAATTTGCATTGACTAGGGTCACAGACCTCGGGGGTTCGCACCTTGCTGTGGAACAGGAGGTAATTTAGATGAAAGACCCTGGGAAAGAGGCATGGATGGACCCATGGTTGCAACCAAAGTATCCCTAAACTCTTAAAAACTTTAATACCTTTGGTTAACTTTCATGTAGACGAGACCATTGTACCAGTTGCACTGAGACATTTCAAATGATACCAAACATGACTGTTAATTCATTTGCATTGACAGAACATTATAATTTGTATATGATCTTTTTAAGTGAACTGAGTGATGGGAAGAATGTGTAAAGGGAAGGAAGTGGGGGAGAAGGAGCAAATGTGAAGGAAGGACAGGATGGAAAGAAGCTTTCCCGCAACTTCACTCTGTGGGGTGTGGAGACAAATGGCTGTATGTGTTTGTGCTGTCCATATCTCAAGAGATCAAAGTATCTGAGGATCTGTTGATCTTACGCCATGAAAATTTTCAGTTAAATATTTGAGAATATTTTTTATTATGCCTCATTTACAATCAAGCTGTAATTTGCAGTAGTATTAAATAACAGTTATTCAGCTGCATATAATGAATGAATGGTATGAAATTAGCCTTAACAAAGGAGTCAGCAATGTTATTTCAGGTTAAAAATTATTAATATGCTTATTTTATTAAAGTCTATAACCAAAACTGAAAATAAAGAAACACACATCATCAAACAGGATAGTAATTCTCTCCTCACCATAGACAGTAAGTCTGAACTTGTTGAACACATCTCTTTTGTTGCTGGAGACATTATAAAGTCCAGAGTCTGTGGTTCTGCTGTTGATGATGGTCAGAGATCCAGTCTGATGATCCAGTTTCAGTCTGTCTCTGAATCTCCCTTCAGCACTTTCATCATAAAACACACTCTTGTTGTTCATTACACTAGCTATGAGAATGTCTCCAAACTTCCACTCGATCTCTTCATCTCTGTGTATTTGAGTGAAACTAGAGTTCAGAGAGACTGATTCTCCCTCAGTCACTGACTCTGACTTCACTGCATCAGCAACAAACACACCTGAACACAAACACCACATTTGGAGTTTTTTTTCTCAATTTGAAAATCATTAGATAAGAAAAATAACATCATAAACAAATGTCTAATAAAACATGAAAATGAAAGATGGATAATAACAGAATGGTTTGTTTATGTGCAAATAATAATAAATGTAGCGCTTTTAACCCTGTCCTCTTTTCAGATAGGTAAGAGAGCGCCCTGAGTTCGTATTAATAAACTTGGTATTTTCAACTGTATGGGTTAAGTGATTATTTACTCACTTTAACTTATTTTTGTGTAACTGTGTTTGTTACGTCTTTCCTTTGGTTCCCCTAAACTGCATTCACATAAATAGTGAAATGGGATTTTAATGTTTCTTGCTACTGAAATAATGGTTTTACCAATAAGTAAGTCCAAATATATATATAAAACCCCTTTCTTACTCAAATTAAAGGAAAACTCCACTTTTTTTGAAAATAGGCTCATTTTCCAACTCCCCTAGAGTTAAACAGTTGAGTTTTACCGTTTTTTAATCCATTCAGCCGATCTCCGGTTCTGGCGGTACCACTTTTAGCATAGCTTAGCATAGTTCATTGAATCTGATTAGACCGTTAGCATCTCGCTTAAAAATGACCAAAGAGTTTCAATATTTTTCCTATTTAAAACTTGTCTCTTCTGTAGTTAAATCGTGTACTAAGACCGATGGAAAATGAAAAGTTGTGATTTTCTAGGCTGATATGGTTAGGAACTATACTCTCATTCAGGTGTAATACTCAAGGAACTTTGCTGCCGTACCATAGGTGCAGCAGGAGCAATGATATTACGCAGCACCTGTGAGCCCCTGCTTTCACAGGGAGCGTGCCTTGTAACCATGGAGACGTTTGTGAGTGGCGCTGCGTAAAATCACAACTTTTCATTTTCCATCGTTCTTAGTACATGGTTTAACTACAGAAGAGTCAAGTTTTAAATAGGAAAAAATATAGAAACTCTTTGGTCATTTTTAAGCGAGATGCTAACGGTCTAATCAGATTCAATGAACTATGCTAAGCTATGCTAAAAGTGGTACCGCCAGAACCGGAGATCGGCTGAATGGATTCAAAAATGGTAAAACTCAACTGTTTAACTCTAGGGGAGTTGGAAAATGAGCCTATTTTCAAAAAAGTGGAGTGTTCCTTTAATTCACAGAAAACAATTCAAGTGTAATGAAATTAACAATTTACATAAATGTAAAATAATCAACCTTCAGGGTTTTTTCAAAATGTAAAATGAAATAACAATTATGTAAATAGGAAATAGGAATTTCACAAATTCACTGATGAATCCCGAAAAAAATATCAATTACCACATTTTCACATATTCACTTTGTTGTCAATAGTCCTCATGTCACTCAGATATAAACCTTAAAATTTGAGCACCCAAACTTTTGCTCAATCCTCAAAGGACTCTACTCAAACAATACGCTGGCAATATGAGCCAACTCTAAAATTAATTCAATATGTCTGTTTTTTTTTTTTGTTTTTTTTTGCAGGCCTGTTTGATGCTGGGGTACGTTGTGGTAAAAAAAAAAATAAATAAATAAAAACATAAAAGACCGCTTCACTCCTCACGGAGCAAACATAGGCGGGAAATACATTTAAATACAATGAAAAGAGTGTGTTTCACCAACCAGCGCTTTCCTGGTTCGTCATAAGTCAGTCTTATAACTGGCTTCACAGGTCTTTTACTGTGGAATCTCTGACTAATAGGCGTAACCGCTTTGGGTTTTGGACTCTGTCTTTCAGAGATAATTGCAGTGACTGGTTCAATATCTGGTTCTGACTCATATTCAGAAACTATGTCGTTGTCAGTGCACTCATCCTCAACCTGATCACTTGCCTCCTGATTAGTATCACAAGCCTCTTGCTCATCTCCAGTGTCATCAGAACATCTGTCCCTGGTCATCCTATTTTCTAACAACTTGTGCATGTATGTCTGGTAAGGCACATTAAATTTTCCCCCCTCCGACTCGGAGGAGTCTGTCAACTCAGGTAAGTGTTCTTGGAGTTCTTTTAACCCCTTTTTGTGTGTTTTGTCTGAGTTTGAATGTTTTCTTGTCTTTCCAGGTGATGCATAACTGGGACTCTCCAGCATTCTCACAGACTGTCCAGTGGGTAAGAGGTGATCCCGATGAATGGTTTTGACTCCTCCTCTACCATGTTCAGGTTTCACCTTATATACTGGTAAGTTGGGCATTTTGTCAACCACAACATATGGGACTAAACTCCATTGACTCTGAAGTTTGTGTTTTCCTCTTAGTCCCAGATTCTTCAGCAGCACTCGGTCACCAGTATCCAAGACTTGGAATCTCACTCTACTGTCATATGCTTGCTTGTTTCGTTGGTGCACTTTGGTTGAAGCTTCTGAAGCTAATTGATAAGCTTCTTTTAGATCTCTTTTCAGCTTGGCAACATACTGAGAATGTTGTTTTTGCTCTGTCCTATCCATAGATGTCTCAAAGCAAAGATCGACAGGAAGTCTCGCTTCCCTACCAAACATCAAGTAGTAGGGTGAGTACCCTGTAGCATCACATTTTGTGCTGTTTATGCATGGACCAGATACCCCACATGCTGACTCCACTGACGTTTTTTCTCACATCCTAAGGTTCCCAACATTGAGAGCAAGGTGCGATTAAATCTCTCGGGCTGAGCGTCTCCTTGAGGATGATATGGAGTGGTACGTGATTTGCGAATCCCCAAGAGTTAGCAAGAGCTCTTTGATTAGATGACTGTCAAAGTCTTGCCCTTGGTCGGAATGGATCTCCCAGGCAAACCAAAGTGCACAAAATACTTGTCTACTAAGATCTTGGCTACAGTGCGAGCAGTCTGATTCCTTGAGGGAAATGCTTGGGCGTACCTTGTAAAATGATCTGTGACTATTAAGATGTTACTTATTCCTTTTGAGTCAGGACCAAGTGAGAGGAAATCTATGCAGACCAGATTTATCGGCCCATGACTGGTAATTTGGTATAAAGGAGCCGCTCTATTGCATGGTGTTTTGTGCGTAATGCACTCCTCACAATTCTTAGTAGGGCTGGGCGATATATCGCATGTGATTGTCACGCGCATTTCGTCAGTAAAGCCGGTTCCCTGATTGCCGCTAAATTGCCATCACCTGCTTTCAAATGGAGCGGCATTTAATAAACAGAGCCGTAGTTCACTGATAAGCTACGCAATATCGCGTTCATTATCGAAGGTGGATAGGATGGATAGGATATTTCTAATCTGAATTGCTCAGTTTTCTACTGGCAAATGCCTCGGGCTGCAGACCGGATGAATGCTCCTGATATAATACAGCACCTAGCCCTCTAAGACTGGCATCTACATGCAAGATGTAGGGTTTTTGGGGGTCTGCAAAAGCTAGGACTGGGACATTAGTGAGACATTAAATAATATACTGAAAAGCATCCGTGCACGACTGGTTCCATCGGTCAGACTCTTTCAAGTAGGTTTTAGATTTTTTTTTGTCCAATCTATTTTGCTGGGTAGGTGCATAACCCTTGGTGAGCTTAGTAAGAGGTCGAACAATGGCAGCATAATTGGCTATGAACCTACGGTTATACCCGCAGAAGCCAAGAAAAGATCTTAATGACTTAAGGTCCGTAGGCTGTGGCCATGTGCTGACTGCCTTTACATTGTCAGGGTCTGTTGCAATGTCGTCAGCTGATACTATGTACATACTTCACCTTGGTCTGGCAGAATTGGCGCTTGTCCAATGACACTTTCAGCCCCACTTCTTCAAGTCTGTCCAGGACCTTCAGAAGTCTTTCCGCGTGTTCTTCCAACAACTTCCCAAAGACGATCAGGTCATCTAGGTAGAACCTGAAGCAAATTCATATCACCAACAGCTTTTTCCATCAAGCGTTGGAAAGTCGCAGGTGCCCCAGTAATGCCCTGTGGCATACGCTCAAACTGATAGAATCCTAAGGGGCATATAGAGGCAGTTTTTTCCTTATCCTCTTCAGACATAGCTATCTGGTAATAGCCACTTCTGAGATCAAGAACGGAAAACCATCTACTCCCTGACAAACAGTCTAATGCATCGTCAATGCAGGGTGTCGTATACTGACCAGGCACTGTTCGAGCATTAAGTGTGCGATAGTCTATGCACATTCTTACACTTCCATTCTTCTTCCAGGCTACTACAATAGGGGAGGCGTAGGGGCTTCGTGATTCCTTAATGATACCAGCTTTCATAAGCTCCTAAATGTGTTTTCTAAAATCATCTATATCAGCGGGAGCTAAATGCCTGGAGCGCTCACGAAAGGGCCTAGGATCCGATAACCGAATAGTGTGTTCCACTCCTTTTGCCAAACCAACATCACACTCATGCAGTGAGAACACAGACTCTCTCTCTCTGACATTGCCTGCCTAAGTCTCTCCTTCCATGACTCAGGAATTGGAGAGTCTCCAAAGTTATCTTTCTGGAGTCGGGTAAACTGCGGCACATTTTTGCAGGTTTTTTTCACATTACAGCAAAACAGGCTTAAAATACTAATAATTTGTTGTCATAGAGACATAAGTAATATATCAATTGAAACTATAGAATGTCTTCTTTTATTTGTGTACACTCAAAGTAAAAACAAAATGTTGTGCTTTTTACAAAATAAAGAAAATTAACACGATGCATGATCTGTCGTCTCCCTCTGAACAAAGTTTAATCTGATAGTTCTCAGGAAATGAACTGTAACTTAGTGAATACTAATCACAAAAAATTAGACTTATGTCTAAAGAAACATTGAGATGTCAGGTTTTAAATTGTGTAAGTCAAATCGAAAACAAAAATTCTGTGTTTATGTAATCTGTATGAAAAGAGACATATGTCAGAAGTCCGTGATTAAGCTCATTATCTGCTAATCATGTATTTATTGTCTTGAAAAGTGTTTATCTGTATGTAAAAGCCATAGTTTGTGACCTGGAAGACATGCCGTTAGTTCCTGAAATGTCCTGTTCTTCTTTAGAATAATTTGTGGACTAAATGTGCACAGAGCACCCTCCGGCTGCAAGTATGAATTGAAAACACCATTCCTGGAATATCCTGTTCTTCTTTAGATGAATTTGTGGACTAAATGTGCACAGAGCGCCCTCCGGCTGCAAGTATGAATTGAAAACACCAGCTCTCATTGTGATGACAATGAATATTAAATAAATATTACTCCTCTGTATAGAAAATGTATATAAACATATAAGAATCCATCAATATTTCTCCAAATGTGCATGCTTTTAAACTAAAAGCCTATATTCATACTCTTTGCATCACAGAAATACATTATATTTTAAAGTATATAATAGAATACCATTATTTTAAATTGTAATAATATTTCACAGTATTGCTCTTTTTTCTGTATGTTTGATATACACCATGATGAGCCTGAGACATGAATCACAGAAGGTTTTTTTTCACAGCCTACCTGACTGAAAGAGCTCATTATTTATGCAGGTCATTACAGGTCATTATGTGAATTTTTTGTCTTCTCAGGTGTAAATGATCCATTATTCATAACGATTTAAGCCTCCGTGAATACCGTGTTTCTTGACAAAAAGTGTCTTACAAAAACTAAATCAATATATTGTTTTATATGAACGAGTAGGCAAGATAATTTTTACATATTTTTGAATAAAAAACTCTAGTCTCAAACCTCCAATACCCAGAAGTCTTGTGAACACAGATTTAATATATTTTTTTGGCCTTATTTCAGTGACTGATTGGCCACCCAACATGGACAAGAACACGATTGGCTAAACATTGCAAATGTCAAAACACAAAAATAATAAAAATAATAAATACCCCATCGATGTAACAAATATACATTCATAACCATTTACATTATAATTTGCACATAAAAGAAAAATATAAAGTAAAACAATTTTAAATTATTACACTGGGTTACATAAACACAGAAATAAAGCCATAAAAATACTTACCAGTCAGACTCCATAAACACAAACAGATGAACATGTCAAATATGTTGTTGTGTCTAGATCAGAAAAGGAAATCCCAACAGAAATGGTCTAATAAATGTTGAAAGTGTCAAAAGATCAGGAGAGGACAGTGCTGTCGGTCTGTAGTGAAGCTCAGAGTGAATAATGAGCACTTCCCTTTAGAGGCTCTGTGGCTTCTCACTTATATGGGTTTCATCTAGGCTAACTACTTTTACAAAGTAACCTCGTGTCTACTGTGCTGCAACAGCTTGAGACTGTCTACGCTGGACATGACAAAGTGACTGACCATCGCAAATTCATTTGTCCTTCATGTCTGTTAGTAGGGCGAGTGTTTGGAGCACACTGAAGAAGAACAGTGTCCGGTGTGTACAGTAACACGGGTTATAATGGCTTCTGAAGTCTTTGGTCACATCCAGTGTAGACACAGTGAAGTTTAAGAAAAATTACTAATGACTGATGTTCCCATTCCCCCCAGTTCAGTGTTCTAAAAGATTGCTTTAAAAATACTGAAGTTTGATAAAATTTCATGTTATGAAATATTGAAATATTACTGAAATCCAATTCTGAGCTGATGAGTTCATCAACATTATCTGAGTAGTTACTCATCTCACACCAAGACACTACTGGTCAAAAGTCTTTCGACGGTAAGATTTATTAATGTTCTGAAATAATTCTCTTCTGCTCACCAAGGCTTCATTTATTTGATCCAATATACAGTAAAACAGTAATATTGTGAAATACATTTATATTTTAAATAACTGTTTTCTATGTCAATATACAGTAAAGTGTAATTTATTCCTGTGATCAAAGCTGAAATTTCAGCATCATTACTCCAGTCTTCAGTGTCACATGATCCTTCAGAAATCATTCTGATATGATGATTTGCTGCTCAAGAAACATTTATTATTATTATCAGTGTTGAAAACAGTTGTGTACTTTTTTCAGGATTCCTTGATGAATAGAAAGTGTAAAACAGCATTTATCTGAAATGGAATGCTTTTGTAAAATTATACACTACAGTTCATAAGTTTGAGGTCAGTGAGTTTTTTTTTTTTTTTATTAAAACTTTTATTCAGCAAGGATGCATTAAATTGATCAAAAGTGACAGTAAAGACATTTATAATGTTGCAAAAACTTTGTATTTTAGATAAATGCTGCTCTTTTGAATTTTCTATTCATCATCTGAAGGATCATGTGACACTGAAGACTGGAGTAATGATGTTGAAAATTCAGCTTTGATCACAGGAATAAATTACATTTTAAAATATAATTTTAAGAGATTTTTTTTATTTTATTTTAATTTTTAAGAGACTTCTTTCAAAAACATTAAAAATATTACCATCCAAAAACTTTTGACCGGTAATGTACCCTAAACTCCAGGAAAATGGGTAGCAGGTACCAACAGCATTTTCGCATTTTATATATAAAACCTACTTCTTCATGTATGCTGATTCTGCAACTGATTCTTCATGAGCATCTAATGTTAGCCTAATTTATTATAACAACAGTCAAAAAAATAAATGATTTATGCTTTAACCATGCCCCACTTTTCAAAAGCAAAAAAAAATTCAATAGTTTGAAATAATATATAGTTCAGATTTATACAGTTTTGTTAATCTCTGTCCTGTGCCAAATCATCCATCTTCCTTCTTGTCAAGTTATTGCTACATTTAAGACACATGCAGATCCTGAAAAACCTTTAAATGATTTATTGTTTAATATGCACTTGAACCAAAATAACAATAATAATAAAAAAATCTCTCTTGACTAAAAACTAAATAATCTAACAAATATAATCACTTGTCTATTCAAAGGAAATTATTTCCACTTATTAAAGTCTGTCTGTTCACACTAAAACATCATCATGAGAGATTAAAGACTGAGAAACAGCATAAAAAACAAGAAAGAAAAAAAAAAACATTACATTTACCTATATAAAAAATACAAATTAAGTTAAACAAACTTGTTTGATCAATATCATGGTCTTTTTCTGTTAAATAAATATAATAGTGAAATGGGGATAAACATCATAACCCCGACAATCTGTCAGCAAACACAAGTAATAATCTTATTAATGCTTTTATTTAGATAACAGACTTCAAGATCATTATCTCACTGAGCGGAAAATCACTTTATATTTTTATTACTTTTTTATTATTCAGATGTCTAATTACAGTCAATAACAACAGTGACTGTGTTTAAAAAACAATGCCAGCAAGAACACAAGCTGTTATCAAGGCCAGAGGAAGACATTTTACATAAGAAATATTATGTAAACCAATTTGTTGGTTATTATGTATGAAAATAGAATATTGCTAACACTTTACAATAAGGTTCATTAGTTAACATTAGTTAACTACATTGTTTAGTTACTAAAACTTACATTACTAAAATGATATGTCTTGTAATATCACATCTACAGTTGTTGAAGAACATCTCTACCTTCCTGAGTATCTGATTTATCAGAGTTTGATGGATATTTCTGGACACTCTTCTTCTGTTGAAGACTTCTGGATCTGATGTCATAAACCAGAACAGCCACAGTAGCCACGCCCACCACAGCAGAGAGAGCCAATCGGATCACAGCTTCAGTGAAACCACAACAGTGGATACTCTCTTCTGAGACAAGAAATGAGCAACATAAATATATAATTATTGTTCATTTAGTTTGTGAAAATATACATATATACCAGATATCATCAGTGAAGTACCTGCAGCACATGTGTGACAGAGCTGAGTGTTGTTGAGGTGTTGAGTCTGGTTTCTGATGGGATTGTTCAGCACACAGCTGTAGGAATCATCCACACACTCCAGATGGAGAAGAAGATCTGACCGGCTGCTGAGATCAGACACTCTGATGCTGGACAATACACTGTTTCCTTTGAACCAGGAGAGAGTCACATGACTCACATTCACAGCTGAACACACCAATGAACATGATGAAGATGATGATGAAGAGTTTAGTGAAGAGTTACTGCTGATGACAGGAACAGGCAGACGAGCTGAAAACATGACAGAATGAATCAGATTCAGTAGAAATCACTGTGATCTTCTGGATAAAATGATCAGCATCATCACAGAATTCTCCATCATTTTATCATATTCTCAGTAACATTATCTGGTGAATTTAGTCCACAGATGTAACAGGATAGTAATTCTCTCCTCACCATAGACAGTGAGATTGATCGTGTTGATCGTGTCTCTTTCACTGCTGGAGACTGTATAAAGTCCAGAGTCTGTGGTTCTGCTGTTGATGATGGTCAGAGATCCAGTCTGATGATCCAGTTTCAGTCTGTCTCTGAATCTCCCTTCAGCACTTTCATCATAAAACACACTCTTGTTGTTCATTACACTAGCTATGAGAACGTCACCAAACTTCCACTCGATCTCTTCATCTCTGTGTATTTGAGTGAAACTAGAGTTCAGAGAGACTGATTCTCCCTCAGTCACTGACTCTGACTTCACTGCATCAGCAACAAACACACCTGAACACAAACACACATACTCAAGAATCGACAGATTTACAGTTTTTGCATAAAACAAAATAATAACAAACAAATAAATAAATAAAAATCTGCATAACCGCTTTTCTCTAATTTCAATGTATAATTCAATAATGTCTAATAAATTAAACTTTTGATGTCAATAAAATGAGAAAAATGACTAAATAACATCATGAACAAAGATAATTGAGTTCAATCACAAAACGTGAATTATAACATGATGGATTGTATGTGGACAAATGATAATAGCCTCTACACAGAAATGAAGCCATAAAATACTTACCATTCAGACTCCATAAACACAAACAGATGAATATAAACATCATGTCCATGTAATTTATATGTTTTGGCATTTCGGTGAACGGTTTCAAATTACAACAGTTCCTATTTTCCCAACTTCCTAAATGCTACATTTAAACACAAAAAGCCATAAATCTCATGATAAAGGCTGAAGATCTGGAGATACAGCGACAGAAGAGCTGAAGGGACAGTCAGTGCTGCAGGTCTGTTGTGAAGTGGAGGAGTGAATCATCTGAAATCATGTGAAACCACTTGATGACGTCACAGCTTAATCCTCATTGGTCTAAACTGTTGCATTCTGTTAGTGACCCCCATTTTTGTCATTTTCAAGAAGATGTTAAGATCTATATGAAATCCTTATCTGTCTTTCTATAATCTTTATTTTGTTTTGTGGGGAGGATTATGTTTATGTGATCTGTTTAATTGATATTTCCTCATTAATTAATTAATCAATTTTTGTTATTTATTTATTTTATTTTCTCATTTTCAATGTGATGTAATATTTGGCCGTCCCTGAACCCCTGGCTCTTTTCTCTTGGCTTATTTCTCACTTTTGTACTTTGTAAGCAAATGTTTGATATTAAAAAAAAAAGAAAAAAAAAAGTTGCATTCTGTTCTCTTCTAAAACATCAGAATAAGCTGTGATATCATGTTTCTACGTTTATGTGTGAATTTCCAAACAGTCTGACAGCGGGATCTTTCAAAATTATAATATATGCATGTTCATTTAGCCTAACTAAAATGGATGAAAAAGATCTTCATGTCCATTTTCACTTAAAAGCAAAAGAAAATATGCTTGTTTGAGATGCATCGGCGCTGCGCAGACCGATTGGCGAATGACATCAAAGTACCACAAGAGCGACTGGAGAGCAAACAACTCCTTATGCTTTTGAATCGTTCTCGCGGTACTTTGATGTCATTCGCCAATCGGTCTGCGCAGCGCCGATGCATCTCGAACAAGCATATTTATTGAGTGCGAGGTCTCTGTGGAACAAAAGTGGGTGTTTCTGCATTTGTGGGCGTTTTAAAACTGGTGGGTGTTTATAAATCATGCAATGAAAATGATCCCCTTCACCCGACCCCACCCCTAAACCCTACCCACACTCTGACGTGGGCAAATCAGGTAACGCTCTCAAAAACGCCCCTCTGATTATGGCCTCACCCATCAATCATTAACATCTTGCAGAGACCTATACTTGTATTTATCCGCCTTTGAGTTCATTGTAACCTGCCACTACCAAAGCCACTGGAAGGCAATCCTGCAACCTTTAGCTAAAAAAGCGTAACAGCTAATGCTAACGCTCCTCTGGCAGTACGCAGGGAAGGAGACCAGAGGCTGTTTTTTGAATGGAAGTCAATGGATGAGAGGCTTCACTATGCTGATTAAACAGCTTTTGTGGGGAAATAGCTAATCATTTAATTAATGTTGTGACATGTCACTGAGACGTGCTGCACGTGATTAAGATAGTGTCACGTCAGGCACAGAGACAAGAGGGTAAGATCCATATGCAGCTCTTTAATGGGGTAATCCAAAACATAATCCAAAAACAGGCAGGGTCAAAATCCAGAGAACAGTCCATAAAACAAAACAAAACAAAACAAAACAAAACAAGAAAAACACAACAGAAGCCGGTGACATAAAATGAAACCACAATAACAAAAGTAGCAACAAACCAGGTATAAATAGACAGACACTAATGATGAAACAAAACAGCTGGGTGCAATGAACGGGATAATGAGTCCGGGAAGTGGGTTATGGGAATTGAATTCCAAGTGAGGTGAACAATAGTCCATGTTGGAGTGCCCTCTGGTGGCTAAATAGGGCACTCCAACTGGTGATCATGACAGTACCCCCTCCCTACGGAGCGGCTACCAGACGCTCCACCTGACCAAACACAAAACAAAATGAGAGAGGGAGGTGGACCGGAGGAGGACCAGGGGGAGGGACGGCGGAAGCCTTTTTCCTCCTCTTCCTCCTCTTACGTGGGTGAGGCGGTGGCTCTGTGCCTACCTCCTCTGTAGGCACTGCAGCAGGCTCACAGGCTGGAATGGGTTCTAGAGCGGACTCACGGGCTGGAGTGGACTCACAAGCTGGAGCGGGCTTTGGCTGAGCAGGTGTTGCCCAATGGCTTCTATGGGAGAGATACTTGACAAAGCCCCAAAAATCCAGGATCTGAAGCCCCTCCAACTCCCATTGAGGTAAAGGGTCATCCAGGCATTTATTAAAAATCTCTTTCAGAGCGACATCATTATAATTTAGCCTCACCGCCATAGTCCAAAACATCTGGGTGAAGCATCCTACCTCCCATCTCTCTTGGCGTAGAGCCCTCAACGCCCGAAGTCGAGTCATTCGCTCCCTCGTGGTGGCTGGAGGAAGAATCCGGAAACTCATGCTGCTGGATCTATTAGTGATTGTGGTTTCTGTCACGTCAGGCACAGAGAAAAGAGGGGAAGATCCATATGCAGCTCTTTAATGGGGTAATCCAAAACATAATCCAAAAACAGGCAGGGTCAAAATCCAGAGAACAGTCCATAAAAAAACAAGAAAAACACAACAGAAGCCGGTGACATAAAATGAAACCACTTAACAAAAGCAGCAACAAACCAGGTATAAATAGACAGACACTAATGATGAAACACAAAACAGCTGGGTGCAATGAACGGGATAATGAGTCTGGGAAGTGGGTTATAGGGCTATCATGGTTAAGGAATTTCCCTTGCGGTATTTTTGAGTGGCTCAATAGCGCGATATGCGGTATTACCGCCATATATATATATATATATATATATATAAAACGAGGTCATATTCAATGACGAAACTAAATAGAGCTTCGAAACAGGAAGTGAAGTAAAAAGAGAGTGTCAAAATAAGGGTCTACAAAACAGAACATAAACCTGACAATAAGATGGTAGGGCTATTGTTGTATGTATAAAAGTTAGCTCCGATCCTCGAATCTGACTAAACAAGATACTTTCTGCTGATATTTCACGAGTATAAACAGAACTAACGTTACTACTCATAACCCGTTCTAGACGGGCTGTCAGTCAGTGCACTTACATTGTTGCGCCACAAGGCGGCAAGGGACTGTCTTTGAGTCTTTAAACCGTTGATTCAACTACACGTTCAAAAATGCAGATTCATTCAAAGAGAGATTAAATGAAAAAAGCTGTTGAAATCATTTTAACGTTGAGCGCCACATTATAAGGCTCAGCTGACCAGTAATGTGTCGATCCTAAGGCAGAGATTTCGCTATCCTTGGACACGACAACCTTTTTTTCCACGAATATGTCTTGGCCTGAAGGACAGACGCAGGTAATCGCACGCGCTCAGTCAATCTCTCTCACATTCACTGTCTGTTTAGGCTTGTTTAGTGCAAATCTACGGAGCCATATCACCATGGCACATATTATGCTATCATTATTAACTTATTTAATGTTTAGTACACATGTATAAAGTGTAAAACGAGAAGGACATAACCTTTCAAAAAAATAGAAAACATGCAAATATTGCGGTTTCTGCGGTTTTTGCAGTCCTCTGTGGTTGGCTCATCAAAAGCGCGGTATTACGATAATGTGGTTTTCGCGACAGCCCTAGTGGGTTATGGGAATTGAAGTCCAAGTGAGGTGAACAATAGTCCGTGTTGGAGTGCCCTCTGGTGGCTAAATAGGGCACTCCAACTGGTGATCATGACAGATAGCCGTTACGCTTTCTCCAATGGTAAGAGATACAGACCCTCTCATCTCCCTTTTTTGTAATTTTTACAAATCTTTTGTGTCTTACTAACATTTTAAGTTTTTAGGGTTGTGGTTTGATGAAAGAATTAAATGGGTGATGCATATCCAGAAAATATTGGACAAATGTAATAAAGTAATAAATGTAATGAGGTGTTTAGTTGGCAGTGATGGATGGCATTAAAGGCCATATACAATTGGTTGATTAGATCTGTATTAGATTATGGCTGTGAGGTGTATGGATCAGCAGCAGAATGTACAGGAGCTATAAAAACTACACCAATTACAGAACTACAGGTAGAAATGGAAGAAATATCATTAGAAATGAGAAGGATACAGTTATCAGTGAATTATTGGATTAATTTAAAAGGACAAAGTACATCCAACAATAAATACTTTAAAGCCCTGTTGGGAAAAAGAGAGGAGGAAAACAAAAAGTTTTGGATGGACATTGATACATAAAGCAACAGAAATTAAAGTCAATCAGTTAAATGTTACTGTACTGCTACCAGTAATAAAACCTTGGTTACTTCCAGATGCTACAGTAGATTTTAGATGGTTAGAAAAGGAAAATAATGATAAGGCATGTAATGTTCAGACATATATTAATGAGTACCACAGCTATGTTCAGATCTACACAGATGCATCAGAGTTTAGATAATAAGATAGGATTAGCGTTTACCGTTCCAGAATTTAATTTATCAATAAAGTTTAGGATCAGTGATGAGTTAACTGATTATACAGGGGAAATTATTGCATTATTAGCAACACAGTGGAGACAAGACCTTTGAAATCAGTTCAAATTCAAGTTCATCATTGGCCAGCTTAAAATACAGTCACTCAAAAAGTAGACCAGATATTTTAATTAAAATAAAGCAAACATTATACAGAATTCAAATTATGGGCATTACAGTGGTATTTTATTGGTACCTGTACATATCCAAGGAAATGAAATAGCAGACAAGGCAGCAAAAGAAGCCATAAAAAAAACAATGTCATTCATTTAATTGTTAATCTAAGTAAGAATGAAATCAAGAGTATTATTAAGAAAAGGTTGAAGGAAAGGTGGCAAAAACAATGGGATAATGAGAAGAAAGGTCGATAGTTTTACAGAATTCAAAGGAAAGTGGGAGAGATGAGATGTGAAAGGAAAAACAGGAGAGAAGAAATAATACCCAGCAAGCAATTTTATGTCTAATAGATGTCTAATAGCCGTCAAAACATAGCCCGGCCGTCTAGGCTAAAATAAGGCTGAATTTGGGCTGTCAGTGAAAATCTAATAGACATCTAACCATAACCCAAGAAGAATAGACTAGTCATCAATTACACAGCTAATGAATGACTACATCTGTACATGTATTAGACAACAAAATAATGGCTAAAGGATTCTTTTCACTTAAATATAACAGGTTCTCATAAATGACAATACAAATGACTTCCGGTGTGAGAACGCTGGCGTGCTACTGCTGCCGCTTCACACTGCTGCTTGTTCGTCTGTCTGTTTGACTGTCTGCCGATACGTTTTTATTCGTTTCTACTGACTTCAACAGATCTGGATTATCTGGATTATTTTCTGGATTACTTTCTTTACTTAAAAAGTTTTTAACGACTGACCTGGCATTCTTGCGATCCTGTCACACTGATCGGCTACGAGCCCTCTCCATTCCTACTCACATCCTTCCCGACATCTGGCAAGGTGAGTCTCCACTCTCTCTGTCATTTGTGGTGTAAGTCCTCGGTATGATTGGGTAGCCTTCCCTTCTGTGGATTGTGTGGATTGTGATTCGGTTCGGTTCTGGCTAACGTAGTTAAACCGACAGTTGATATATGGGTCTGCTGAATACTTTTATGAGTGAATGCCTGCGCAAACTGCTGCCGCTGCTCTCTGACGGCTTCATCTATTTTATTCCGTTGTTTGATTACTGATTTCTCTGGTCGTTTTAACAAACTGCACATGAGGACTGTTTTCCCAAATAGAACACTTCAACTTTTCGGTTTGATCACGGCCTTTGGTGTCGCTTAATACATAACTTTTCAATGTGCTGCTGTTGCGGATGGTCAAGCAAATGTTTGTGTTTTGTTTCTGTTTGATAGAATTGTAATGTTTATCTGAAACGAAGCCATGCTTGCTGATGTTGTGGTCTATAACTCCTCCCCGAACTCCCCGCTGCTCTGTATCTTGCTCTCTCATTGGCTGTCGGTCATCGCCGATGTAGTTTTCAGTCAGAACACTTTTCACACAGCAGGATTTTGAATCGCCGACAGGTCCAGATATTTAGCATGCCAAATATCTCACGGGCGTCGCGACTCGTCGGCGATTCTCTCATATCGCGTCTTTGCTCATTCACACTGCGTGATTGTCACTCACGTGAACGAGCACCGATTTGTCTGTGATTTCGGGCATTTGTCGGCGATTTCTCAAAACCTGTCGGCGAGCCAAAATCGGGGCTAAAATCGTGCAGTCTGAACTCGGCATAACAGTTTCTAGTACGACATTATTAAGGCGCACGTCATCTTTGCAATGTGGTTTTGCTGATAAACACATGAATCATGTGACACTGGAGGATCCGCCCATTTCCTCCTTCCCTCAGTCTCTCTTTCCTGGAATTATTCATCCTGAGCTTGAGCTGCTTTCTAACGCTCGTCTCTGTCTCATTCCCCTCTCCACACACACTAAACATGCATTTTCTAGTGCCATGTGACCATCATGTCTGATGAATTTAAAGCGCATTATATAAGAAGTCTGGGATTGTTGTTAAAACAGGATCAGATGGAAAAGCTCCTGGATATGAACCAAAAGAGCAGGAAGCAGGTGAGATTGTGTTGTGTTCACTTAATCACTTTAATGTTAAAAAGGGTTATGATTTTGTCACATGACTGACATTTTAAAACCTCTTATTTGTTCAGATATTTGTACTGGTTTAGTAAGAAATGAATATAACTGAATGAAAGATTGTTTATCCGGACAGAAACAGTCCATGTGTAAAACTTTTAATGCATCTAAAAGATCAAGACAAAATGTTTAAATTGAGTTTAAATGTTTGGGAAGGCGTGTGACTGAGTCACATGACACGTGTCCAAACCAGACTGAACCTGGTGATTGGTCATTTAAAGGAAAATTGTAGTCATTACTTTAGATGTCTAAGATCTTTCTCTTGTTAATTTCTCTAATTGATTGGGCAAAAAGACTATCCTAGCATCCAGTCTCTTTTTGAACTTTGTACATTGAACAAGGCTAAAAGGATCCTAAATGATCCGTCCCATGTTCTTTACCCCAGTTACGAACTTTTACCCTCTGGGAGAAGGTACAGGATCCCACGATGCAAACTGAACCGTTTTAAAAACTCGTTTTTGCCTGTATCTATCAAGTTGTTAAATCTAGAGCGTTGACACTTATTTTTATGTTGTGTGTGGTTTTTTTTTTTTTTTTTTTTTTTTTTTTTTTTTGATGGTTATCTATTGTATGTATTGTGAGTGTACCAGGTGATGCTGGAGCATCGGAGTCTATTTCAAATTTCCCTACTAGGGACAATAAAAAAGTATATTTCGTAATTGTTTTTCAGATTGCACTGGGAACAGACTGAACGAATCCTCAATTATAGTGAAGCTGCAGCTGCTGTTGAATGAAGAAGTTCCTGATGGAGTGAATGAACAGACGAGTTCAGTTTGATAAGTGTCAATCACTGTCACATCATCATCATCATCATCATCAATAACTGAGTCTTTATGAGACTCTAGAATCATCCATTGAAAGAGAGAAATAATCTGTTATTTTATTGATTATTTTTATTATTTTCTGATTATGCAATAATACTTGTTACCTTACCTATAATAACCATAACTCATGCCATTAATCATTAAATGTTTTAATCAGACATTTACTTGACAAATAAAACATTCCCAACATAAAAATAAAGTACCATATTAAATGTATTTATCAGTAATACAAAAGTCTGTGAGTCCAGCTTAAATTCAGACGATCAAACACTAGAGCTGATTATGAGCAGAAATGCACTTTATATTTTACACTTCTCAGGTTTTCTCAAGGAAAAATTATTTGTTTCTTTCCACTCGCTGCCGTATACCGTATGCCCTACTGTACAGATTGACTTCTGTTTGCATTATTCTCATCTGTAAGTTATTCGTATTAAAGCTTTTACTGAATTAATAAATGTTGATGTCAGATATATTGATAAACTGCTGGTCCGTATGATCTTTGTGTCGTCCGTCATGAATCATGTCTGTCCTTTAGTGTGAAATACTGACTCAGTTACCGATACAGCTGTTTCCTTTCACACAATATAAATAAATATACATTTGTAGATGAACGGTTTTTATTCATTTATTTTTAATATCATGTCCTAGAAATCTGTTGGTTCATACTGTATATTCAGTAACTAATGTACAAAATCAAATCTTCAGATATCAGACTGAATCTGGCCAGAGAGAGAGAGAGAGAGAGAGACTTTGACTTTAAAAAGCTCTTTAATACCAAAAATTAAAAAGTTTTTTTTTCTCCATAGAAACAACATAAAGATAACTAAGTATCACGTTTCAGACCTTCACATTATCACATATGAGAGGAGAAAAAAGATTAAAATAAATATTTCAAATTTCCATTACAATCAACATCACAAATACATTGATTTACACCCCATTTATATTTAAAAGTTTCAACATCATTAACTAGTTTGTAATAAGTGTATTCAATTTTTAAACGTGATCTTACTAAACCCCTGAGGATTGAATCAACTTCACATGACTCATTACCAGACAGTTTTTCTTTAACCAAATGGCCATTTTTACTTGTCCAAATAAGAAATTCAATAAGACATGAGACTCTTTTTTACTTGCTTTATATTCAGGCCCATATATAAACCGCATAGGTGAAAAAACTGGCACCACTCATCCATTGTCGGAAACAACAGTTGTAATCTAGCACAATGTAAAAATAAATGAAAAACAGTTTCCTGTACACCACAGAAAGGGCATCCCTCCCTCACCTGCGGATCAAGACGCGCTCTGTGTCTGTTAGTAGCTATTATACCACTGAAGATCTCCAGCTCTTTTTTCAACAGGAGGTTTGTACAAGGTCCTCCAGCTGCCGTTAGGAGACGCACCTAATCCAAACACCTCTTGCCATTTAGATTCTTGTACATTTGTGAGAGCATGAAGATGCAGTATCTTGACACACAACATGTACAGTGATTTTTTTCCCTGTATTGCTGAAGACTTCTAACTGAGGTGTCTTAAAAGATAATAGTCACCTTCAGTTTCTTCCCAGTTTTCAGTCTCGGCTGTAAAATCCAATTCTGGAAAATCAAAAGTGTCCATCTCTCCATTATAGGATTCTAAGGAAAGTCTATAACAAAAACTGAGTCAAAATTTTCTTTTCCACACGAATTGATCTTATGCCCAGTTTTTCAGCAAAAATTTTGGCTGATAACCATTCACCTTCAGGTATCAAGTGTCCTATTTTTGTGATTTTTGCCGGCCACAGACTTTAAAAATGTCCAGATTCAGTGCAGAGTTAAAAAGCAATGGCTCTTCCCTCTGCCACAAATTTTGTACATTATTTGGCTCTTTGGAAAAGTTGAAAAGTGTCCATGTTTTTAAAAGTGATCTATAAAATGACGTTAGTCCTGCAAGATCCAACTTGTTTATCTCCATCAGGAACAGGTGGTGATCTAGTCCCATGTTGCCTGCTTTCCTCAATAAGGTACACGCTATCCCAGCCCAGCTCACATCCTTCCCATAGAGGAGTCTCTGAGCCACTTGAAGTCTGAAGGTCTTTACTCTAGATATGATATCCACTAGGCCTTGTCCTCCTTCCTGTCTGTGCAGATACAGCACTGGCGCCTTTAACCAATGCTGGCCCGACCAGAAAAAATCCACCAGACATCTCTGAATGTGTCTCACAAGGTGTTCTGGAGGTTCAAGGATCATCATTCTGTGCCAAAGGGAAGAGGCTACAAGGTTATTACATATCAGCACCCTTCCCCTGTAGGACAGCTGGGGCAGCAACCATTTCCAATGAGACAACCGCGCACGTACTTTCTCCAACAGGCCCTCCCAATTTTGCCTTCTGTATTCATTTGTCCCCAAAAAAACTCCCAGATATTTAAAACCTGCCCTTCCCCATTGTAATCCACCAGGAAGTGTCGGTCTTTTAACAGCTTGACCACACGGCATCACTTTTGGACCAGTTAACTTTGGCTGACGAAGCCTTTCCAGAACACTCTAGAGCAAACTTTACTACATCAACATCGTCATCTCCTCTGACCTGTAACGTCATCTGCATATGCAGATAATTTGATGAGAGTTTAAAAAATTAAACCTGTAAGTTCTTTTCTTAATTTACATAGCAAAGGTTCAATAATTATACTATAAAGTCGAAAGAGGACAACCCTGTCTAATTCCCCTCTGAACGTTCACAGGAATACTTAAGCCACCAGCCATTTTATCATACATGTGGCTTCAGTGTACAATAAACTTATCATTGAAATAAAATTATCACCAAAACCAAAGGCCTTCAGAGCATCAAGAGAAAAATGTGATCAAAAAGCCTTCTCTTGATCTAATGATAAAAACCCCATTTCAATCTTATTATCAAAAGCATAGTCATACAAATCTCTTACTAAATGTAGATTATCTACAATAGATCTATCTTTTATACAGCAAGACTGATCTTTATATATGATCACACACAGTACATTATTTAATCTATTTGCCAAACATTTGGAAATGATTTTATAATCCGAGCACAAAACTGCCATAGGTCTCCAGTTCTTCATAAGTGTTAAATCCCTCTTCTTCGGAAGCAGCGTTAAAACTGCATGCTGAAATCTCTTAGGAAGGATTTTTCCAGTAATACTTTTTTGAAGAACTTCAAAGTAATCATGTCCGAGAAGAGGCCAGAAAGCTTTATAGAAATCGGCAGACAGTCCATCTATTCCAGGTGCACGTCCCATAACAGCAGCCGTGACTTCTTCATAGGTAAGTTCAGTCTCTAAAAATGTTTTGTCCTTTGAGGTTAAAACCGGAAGGTCATTAAGAAGTTCATTCCTACATTGCTCATCTGATTTTTCAGGAGCATATAGACTGGAGTAAAAGTCCACAGCAATTCTACGCATCTCAGTTTGATCACTCGTACTATTTATACACATTTTCGTGTGATCGGGCTCATTCTTTCTCCCATCCCATTAACATTTAGGGATCCCACCGCAAGACTTCCATGAGAAAGAGGGAGAGAAAGAAAGAAAAAAATGCAAATAAAAAAAGAATTAGCAGTCATCAAGATTATTGCACTTTTCCTTTGCCTTTCCCCTCGTCATCCGTTCTTTCCCTGTTGGTTTTCCTTTTCTAACAGCAGTCATGTGCTTTTTTAACCAAAACCTCTTCTGCTGTGAAAGTTCTTCAAAACTGCTTGTTTTCCTTGCCCATACTTTTCAAGATCTGGGAAAAATCAGTGACTTCTACAGCTGCTTTTCCTTTTGTTTCATCTAAAAAGGAGTTGATCTGTTCAATAGTACACATTATCCTTTTCAGCCACTCTTGCCATATCAGATGTATCTGTACCACTGCTCTTCATTTCCCAAAACAACATCAGTACATTGGGACATTTCATCTAATTCATCAGTTGTATTTCCTTCAGAAACTCCTGCTTTAGTTTCTTTATGTTCACACATTCCTTCGTCACCTCCCTGAGCTTCACTTATATCAGTCACATCAGTTACAGTCTCAGAAACACAAACCGGCTGCTCAACACTCCCAGCATTCACATTAATATCACTCACCTCCTCTGAGGCACTTGGGTAAAGTTGGTTTTATATTCGCACATTCGGACTTCTGATAAATTCAGACTTTCCAATAAATGTGCAATAAATTAATGTTTGCGAATTTTAAGCAGAAAAGCAAAAAAATGAAACATATGAGAAGAAATAAACAGCTTTTTCACAATCACTCTAAGAAACACTCCGTCCTCCTCACCCAAACTCCCAACATGCAACACACCGAAAGAGAGAGAGAGAGAGAGAGAGAGAGAGAGAGAGAGAGAGAGAATTTTTGAATTTTAATACACCTTTATTAAACCAAAAAAGGTTTCACAATATTACAAAATCACAAAGCAAAAAATAAATAAATAAATAATAAATCAATCAATCAATCAATCAATCAAAAAGCAAGCATTAATTCTTCAACATCATCAACTGTACAAAAGGACCTCATTTATCCCCCAAATGTACATAAAAGACTTCACACATTTAATCATTTTATAATAGGCATGCTCTATTCTAAGCCGAGCTGCGACCAAGCCTTTAAAAATCTTCAACACATCCAGAGAACCCTGTCCAGACAACTTATTTTTTCTTGATTTCCAGATAGCAAGTTTTGCTATACCAGACAAAAAATTCAATAAAATCAACTGACTTTTCCTTTTTTCTGTATACTTTGGACCATATATAAACATTTCAAAAGAGAAACTTCACCAATTTCAATAAACCATTGAGATAAAAGTGAAAACAATTCATTTAGCCGAGTACACTGTACGAATAAATGAAAAACTGTTTCAGCCTCTGTACAGAAGGGACAACCCACCCCAACAGAAGGATCAATGTGCACCACGTATCTGTTTGTGGCTATCACCCCATGTACAATCCTCCACTGAAGGTCACCTGTTCTTTTATCAATTGGGCGTTTGTATAAGGACCGCCAGCAGCCTCTAGGGGAAGAAACAACTCTAAAAAATTCAGTCCATTTTGTTGAAGTCAGTCCACTTAAAAAATTTGCATTAGATGCTTTTTGTTATGACAGAGAAACCGGAGGCAGAGATAAAAGCAATGATGCAGTTTATTGATACGATCAGCAGAGAAACAGGTGAGTAGACTGGTGAATATGATGATCTTGAATGAGAATGAGAGTTAATACTGTCCTTGTTTTCAATGCAGGTGATATTGGGAGAAGACGCTGGAGCTGGCAGACGAACACACTCACACACAGGAAGGTAAGCACACGAGGAAACCAGGAGACGATGGAGACGAAGGAGATAATGGAGACAGGTAAGTATCACTTTGGAGTCCTTGAAGGTAAGCGTACAACAGGTTGTATCACAAACGAGACCGGACGATGTGTGTGTGTGAGTGTGTGGCATTTATCCTGTGGTTAATGACTGCGGTGATGATGTGCAGGTGGCGGTGATTAGTAGGCTGGTGATTGAGTGCGTGGGTGAGGAAGTGAGGTGGAACCTGACGTGTCTGTGACAGTACCCCCCCTCCCACGGCCCGCTCCAGAGGGCCGTGGACCCCGACGTCGTGGTGGTCGTCCTCGAGGTCGTGGGGCAGGTCTGTCTGGGTGGTTGGTGTGGAAAGTCTGTAACAGAGCAGGATCAAGGATATCATTCTTGGGGACCCATGAGCGTTCTTCGGGACCGTAGCCCTCCCAGTCCACCAGATACTCTAAAAGACCACCACGGCGCCGGGAGTCCAGAATCTCACGTACAACGTAGGCTGTTCCATCATCCAGGATGAATGGAAGGGGGGGCTCGACGGCTGCCACGTCAGGTTCTGTGGGAGGAAGAACAGAAGGGTGGTGAGGTTAATAGTGAAACATGGAAAGTTGGGTGAATTCTCTTGTATTGTGCTGGGAGTTGTAACCGGTAAGTGACAGGGTTGATCTGTTGCAGGATGGGGAACGGGCCAATGAAGCGGGGACTCAGCTTCTTGCAGGGCAGGTGCATCTTGATGTCTCTGGTGGACAGCCAGACCTTCTGCCCCGGTTGGTAGTTTGGAGCGTGGGAGCGCCGAAGGTCGGCTGTCGTCTTGCGCCTGCGCAGGGCTCTCTGTAGCTGGTGGTGAGCTGAGTCCCATACCCTCTCGCTCTCCCGGAACCAGTGGTTGACCGCTGGAACGTTGGAGGGTTCCCCGTCCCAGGGGAACAGTGGGGGCTGGAAGCCGAGCACGCATTGGAAAGGTGTTAATCCAGTTGTAGCTTGACTGAGGGAGTTCTGGGCGTACTCGGCCCAGCCCAGGTACTGGTTCCAGGAGTCCTGGTGGCCATGACAGAAGGTACGCAGGAAGCAGCCAATCTCCTGGATCTTCCGTTCCGTCTGCCCGTTTGACTGAGGATGGTATCCAGACGACAGACTGATGGTCACACCCAGGAGGGAGAAGGCCTTCCAGACCCGCGAGATGAATTGTGGTCCTCTGTCTGAGACTATGTCTTCGGGGATTCCGTAGTGAAGGAAGACATGGTTGAACATTAACTCTGCTGTGGTCATAGCAGTTGGTAGACCCTCCAGGGGAATAAGGCGGCAGGCTTTAGAGAAGCGGTCTACGATGACCAGAATGCGGGTGTTACCATCAGACTCGGGGAGATCCGTGACAAAATCTACTCCCAGGTGTGATCAGGGTCTCTCAGGAACGGGCAGAGGATGAAGCTTGCCGGTGGGAAGATGGCGTGGGCTTTTGGAGATGGCGCACTCCCTGCAGCCCTGCACGTACCTCCTGACATCGTTGGCCATGTTTGGCCACCAGAAGCGCTGTTTGAGCAGCGAGAGGGTTTCATTGACCCCCGGGTGACCAGTGCCAAGTGAAGTGTGAACGGAGTGCAGAAGTGGAGTGTGTCGTGTCCTGGTGATGTAGCGCAAGCCCTGGGGACAACCCGGCGGAGTGCGTGAGGAGGCATTGGAGGAGGGTAAGGTCTCCTCTGACCATACAATGGGGCTGACGAAAATAGATTCTGGCAGGATGGTTTCAGGTTCTTCGTTCTTTTCTTCTGGTGAGTGGAGACGAGAGAGAGCATCGGCTTTCAGGTTCTTGGAGCCAGGTAGGTATGAGATGGTGAAATGGAATCTTGAGAAGAACATCGCCCAGCGGGCTTGGCGAGGACTGAGTCGTTTGGCGGCTTTCAAATATTCAAGGTTCTTGTGGTCGGTGAGAACCTGAAAGGGATGATTGGCCCCCTCCAACCAATGCCTCCATTCCTCAAGGGCGAGTTTCACAGCCAGGAGTTCACGGTCCCCGATGTCATAATTCACCTCCGCCGGGTTGAGCTTGCGGGAGAAGAAGGCGCATGGATGGAGCCTACTTGGATTCCCCTGCTGCTGCGAAAGGACCGCTCCCACTCCTGTGGTGGAGGCGTCCACCTCCACGACGAATGGTAGGTCCGGGTTGGGGTGGACGAGGAGGGGAGCGGTGGTGAAGGCTTTCTTGAGGGTTTCAAACGCTTCTGTGGCAGTTTGGGACCAGGACAGAGACTTGGGCTGTTTACGGAGGAGGTTGGTGAGTGGGCAGACGATAGTACTGTAGTTCTTGATAAATCTACGGTAGAAGTTGGAGAAACCAAGGAATCGTTGGAGTTCTTTTACGGTGCTTCGAGCTGGCCAGTTTTGGATGGCAGATACCTTCCCCTCGTCCATCCGGATGCCATTGTGGTCGATGACATATCCTAGGAAGTGGCACCGCGGAGATGTTCCAGGGCCGCTGGGACGAGGGGAAGTGGATACCTGAATTTCACTCTAATCTTGTTTAGGGAGCGATAATCGATGCAGGGCCGCAAGCCTCCGTCCTTTTTGGCCACGAAGAAGAAGCTTGAAGCAGCAGGGGAAGTAGACGGGCGGATGTATCCTTGGTTAAGGGCCTCTTTGATATATTCCTCCATGGCCTTCTCCTCAGGTACAGATGGGGGTATATGCGTCCCCTAGGCACTGGCTCACCCGGTAACAGATCGATGGCGCAGTCCCATGGCCGGTGTGGAGGAAGCTTGGAGGCGCGTTGCGGGCAGAAGACGTCACTGAAGGGGGCGTAGTCGGGAGGTATGTCGACGGAGCGTTTTTCTACAGGGCTCTCGATGGAGGTAGCATTGATGGAGAGGTTCTTGGAGGGAGGATACCTTGAAACAGGAAGGTCTGGAAAACAGCTGGAGAAACAGTGGTCGCCCCACTTCAGGACTTCGCCCGTGCGCCAGGAGATGGTGGGATTATGGAGCTCCATCCACGGGCGCCCTAGAACCACGTCAGCGGTGGACTCCTCCCGAACCAGCAGATGGATGAGTTCGTGATGGAAGATACCCACTTGTAGTTGAAGGGGTCCAGCGACATGGCGAACCGTCTTACGACTCAGGGGTTTGCCCGTGATTGAGTTGATCTGATAGTGAGTCGGAGACGGCGAGGTCTTGAGCCCGAGGTGTCGACAGAGGGCGCCGGAGATGAAGTTTCCTGCTGACCCTGAATCGAGGAGTGCCACCACTGGAATGGAAACATCAGCAGCAGTAAGGTTTACGATTGTAGTGAGTGGTTTCATGTTCTGAATAGAGGGAATGATGGCACTCACCACAGGTCGAGGAGGACGGGTTGGGCATGTAGAGATGACATGCCCAGGTAATCCACAATATAAGCACAGATTCAGGGTCAGCCTTCTTTGTCTTTCTGTGGGTGACAAACGGGAGTTATCCAACTGCATGGGTTCGGTGGCTGGTTCTGGAGAGCTGACGGGTTCGACGGAGGAGCGTGCCGGCTAGTGGCTCCATGACTGATTTATAAAACAACGTAAGACTCGCCCGATCTTCATTCTGAAGCTCCATCAAGAACAAATGTTTGTCCAGTCCCATACCTCTGACCCGCCTGAGAAGAGCAGAAGCTGTCTTTAGCCATGATACATCTGTATGATACAACAGTCTTTGAGCTGCTTGTAGCCGGAAAGCCATAATCCGGGCTCTGATGTCTATCCGTCCTTGACCTCCTTCTTGAACAGGAAGGTATAAAGCAGCAGCACGTATCCAATGTTGTCCAGACCAAAAAAAGTCACAAGTTTCCTTTGAATTTCTTCAATAATTCCAGCAGGTGGTTGTAACACACATACTTTGTGCCACAAGGTAGAAGCGACTAAATTATTAGTCACTAAAATCCTCCCCCTATAGGACAACTGAGGTAGCAACCATTTCCATTTAGACAACTTGCTGCACACTTTCTCCACTATACCCTCCCAATTTTTCTTTTGAAAATAATTTGACCCCAAAAAAACTCCTAACAATTTAAGTCCCTCCTTACCCCACTTAAGGTCCCCAGGTAATTTTGGGAGATTCTCAGATTCCCCTTTACCAGCCCAAAAAGCTTCACTCTAAGCCCAGTTCACTTTAGCTCTCATAAAGACTGAGCACCTCAGATAAACACTTAATATCTTGAGTGTGATTCACAAAGACTGTAATGTCATCAGCATAAGCAGAGAGAGAAATTTTTGAGTCTAAAGAAAAACCAGGCACTTTAAAACCTGACAGTCCTTCTCTAAGTTTAATAAGCAATGGCTCAATTGCTAAACTATATAGCTGACCAGACAATGGACAGCCTTGTCTAATACCCCTTAAAATAGGAATTGGCCGACTCAAAGTGCTCCCTATCTTAACCATACATGATGCACCGTTATATAATAACTGTATCAAATTTAAAAAAGTTTCACCAAAACCAAAAACCTTCAATACATTAAAAAGATAATTGTGATCAACATGATCAAAAGCCTTCTCTTGATCCAGAGCAATTAGTCCAACATCCACATTAAAACCATTGCAAATATCTATAATGTCTCGTACTAAAAAAATTGTCCATAATAGACCTCTTTGGAATACAATATGATTGATCCTTATGTACAACCAAACCCAAATAATTTTTTAATCTATTTGCCAGACATTTTGAAAATATTTTATATTCTGTTGTAAGAAGGGCAACAGGACGTCAATTCTTCAATAAGGCTAAATCTCCTTTTTTTCGGCAATAATGATAAAACAGCATACTGACAGGTAGTAGGTAAAACACCCTCTTTTATAGATTCACATAAAACATCAAAATAATCATGTCCAATGCAATTCCAAAACTTCTTATAAAAGTCTGCTGGCAGTCCATCTATTCCAGGGGATCTTCCTGAACTAAGTTGTCCCACAGCAGCAGTAATTTCCTTAAATGTTATACCAGCATCCAAGACAGTTTTAGATTCAGAGTCCAGCAGTATAAAGACTTGAATAAAAATCCACAGCATGGTTTCTCATTTCTATAGTCTTATATGTTATCCTCCCATCAGGGAGTTTAAGACATGGCATTTGTTTTTGTTGAGCCACCTTATATTCCAAGTTAAAAAAAAAAAGAAGTTGGTGCATCCATCTCTGCTAAAGACATGAAATGGGACCTTATCAAAGCTCCCTTTACTTTTTCATTTAGGACCAGACTTAGCTCTCCTCTTTTCTTTCGTAAATCTTCATACAGTACAGAATTGTGCGCATCAACAAGCTGCAATTCCATCAAATGAATTTGCTTTTCAAGTGATTCAATCACATTCTTTATTCTACTACTACAGTTGGCTGAATACTGCTGACAAAAGGTTTTTATCTGAGTCTTACCTACATCCCACCACTGTTTCAAGTTTTCAAAAGAACTTTTTTTTTTTTTGTTTCAAATTTTCCCAAAAGAAAACAAAATTATCACAAAAAACAGCATCCTGAAGCAATTTAACATTAAAATGCCAATAAACAGACTTTCTAGGAACATCTGACATGGTCATTGTCATAATAATTAAATGATGATCAGAAAAGCCTACAGGACAAATGCAACATTCAATTACTCTACTACTGAAATATTTAGACACATAAAATCTATCTAGTCTGGCAGCACTAACTCTATTATTAAAGTCTTAATCCATGTATACTGTCTATCATCAGGGTGTTTTATTCTCCACATATCCAATAATTGGAATTCTTTTATAAGTTTTGTCAATGCACTTGAAGACTGTATATGAGGTTCTACAGTATTACGATCTATAGTAAAATTTATTGTGCAGTTCCAGTCTCCACCAATAATAACACATCCTTCACTGGAACACTTTTTTAGACTCTCGTTGAGTATATTTAAAAAATGTAAGCGCTCCTGTCCCACTGTTGGCGCATAAATATTAATTAGAAAAACAAGCATTCCTTCTATCTTAGCTTTAACTACCAATAAACGACCCTTTACTGGTTCCTCTGTACTTATAATATCTACCCTTATGATTGGAGAGAAAAAGATTCCTACCCCTCTGCTTAAATTTGTACCATGACTAAGTATTTTATGTCCCTTCCACCACAAATTCCACTCAATTTCATTCTATGAGTTTCTTGCAGGAAGACAATATCAAGTTTTTTTTTGTTCAATTGTTTCATAGACTACAGCACGTTTTACACTATCCCTCCCACCATTAATATTTAAAGAGCCTATCCTCAAAACCTCCATACTCAAGATTAAGATGGAAAATAAAGAGTAAAACATGATATGAAAGCAAGGAAAAGACACCATGTGATACATGATTATTTTAGATTTTAGATTTGCTCTTTTTTCTAGTCATTGCTTTGCCTTTTCTTATAGTGGTAAGATGCTTTTTCAGCCGAAAACACTTCTTCTCACTAAGTTCCTCAACACCAACAGTCCTCTGATAAAACATAACAGATTGAACAAATCTGTCTACATCAGAAAAGAAATCATTTATGTTAATTTGTTTACCGTACGTCTCATCCAGGAAACTATTGATTTCTTCAAGACTATACAAGGAATCTTTATTGAAACCTCCTGAAAAAACTGTCTGAGACACATTAAATGCAAGTCCCTGTGAACCACCATCATTTTCACACATAGAAACTTGTGACTCTGTATCATCCGATTGCTCCTCTTCCACATCCTCATCATTCAAGACGCCTAAATACGATTTTTTTTTCCATTCCATCATTTCTAGTTTACAACTGTTTAGTACCTCTAGCTACTTCATCAGTAACATCAGGAGTTAAATCCATTACGCAATTCTTTGGGCCTACGTTAACTACATCACCGTCATTTTCAGTGTCAACAAGTAACGCATCATCTGAATTAACAGCACTCACCTCAACAAGTGGAACAACCTCATCTTTGGACGCAGCAACCAGATCAACGTTATTATTTGCGACCCCACTCTCTGATCCTGCCGCGCTCTCTTCACCTGTTTTCTTGTGTGGACACGTAAGACGCTTGTGTCCGATGTCTCCACGCTTGAATGCTGCCAGTAGTTGCATACACCATATACAACCTTCCTTCATGTTTCACACAGAAATTAATATCCAGTGTATTCTCAGGTGATTCTAGCACCATGTAAACATACCGTCTGAAAGACGCAACGTGCTTCAGGGCCGGATGTTTACATCCAAGCGTAACAGTTTTAAAGGGACTAACAATTTTCCCAAAACGGGCTAACTCATGTTGCAAAACGTCATTAGATATGAAAGGCGGGATATTTGACACTGTTACTTTCGTTGTGAAAGTATACAGCAGAGAAAATTGCACAAACGCATCATTAACAGTAAGACCAGTTACAATTAAACGGTTGACAAGATTTTGTTCCTTCAAAAAAACAACAACAGCCTGATTCATGCGTGATGCCGATACAATATTCTCATGACCAATCTGATCACCAACTGCAATTAAAACATCCTCCACAGTAGAATTATCCTCAGGAACGCACCTGAAATTATGATGGAGTGATAATGGCGGCGTCTCATCAAGAGACGCCATTCTGCCAAACAAACACCAGTATTCAACTATTTTACAATTTCCTTTCTAAATCATGTATTTTCTAGACAGAAAAGCAAAAATAAATAAAGAAAAGCTAGATTTAGAAACTCTCACCACACCGCAGCTCTCACCACCACTCTCACCAACTCCCAGCATGCAACAGAGAGAGAGAAAGAGAGAGAGAGAGATCCATTTTTAAGAAAATATATGAGTAAAATAGAGCTTGCTCTTGTAAAATAGACTAAATATTTTGACTCAACCTGCATGTATTAAAAGCACCAGTCAGTGTAATATGATGTTGCAGTGAGGGGTCAAGGGTCACATGTTTAGCAGTGAGGGGTCAAGGGTCACAGGTTTAGCAGTGAGGGGTCAAGGGGCACATGTTTTGCAGTGAGGGGTCAAGGGTCACAGGTTTAGCAGTGAGGGGTCAAGGGTCACAGGTTTAGCAGTGAGGGGTCAAGGGTCACAGGTTTACAGGAAAAACAGACTGATCTATCAGGGTTTTCATCATGAGATCAGGGTTTAGCTGGTTAGAATAGGAAATAATGTCATTTCGTGTTCAGACACAAGGGGGAGATAAAATGCTGAATCTGGGTCTTCTGGAGGGAAAAACTGGCTGATGACACACAATCATTTCATCATTTGTGTTTTGATCCACAAATACTTCTCTAAGATGTTTACTTAAGATGAATAAATCTGAAAAAACAACTGATAAACGTATTAGAAAAGCAGTTAGTCTCAGAGCAGTCTTCAGCTTAGAGAGATGCAGATGAACAAACACAGATGGACGTCTCTGAGATGAACGTGTGTATCAGGGGGTCATTTTACTCAGATCTTAATGTTTGAGGCCATGAATGTTAACGCATGATGTGTTAAATATGAAGGTAAGATATATCAAAAATAAAGATCATCATAATAATAATATTAATCTATTAGCAGTTAATCATCTGCAGACTCCTTTATAAACGTACTTTCCATATTCATTTCAAACTTGAGATTCACTGACTGGAACACAGACCATCTCCAAACACACACACTAACTTCTGTTCACTGTAGTTCTCAGTGCTTTAGAAATGATACACATAATTTCAGAGGTCTGACACTGCCAGAGCGCCATCTAGTGGCTGCTGAAACCTCTCTGAACACACGCACTGACCCCAATGTACCTCTGCTGGAGCTGAACAGGATTGTGGAGGATCAGATCTGATTCAGATGAAGCTGCTGTCTTCAGGCTGCTCATAGCTGCTCTATCAGGCTGGTTTTGAGGGGTTTGATCTCTCTTTTTGTTTAACTGTCAGGCTGTGACCACTGACCAGCTGAACACCAGCTAGACCAGAGCAAAAACAAACCAAGACCTGCTGACCGGCTCAGGCTGGTTTTACAATCACAAGACAATGATACAATTATTTCACTCTCCTCTCATGAAGAAATACAACACGTCCTGTGAAATATTTGTGTTTGCTAAAAAATATGATTGCTTTAGGTAGACATAACTGTCTTCTTTCTGATGAACACAATCTGAGAAATATTAATACATATCCTGACGCTTCTGAGCTTTATAATGGCAGTGAACAGGATCAATGAGTTTGAGCTGAAGAAAGTGTCTCCATCCATCATTTAGTTGAAATCTGGTGGCTCAGTGAGGCCTTCATAGACAGCAATGACATTTCCTCTCTCAAGATTATCATGATTATATGTTTTAAATGTCCTGTACACATTCTGTAACATTAATATTATTTGGGGTCATTGTGACACCAAACTGACTTTATTTTTGTGGGGGCCGGGTTGGATGAGATTGAGAATGTTATAAATAATATATAGTAATAATAATAATAATATAACTTGCTAATCATGCTACAACACCTTAGTAATTGAGCTGAGTACCATAGTGACTGCATAGCAACACCTTAGCAACCACTCTGAGTACCTTAGATTCCCTAGCAACCACATAGCAACAGCCAAGCAAACAAACTGAGTACCCTAGCAACCGCATAGCAACACCTTAACAACCACCCCGAGTACCTTAGCATCTGCATAACAACACCCTAGCAACCAATCAGAATACCTTACCAACACCCTAGCAACCACCCGAGTACCTTAGAAACTGCATAACAACACCCTAGCTTAATGATAAATATAAATACATCACTTTTAATAAATACTGCAATATTTCAATTAAAAATAATGAGTTGTCAGTTTTGATTTCATGGTGACTTTAAATCACAAATAAACAAGCTCTGGTTTGGCTAGTTCGCTCGATCCTGCTGTAACAGGCCTGGTGGCTGAAGGAAAAATATTGTTGTTCCCTTTTATACACTTTGATTTCTTTATCTAGGCCTATAAAATAATAAAAGTTAATGAAATCAAACAGTCAAAATCTTAACAGAGTTCAGAAGTGTCACATGCAGAATCTGTTAAGATTGTTTTTTCCTCACTTATTATAGCAACTAACTTGAAATAATGGGATTATCTGGTTGTCTTTAGCCTGAAGTGAGGGTTGGTGAACGTATTAGTCAGCAGAAGCCTAGAGAGGAAGAGAGAGGCTGACAGAGAGGGAGAGAGAGAGAGAGAGAGAGAGAGAGAGAGAGAGAGAGAGAGAGAGAGAGAGAGAGAGAGAGAGAGAGAGAAAGGACAGCCGTGGCTCAGAGGGGGTCACACACACACACACACACACACACACACACACACCTCTCGGGTGAGGGAAGCAGAGGAGGAAAAGAGAGGAGGGGAAAAGGCAAAAAAAAGAACAAAAAGAAGGGGGGCACTACACTGTTTGTTTTCGTTTTCACTGCTTTGAAAAAAATGCTGCTGTTTCTCTTTAAATGCACAGATAAATCATTGTAAACGGCTTCCATTTCTCATTTGAAGGAAACAGGAGGTCACGAGGAATACGCTGGAGTCTGAAGTGATTTGAGCGTTTGTGGCTTACTTTCTAAAGCAGCAAAAGAAGACACACGGTTTGCAGTCCTGTAAGTGCTTATAGCGACTTGATAGTTTGTGACAACAAGACCAAGTGAAACAATCAAATATAGTTACTTTACATTACTTTAGAAATATTATCAAGTAGTTGCCAAATATTATTGAGTTCTGCGAGAAGGAATAAATAATAGCTCTATTAGTGGCCTTATAAATCACACTGCTCAACGAACACGGGGAAGAAAACCCTCTCTACTTTACCAGCCGGTTATTCACAGCATATATTTGTGGACTATGGCGACGGTCACAAGTCCAGAATCGAGCCAACAAGCTCACATTTACTTCCAGACGCCCCCCGGTTCAACCGAAGAAGCCGAGACCCCGGTCCGCAAGCAAAGATGGATCACAGTAAAATACCACCGAGAAGAACTGAGAAAGAAACTTAATTTGGAAGAGTCGATTATTGAGAGAGCAATCACATAGCAACACCCTAGCAACCACCGTGAGTATCTTAAAAACTGCACAGCAACTCCTTAGCAACCACCCCAAATATCTCAGCTTTTTTTTTTTATTAACAGGCCTATTCACATCCCTGCAAACATGCTCCTGCAGGGCCCATACTGACGCGTTTCAGGCACAGTGGTCTAGGTCCAGCCCACATCAAACCTAAACAGGTCCAGTGCGGCTTTCCCAGACGAGACCTACAGCTTTGGGCTCACTGCGCCTCTCTGTGATCAGCCCACACCAGAGAACTGCCCACATTAACCCATGATGGTCCAGTGTGGATCAGCCCAATCGGGCCCAGAGCAACTTTAAAAATTACAAAAATAATCTGTAATAATACAATAACAAAACAGTAAGATGATAAAACGGTCAAATGACTGGAATAAAGTAAAATCTCCTTATTTAAATAAGCCGAAAACACTGTCACATGATCAGCAGCAGAACATTAAACACTAACAGATCTGTCTAGATCTCAACATCTTCACTTACTACAATCCAGTTTGACTATTTCTTTCATACTAAACTTTTAGATGTTGATGTTTTATTGAAAATCACTGTTGAAGTCACCGTTATGGAGGTCAGTGTTTGCTTTAGTTGGGCTCTTGACCCTTGACCTCCTCACTTTAATGTTTATCTGGCTGCTGTAACTGTGTGTTTCTGAAACACTTTTGATTAAACAAAAACTGCAAGAGAAACTCTGGTTAGATGAAGTTGATTTTATATATATATATATATATATATATATATATATATATATATATATATATATATATATATATATATTCTGGAGGTGCTATAGGGGTCTAATTGAGTTTCATTGCTCAATATTAAAAATAATTTTCTCATGCACTGTATTTCTGCTGGTTTTCACACTTCATCTCTCTCTCACACCTTCACATGCAAATACACACAAACATCACCTCCTTTTTGACACTTGTGGCTCCTGAAGGCATCAGTGACGTCTGAAACTGTTTATGAATATCTATTTTAGCAGAAGCGTATTTAACCACAGTGTGTTTAAAGGTTAAAGTGTCTCTACACTTACAGTTCTTCACTCTCATCGACTCTCAATTGATCACTTGCTATTATATTTGCTCAAAAATGCATGTTTAGTTGATGTAAATCTCTCAGATCGCTGCACTGAACTCATCTGTGGTTGTTTTGCTGTGATTTGTTGAAAGACACACCTGACATCTGTGGTTTGGTTGAGTGTAGTTTGTGTGGACAGATCTCAACCAAATGACTAACTGAATCTGAGATTAAAAGCTGAAAGATGAATGTAGAGAAACTTGATCAGGCCAAACATCTGTGGATTCAAACGACATGTGAACAAATGTGCTCAAATATATGTGATGATGAGAGATAAAGATCACACTAAGAGCAGAGAGGAATATAAATTGAAGAAATGACTCAAATTCACACATTTATTTAGTTTATTTTTCGTCTAATTTCACACTCATGTTTTTCACACTTAATTTTTTCCACTCCAGTGTTCAGCATCTTCTTCGAACTGTTTAACAGTGTTTTCACCCTCAGCCGTGATGAGATCCATGTTTATCTGGTATACTCAATAAGCAACTCCATAGGAACCACTCTGAGTACCTTAACAACCACATAACAACACTTTAACATGCTACCAACATAAATCATTCTAACCCGATAACAGCTGCTAATCAAGATAGCAATGTGTTAAATTATTGCTATCAGTTTTTTTATTTATTTATTTACAGGGCTATTCACATCCCTGCAAACATTTATGCATTTGTCAGACGATTTTATCCAAAGCGACTTACATTGCATTATACTATACATTTCTTACTCTAACCACTGAGCTACAGGAAAGCATGCCCCTGCAGGGCCCATGCTGGCTTTTTGTGCTCTAGGTCCAGCCCACATCAAACCTAAACAGGCCCAGTACAGGCTTTCCCAGGCGAGGCCTACAGCTTTGGGCTCTCTGCGGCCTCTCTGTGATCAGCCCACACCAGAGAACTGCCCACATTACCCCATTATGGCCTAGTGTGGATCAGCCCAATCGGGCCCAGAGCAACTTTAAAAATTACAAAAATAATCTGTAATTAATACAATAACAAAACAGTTAGATGATAAAATGGTCAAATGACTGGAATAAAGTAAAATCTCCTTATTTAAATAAGCTAAAAACAGTCACATGACCAGCAGCAGAACATTAAAAACTAACAGATCTGTCTAGATCTCAACATCTTCACTTACTACAATCCAGTATGACTATTTCTTTCATACTAAACTTTTAGATGTTGATGTTTTATTGAAAATCACAGTTGAAGTCACCGTTATGGAGGTCTGTGTTTGCTTTAGTTGGGCTCTTGACCCTTGACCTCCTAACTTTAGTGTTTCTCTGGCTGCTGTAACTGTGTGTTTCTGAAACACTTTAGATTAAAAAAAACTGCAAGAGTAACTCTGGTTAGATGAAGTTGATCGCTTTATTGATGATTCAATGGTCAGAATCAGAGAGATTTATATTTTACAGAGTGTGATTTAGGGAGTGTTTGAGTGGCAGACGCCCCTGCAGTCATTGACCATTTCTTTTTTAACGATCATTAACTGTTATTTTCATTAATGGTAAATGTTTGGCACCCTGTGCTGCCAGATTTATTGTTGTAGATTAATATTGAGGGTCCAGTGAGGGATTCCCGGGGTTCAGTGAGGGCTGCCCATGCAGGACCAACGTTAAGGAGCCAACGATTTACCAATGAGCAAATTCTCTGGCCTTCTGGGGACCCTTACACTATAAGCATAATATTATGAGCACCTTCCTAATATTGTGTTGGTCCCTCTTTTGAACAGCTCTGACCCGTCGAGGCATGTACTCCTCTAGACCCCTGAAGGTGTGCTGTGGGATCTGCACCAAGATGTTAGCAGCAGATCCTTTAAGTCCTGTAAGTTGTGAGGTGGAGACTTCATGGATCGGATTAGTTTGTTCAGCACATCCCACAGATGCTCGATTGGATTGAGATCTGGGGAATTTGGAGGCCAAGTCAACACCTCAAACTCACTGTTGTGCTCCTCAAACCATTCCTGAACCATTTCTGCTTTGTGGCAGGAGCATTATCCTGCTGGAAGAGGCCACAGACACCAGGGAATACCGTTTCCATGAAACATGGTCTCAACAATGCTTAGGTAGGTGGTACGTGTCAAAGTAACATCCACATGGATGGCAGGACCCAAGGTTTCCCAGCAGAACATTGCCCAAAGCATCACACTGCCTCCGCCGGCTTGCCTTCTTCCCATAGTGCATCCTGGTGCCATGTGTTCCCCAGGTAAGAGACGCACACACACCCGGCCATCCACGTGATGTAGAAGATAATGTGATTCATCAGACCAGGCCACCTTCTTCCATTGCTCTGTGGTCCAGTTCTGATGCTCATGTGTCACTGTTGGCTCTTTCGGCGGTGGACAGGGGTCAGCATGGTCACCCTGACTGGTCTGTGGCTATGCAGCTCCATACACAACAAACTGTGATGCTCTGTGTATTCTGACACCTTTCTATCAGAACCAGCATTAACTTCTTGAGCAATTTGAGCTACAGGAGCTCGTCTGTTGGATCGGACCACACGGGTCAGCCTTCGCCCCCCACATGCATCAATGAGTCTTGGCCACCCATGACCCTGTCGCCGGTTCACCACTGTTCCTTCCTTGGACCTCGGGAAAACCCCACAAGAGCTGCAGTTTTGAAGATGCTCTGATCTCTGATCACAATCTGGTCCTTGTCAAACTCACTCAAATCCTCACGCTTGCCCATTTTTCCTGCTTCTAACATCAACTTTGAGGACAACACGTCGACAGACAAGACAGAGCAGGTTACTTATGATATTAAACAAAGTCCCAGCTTTAAAACTATGTAGTTTTTTTTAAAGAAATTCAAACAATAAAGACCGTTTTGTTGCTCTTTAATGTGTCGTGACCATGGTCGTGACAGATTGCTGTAGCGCCTCAGCTCAAGAGGCTAGTAAACCAATCATCTCTTACATGAATGAACATGAGAATCAATGTTGTTTAAAACGTGGAAAGACGTCAATGTTACGGATGCTGGTGTAGAGATGAGGCTGATACGGATTTCCACAATACGTACAATACATTTATTAAACAGAAGGCAGAGATCACCAAACATACATCTTAACTAAACAGAGAACGGACGAAGAGTGAAGGGAGTGAGTGCAATATATGGGGAGTACTGACAATAGAGTCCAGGTGCAGGTGAAGAGTGATTATGAGGAGCTGACGAGGGAAGTGAGTGCAGGTGATGAAACAGGAGGATCATGGGATATGGAGTCCAGGAAGACAAGGGATCTGTAACAGTCAATATACACAATTTTTCAAGTTTAACTCCACCGAGGTTAATCTTCTAACTCTGACTGCTTTGTCTGACAAAATGGCGGATTACTTTTAGTCATTATTTGGGTAACACACATATTCTGAATGTTTTCGGCAGAATTCAAATGAGCCATTTTAATCTAGATTAATTTCAAGATTACAGTTAGATTAATCTAGATTAAAAAAAATAATCTATGCCCACCACTAATATATATTATATATATATATATATATATATATATATATATATATATATATATATATTCTGAAGGTTGAATTTTCATTGGTGGTCATTGCTCAATATTAAAAATAATTTTCTCGTGCACTGTATTTCTGCTGGTTTTCACACTTCATCTCTCTCACACACATTCACATGCAAATACACACAAACATCGCCTCCTTTTTGACACTTGTGGCTCCTGAAGGCATCAGTGACGTCTGAAACTGTTTATGAACGTTTGTTTTAGCAGAAGCGTATTAAACCACAGTGTGTTTAAAGGTTAAAGTGTCTCTACACTCACAGTTCTTTTCTCTCATCGACTCTCAATTGATCACTTACTATTATATTTGCTCAAAAATGCATGTTTAGTTGATGTAAATCACTCAGATCGCTGCACTGAACTCATCTGTGGTTGTTTTGCTGTGAGTTGTTGAAAGACACACCTGACATCTGTGGTTTGGTTTAGTGTGGTTTGTGTGGACAGATCAACTGAATCTGAGTTTAACAGCAGAAAGATGAATGTAGAAACACTTGATCAGGCCAAACATCTGTGGATTCAACCGACATGTGTGAACAAATGTGCTCAAATATAGTCATGATGAGAGATAAAGATCACAGTAAGAGCAGAGAGGAATATAAACTGAAGAAATGACTCAAGTTCACACATTTATTTTTGAGACCGTGTGGTCAGTTTATTTTTCTTCTCATTTCACACTCATTTTTTCCACTCCAGTGGTCACCATCTTCTTCGAACTGTTTAACAGAGTGTTTTCAGCCACAACCGAAATGAGATCAGTGTTTATCAGCTTTTAAAAGATATTTTTAAAGTTTAAATGTGAATTCACTGAATATTACACCAATAGTTTTTCCTAATATTTTTTCTTTTGAATGGCCTGGTAGTTTCTCTAGTATTTATTATATGGATAAAAGTGTCTGCTAAATGATTAAATGTAAGTAAATCCAGAAACAAAACGAAGTGGTTTAATATGTTAAAAGCAGAGCATGTTATTGTCAGTGGGATATTATGGATCTGTTATTCTCAGAGGTTATATCAGTCTTGGTGCTCATGTGAAGCTAAATCAAGACACCTGAAATAGTTTTTAACTGTGTTTGCATGTATTTATTTTTCAAGACTAACAGAATAATTGTGTAAAATCAGATAAACAGTGAGTAGAGCTGCATATTTAAAGTGCATATTGCAGGTTTAACATTTTTTTCGAGATGAATATATAAACTTGTACAAAAATACCATATAAAAAGGTACTGCAGGGTTTAAAAATGTTTTGCAGGACATAAGGGCATTAATTTAGTAGATAAAGTGACGGTCTCTGTAAAAACCGCTTTTTTTTTCAGCGTCGCGTCATTTTAGGTCACTACAGGGAGATGTTCGCCGAGCTCTGTGTTGATTCAGTGCAGAATTTGGTATTTAGGAACAGCGGCGTGAATCAGTGTGTTTTCGGTAGTTTTTGTATTCTATTTACCATCGTAATGGTAAATAATTGTGTTTGTGGAGGTTGCACAAACTTCAGCCTGTCAGGATATCGAGTACAGAGGTTTACTAACAAGAAAAACTACGCTGTTATCTTCCGTGCTGGGGTGTGTTTTGTGCAGGTGAAGAGACGGGACTTCACTTCTGCATCTGCGTCGAAAAACGCGTTCATTTTAGACTGGAGGATTATCATCCTGGCGATATGATGGGAGTTCAACATTGTAATACGTCTGTAAATGATTATAATGAATAAACTTACACACGCTATGCTTCGATCTTCACCGTTTTTACTTGAATCAGTTTCAACACTGATGAATACAAATTATGTAACGTTACACATGCATACAGTCTCACACTCACACAAAACAGTTTTGAATGATGTGCTGGTTATGTAAATACTCCGATTTCATTCATGCCATGTATGTAAACTTATATACATTCAAGTTCACACAACTACATAATCACTGCGTCCTACATCCTCACACAATCAGTGAATGGGCATGGAATAAACTCATAACACAGAATTAATGAATAAAGGATAACATGAAACACATACAGTAGTACACTATGTTTGGCCGCCGGAAGGAGACATGATCACGGATCCGTCAGAGATGCAGCTCGATGAGTCTCGAAGACTTACGGTGCACATTTTAAGTTTTGTGTTTGATTATTACATTTGCTAACTACCAAATCAGTCGTGATGAGAAACGGCTATATCACGTAGGCCTAACGTTAGTGTGGACGGATATTAACGTGTGTGACATACGCCTGATCAAAGTTTATTCTTTTCTGTTAATAGTAATCAGTTAGGCCTACTCCTAGATGACCATAGCTTTCCCAGATAGCACACATGTGGCCGACGTCGGCCGCAGAGCGGAACGTCTGCCTCATATCTGTAACATCTAATAAGGATCGGCCAGGCATAGGCGAGTGTCTTCAGTCAAAGCTCTATCTCCAGCTCGTCCCCAGGTAGCCAGCGGAATCGGGCCAATTGCGGCTGAGTGTCGGCTCACCCGGCTGTGTACTGGCACCGGCATGCCAGAAGTGAGCCAGCTCTGGCCCAGTAATGATTGCCAGATTTGGCCAGGCTTTGGTTGTGTGGATCTGGCCCGATTGTGGTTGACAAATGGCAAATTAGGCACATTCGGCCCACTATGGGCCATAAGTGCTGGCCTCATTTTGCGTACGATATTGCCATTACAAACCTGGAGAGAAGGTTAGGTTGTGTATTGAGAGTGGATAGATCAGGGCCTGGGACATGGGGTCTTAGAACTTTTCAAAGTGGGTCATCTTTTAACTATATAGCAAACTGATTTGCATTTGTCATGAAATTACTTAAATGCAATATATTTTAATATAACATAATACATAATTACAACTTATTTATTGTTTTAAAACATATATTATGCTCTGGCCTATTAATGTTTGTTATTTTATTCCATTAGTATTTTAATTTTATATAATTAAATAATTACCAAATTCAGTAAATTGTAATGGATTAAACAAAACTTATTTATTGTTTTTAAAAAAATATATGGCCTCTCCCTGTTAATGTTTGTTATTTTATTGTATTAGTATTTTAATTTTATATAATTAAATAATTACCAAATTCAGTAATGGATTAAAATTAATTTTAATGGATTAAACAATCAAAATATACAAACAAAAAAGAATGAAGAAATCACCAAAGTCAATATATAGTTTTTAAAGCTGTATAACGTTTTGCCACATTCTCTTTTTTGTTTAATCTATTAAAATTAACTGAATTTGGTAATTATTTTATTCATAAATTCATACAATCAGTGACTGTCCCAGCTAACAATGTTTTTTAGGGACGGCACCCAAAATTATCAATTAATTCACTCCATAATCAGTATGTAATTGTTACATGTACTGTGTCCTGTGACCTAGTTTTTCCCCAGTCTGTCTGATTAGTTCATTTGATCCACCTGTGTCTCGTTCATTATCCCATCACCTTGTTTAGTTCCTTTGTTAGTCTCTTGTATTTATACCCTGTGTTTGCCCTCACTCATCGTCTGTTCTCGTTTGTATCAACACGTGTGTATGCTGTCTCTCTCTGTTTGGAATTAAAGTATTGTTATATTCGTCATCTTCATCGTCGTTGTGCTTGTCCCTACAACCACACGTAACAGAAGAACGGACCAAAAACAGTTTCTTTTGCGGCGTTTTACTTCAGTTTTTATTTTTTGTTTTTCCTTCATGGCTCTACCCGCAGTCCAGCTCCTCTGCCTGGAGCAGGGAGACCGCTCGCTGGAACAGCACACCAGTGACTTTCTCCAGCTTGCATGCCTGACTCACATCCCGGACCGCTCGCTCTGTATTTACTATCGTACTGGCCTGAGCGAGCGGTCCAAGGCACGCATTCCAGCGGGCGGTCCAACTGAGGATTTCGCCGCATACGTGGAGTGGGTGCTGGTAAACAACTCTCCGTTCACCATAGTCCCTGCTGAGGACGACACCAGCACCACTCCACATCCAGAGACCAACCATCCGCCATCGACGTGCACGATGGAGAAACGAGAGCCCACCACAGACCGCGGAGATCAACCTGCTGGGACGAACGAGACCGAACCTGAAGAGAGGACGGAAGGAGTCGTCACCCCGGGGTGTGAACCGCTAGGTGTGTCTGACCAGGTGTGTGAGCCCGTTACATCGTGTGCTGTCGAGGGAGTGTTAGTGGAGTTCGAGGGCTGGGAAGAGAGCCCCAACCACAACATCACCACGGTGGATGGAATCATCATGTCTACAGAAATCTTTCTGGATTTATTGGATGTGTTTGAGGAGGTAAATTTCCCTTGTCTTGTGTCCCTGCTGGTCCCGTCCAGCTCAGAACTGTGTGTGTCCCCGCTGGTCCCGTCCAGCTCAGAACTGTCCGTGCCCCTGCTGGTTCTGTCCAGCACTGTGTTCCCTCCCAACCTCCCTCTCCCGCCTCCTCAAACCATCTCATCTCTGCCTCCCCTGGTACCCTTCAGCCTCTCATCAACTCCATCACGTAAACGCATGGATCCGACTCGATGCTTCAGGCCACCAGTGTCACCGTGGACTGAGGTTCTCCTGGCTCCGCCTCCAGCCTTCGAGTCCAACACTCCACCACGGCCTGTCGACGCTTCGCCGTCGCCGTGGCTCCTCCCTCCCTCGGCTCCACCGGATACCCTTAGCCTCAAGACTCCACCGGGCTCCCTCGTCCCACAGGCTCCAACTTGGTCAGACGTCGTCCAGCCTGCACCTACGGTTTCGCCTGGCTCCTCCTTCCCCCCCGTCTCCTCCTTCGTCCTCGGTCGCACCGCCTCCATCTCAGTCTTCAGGTTCCCAGAGTCCACCTCGGATGCTCGTCGCCCCGGCTCCAGCTCGGTCTCCAGATCCAGCAGTGTCGGTTGGGCTCTCCGGCATTCCAACTCCACCTGGATCACCATCATCGGTGGCTTCTCCATCGGCCATCCCCAGGGTGGCGCCTCTCATCTCCCCACAATGGTTTTTCCTGTCCTCGACGCCACCCTGGGGCCTCTTCATGGTTGGTCTCTGGACCAACATCTGGCTCCTCCTGCTCCAGGCTTCCCATTGGCTCCTCCCACCCTCCACTCCCCCTTGGACTATTTTGGTTTTCTATGGACTTTTGTTTATTTTTTCCTTTGCCCTTCGCCCTCCTCCAGGGCCCCCGCCCCCCCCCTCCTTTGTTGGACTCCATACGGCGCGAGGCCGCGCCTACCCGGAGGGGGGCGATATGTTACATGTACTGTGTCCTGTGACCTAGTTTTTCCCCAGTCTGTCTGATTAGTTCATTTGATCCACCTGTGTCTCGTTCATTATCCCATCACCTTGTTTAGTTCCTTTGTTAGTCTCTTGTATTTATACCCTGTGTTTGCCCTCACTCATCGTCTGTTCTCGTTTGTATCAACACGTGTGTATGCTGTCTCTCTGTTTGGAATTAAAGTATTGTTATATTCGTCATCTTCATCGTCGTTGTGCTTGTCCCTACAACCACACGTAACAGTAATATAATGCTTCAAATCTACAATGTAAATGCTGCGTGACTTTTACGTGTTTTAATGCGTGCGTGCGCGTGGTCATTCGAGTCGCATTTGAACTGGAGCGGAGAAAGTTACCATGGAAACGGCTCGGCACCTCTCAACTGACAAGCAGCGAACACCGTCTCACTGTTGTTTTAACTACTTTCAGGTAAGTTTAGTCCCTAAAATTACACAAATAGTAAATACAAATATTCCTGACTCTTTCTTTAATGTAAATGACTGGTTTTCGTTGAATATTTACTTTATAGAAAATGGTTTAGTGTCTTCGAAAAAGTCCGTTAGCATCTCAGCCGTTAGGTTACCTATAGACTAAGTATACTGCCCTACAAAGCAAAAAGGCAGTAACTGCATTTTTGGTCAAAAATTAGTTATTGTCATTTTCATGACATTCAAGGCATCCTTTGTTATGTGACAAAACATCTTATCTGAAATGTGTGTCGTTTTGGAGAAAAATGGTAGTTGTTTGTACAGTAACTGCAAAAAGCCCTAGTGAAACAAAGCATAAGTACAGTAACATCCATTACTGTATTCTTGTTATGTTTTACCTAACAAAAAATAACCGTGTTGCTGCGCAGTGAAGTTACTGTTTCCATGGTGAACACACACAGCTGATTTCGCGGCATCCTCGCGAGTCGCGGGACGGTTTTTACATTTGCGATTTCACCCTTCTAACTTCACACACATTTTGTTTGAGATGGCACAAAGCCGAGGAAAGAAAATGGTCGAACTGGCGTTGAAAAGAAAATACCCGGAGAATGGTAAGTAACAGTGACAGATTAAACATTAAGCGGCTCGGCTATCACAATATAAGCACTTGTCAGCTGCCAGGGCGGGACTTCCTCTCAGAGGTCCATTCAGATAGCATTATGCTAATTAACAGGCGATGTTTTAAATAGCTTTGCTTACCTGCGTTGTTGTCCAGCAGGAGAATATAACTGTCTATAAACACAGCTATCAGTGTAACGTGACAGGTGTTCAACTTAAAACGCACTCTCTTCACAGCCGCTGTTTGAAGACTATGTCCGCTGTTTAGAGCAGTTAGCGAGTTGTGAGCAAAACTGACATCTTTCTCTTTAGTAAGCATCCATGCTTTCAACAAAAAACAAACTTCCGCAGGTATTTATGCCCCCTCCCTCTCCCCCCTTAGCTCTCAGACTCAAACACATTGGTTCCTGTTCCTAAGCATTTATTTATTGCACGGCTTCTTCTTCTGAATATAAAATTATATGTTTAATTTGGATTCCCCTAAATTATATTAAAATGTTGTCCCTCTGCATGACTGCAAGCTTCTATGTTTTATCCTATTATTGTAGGCCTAATGTAAATATGAAGCCAGGATGAGTTTTTGTGTGTTGGCTTTATTTTTATTTTCATTGAGGGTGCAAAATTATTAATTTATTATTGTGTTAGCCTAATTCATGCATTATTTTGTCATATATATATATATGTATATATATATATATATATATATATATATGTGTATATATATATAAAATCTGTAATCTATATACAATCTATTATTAAATGTATGTTTACTAATTTGAAATATCTGTCCCATGTATTCATTTCATTCAGTACTTTTATAAACCTCCTAAAACAGATACTGCACCGTATAAAATCAACTTGTTTATCTTAATTATCATCCTAAGAGTTTAAAAAAGCCTTAGAAACCCTTAGACACAATTATTTTGTTTTGCTCTGTTGGATTGGAGTTTAACTTGCCTATATTGCTCCAAAGAAAAGTTGTTTTGGAGTGCTTTAACATTAATGTGATTTGGAGGCATAGCAAATACTACATTACAGATACAGAAACACCCCCAGACACACATTAATCTAATACTCACAAATAATAATGTGGTCCTAAAATAAATGGTCCCCATTTGGACCTTGATACAGCTTAGCAATGTGAGACTTTAAGCAGCCGTTTCAGCACCAGAACAGCTTCCGGGTGGAAAATATTGACCTAAAATGGTCAAATTAGTTTGGGTTTGGTATATCCATGTTCAGGAAAACAAATGGTTCCAATTATTTCAAATACAGTGTATCTAAGACACCATAGCCCAAGTTGTGGCAAAATAGTTTTTGGAGAATCTGTAGTTACTGCCTTTTTTCTTGGTATGGTGTCATGTTTTTGGTAAGTAATACAAAGCAATAATACAGTAACTGCAAAATAGGGGTAAAATATCAAATTAAATATGAGGATTGATATGTACAAAGAATAAGCTAATATAAAGTAACATAACAGCAACATGTCCAATAATCTACCTACAACTACTTAGGCTGGATGACAGGATAACTTTTAAGTCATTTTTCTCAGTTCTGCACTCTGCATAGTTACTGCCTTTTTGCTTTGTAGGGCAGTATAGACATGAACTCGTTTATGTAAGTTTGGGCTTTTAATCATATATCTTATGTGTATATGAGAGATTTTGATAGATTTGTAAAGGTTTTGCTGGTAAGCTAATTAATTTAACCTAAAAGTATGCACTGTACCGTTAATCTGTGACGTCACATACATGGAGAGTGTAAATGGGCTGAAATTATTTCAAACCCGTTTTGATCTTTCATGGTAAAATAGCTTTTACGTCCAAACATAAGTGACAGTATGAGCATTACTGAATAAGTAATATTAAACCTAAAAGTTTAAATTCTGTTATCTTAAGATTTCTTTGTGTGTATATTCTGTATATTTTTTTCTTTTCTGCATTTAACCTCTGCTATAGTTTATTTATAATGAGCATGCCATTGTTTACTAAATATTGTTGGCTCTGTGACAAATTGTTTATGTTCCCAGATTTTTCCATGCTGATGGCAGTGCAGTTGGACATCTTTAGACATTGTGAACCATGTGACTGGTAAGTGATACCTCAAACATACACTACCATTCAAAAGTTTAGGGTCAGATTTGTAATGCATTTGAAAGAAAGCTTTTATGCCCACCACTGCTGCATTTAAATTAAAATGCAGTAAAAAAATAATATTGTGAAATTACAATTTTAAAATTCAGGTCTTAAAAAGCCTTAAAGTCCCTGTAAAGTTAATTCTGAGAATTGTTTCCAAACACATTAAAAATGTTACAAATGTATTGCTGAAACACATTACAAAGACTTTGAACTATGTAGTACTGAATTGTGAAGTTAGAGCATTTTATATTTTTTTTTCAGGATTTTTTTGGGGGGCTTGATGATGCACTGGAGCCCCTGAGCATTTGTCAGCGCCTACATCTGTCGACAACAGCCTGCAGTATGTGCCCACCAATGAGTGTAAGTTGCCTTGTGTGCTTTATAAGTAGTCCACAGTAACTCTACCAAATTTTGCCACCCCCTAACATGATTATTTGTTTATATGCATCAGTATAGCTGTAATGCTAAGATACTGATGACACTAAATCAATTTTAAGGTTTTTATCCAAAGTGAACTTGTCCTTGTATAAGTTTTTACGTTGTTACATGCCAAGGAACCTTGGCGGGCATACCATTAAAACCCCAACTGACCAACAAAGATACCAATGATCGTGTAATCCTTAGAACTCAGTCTTGGATGGCTTGTAGAGGGCATGCTGCGGATCTGCACAGTATCTGCTTGTTTATATTTTTGAGTACTGCCAATATACATAGACCAGTCATCACGTGAAAATAACAGATCCAATCCTAAAATCCTGAAAGAAAATAAATAAAAAGAATAGACTTGTGTTTCTATTGCCCTAATCTTTGATTTTTGTTTTTCCAAAACAGGAAGCCTGCTGAAGAAGACAGAGGACTGAGACAACACATGCACTTGAACACAAATACACACCCTATACATCTGAGGGGTTTTTTTTTTCTTCATGTGTAATTTTAATATTTGCTTTTGTACGTTTTAAACACTCAATTTTCAATGCATAGAAATGAAATAAAAGCTCAATTTGAATTAGTTAATTGTTTTCATTTTGGGAAACATGGCTATAGGCCCTACGGAAGAACATGGTACTGTTTTCTGTGGTATATTGCTCAATGATTTTACATGGGTTTCACATTAAATTACAGGTGTACATGGGGTGTAACATACAGGTTTGTCTGAGCTCATCTAAAATATGAGTTGAAGCACCTGCAAAGAGGATTTGTGTCTGTCACAAATAGTTTAGAGCCAATCACTGTAAAGCACTACACCTACAGTACAAAAGTGTGACACTTAAAGCCTTTGAAATAAGCTTCCATTCTGCAGTTCAACTTCTTGAAATGAGAAATATTTGCATAGTAAGTTTATATATATATTCTTTAAAAATATATTTGAGTAGTTTTTGATAACCAATTAATTACATTAACTACTTGTCTTAATACTTATATGTACATATAGGTCTACTTAATTTAACAAACAAGCTAATATTGCTTTGGTAAAATGTTTTTGTTTTTTGTTTTTTTTGTTTTTTTGTAGTTCTTATTAATTAAATAGATGTAGTTATGGTATGTATTTCATATACATTTACCTTTGGAACCCAGACCTGCGCCAGGACCGGCTAATTGTACAATTTATGCCGGCGTGATTGTGGCCCTATGCCGGCAGTGTCGGCTCAGTTTCGGCACCCGGACTCGGGCCAGAACCGGCTAATTGTACAATTTATGCCGGCGTGATTGTGGCCCTATGCCGGCAGTGTCGGCTCAGTTACGGCACCTGGACTCGGGCCAGTGTACTCGGGCCGATTCTGGCGCGTCATTCATTCCCGTGTTTCACACGAGTCAGGCAACCGCATCTGGGCCGAGTTATTTCTTCTGGCTTGCCGGTTCTGGGCCATTATTGGCCCACATCTTTTTGGCTACCTGGGTCGGCTTTGGGTCGGATCACGACTGCAGGCCGATATGCCGCGCTTTTCTGCGCGTGACCATTCATCTCTGCAACCGACAAGAGCAATTGCAATCTGTGGTTTTCAGGTAAGTTTTCACTTTAAGTACATTAGAAAAATCTTTTTATGATTCTGTGACACTTAAAAGTTACTGGCACTCGGTTTACTACAGGCAGTTTGTAATCTCAATTTCTCGGAGGCGAATGGCAGATGAGCAGCGTATTGCGAGGTTAGCCCAGCTTGTTTAGTTCAGAAAAGTTTTTGTAAGTAAGTTAGCCAAATTATCGGAACATTTCCCGTCCTCTGCAAAATAAACGGATCAAGTCATTAAACTGGTAATGGTAGATGTTTAAAATGTTGCGTGACTTTGACTTTGAACGTTCAAACACTGGAGAAGTTACCATGGTAACGGTGAACCGCAGTAACAGACAAGCTGCAAAATCTCCGTCTCTCGCTGTTGCTTTCTCTGCTTTCGGGTGAGTTTAGTCCCTAAAATCACATAAATAATAAACTGTTCTGGATACGTTTCTTACCTGTAATTGACACGCTTCTGTCGAATATTTACTTTATTGAAATTTTTAATCACATCTTTATGTTCAGAAGAGAGGCTTTGATAGTTTTGCTAAGGTTTTGTTGGTAATCTGTCAATGGGTAATTGAAAGTGAGCTAATTTATATAAACTGCTATATGACATCACTTACAGGAAGCGCGAAAATCAAATGAAACGAAATGAAATTATCTCTCATGGTAAACAAATGACCTCGATTACATTTAATGTTTAATCATTTAATACCAATCACATTGAAGAAAAAATGTTCTGTGATTTCAGGAGTGAAGAAATCTAACGTTACAACACCGGAGGAGGAAGAGCTGCTGACAGGAGTAACGTATCTTTAGGAAACTCGGGTGAACTGAGAAAGCTCACTAAAACGCATTTTTTCCACAAAGGGTAACACTTTAGTATGGGGAACAATTCTCACTTTAAACTAGTTGCTTATTAGCTTGCATATTGGCTGTTATTACAGATATCAATGCCTTATTCTGCATGACCTCCCTTGTGAAAAAAAGTGCACTTTAGTATACTTTTATAAAGTGTACTTATTGCAAAAATAATATACTTTAAAAGAACACACTTAAGTGTGAATTAAATGTAATGTTTTCATCGCTTAAGTGCATTATATCTGTACTTAATTTCAAATATATCACATATTAAGTTCATATTAAATGCAATAAATTGAACTTAAGAGTGATTTTTTTGAACAACTTAAGTGGTACTTTAATACAACTTTATGACAACCTTCGAAATTGCTTCTAGTACCTTCAAAATATAGTTGAAATGCACTGCCCAATGCACTAACAAGCAATTAATGTGAACTAAAATATATTTTAATATCAGATATCAATACACTTAAGTGTGAATTAAATGTAATGTTTCATCCGCTTAAGTGCAATCTATTTGTAATCAATTTCAAATATATCACAGATTAAGTTAATATTAAATGCAATAAGTTGAACTTCTGAGTGATTTTTTTTAAAGCACTTAAGTAGGACTTTAATACAATTTTTTATGTACTTCAAAATATGGTAAAAGTATACTTCCGAATGTACTGACAAGCAATTAATGCGAACTTAAATATACTTTAATGTAATTTACATGTACATTATTATATAATTTAATACATTTGCAATTACATTTTTTGTACATATAATAATGAAGTTACAATTTAGTATATTTCAAAATATTACAATCAACACAAATGCAAATTGAAACCCTCTACATTTTATCGACAAAACAATCTCTAAAACAAATACACAAAAACCTTTTTGTTGATGCACAAGAAAAACCCAAGAAACACTATACACAATCACAAACAATTACAACACTTTAACTCTCATTTAGTCTGGAGGACAGTGAGGCTTATATGCACTATAATTTTCTCCATCACATACAAAGGTACCTAAACCTACCATCACAATCTTTCTGCATTTTTACATTTTCAGATAAAATAATTCTGTATAAGATGATAAATAAGATAACACCCATGAATTAATACAAACAAAATGTAAAGAAAAGAAACTATACAATAATTTTCTATTAGTTAACTACTTTAGTTAACATGAACTATGAATGAAAAATACTTTAAGCATTTATAAATCCTAGTTAATATTACGTATGCATTATTAAAATCAAAAGTTGTATATGTTAATAGATAATGCACTGTAAACTAACATGAACAATAACGTCTCGGTTACAAAGGTAACCCTCGTTCCCTGAAGGAGGGAACGGAGACGTACGTCGGACAGACCGACGAATAGGAATCTCGCTAGAGAGGCCAATCTACTTCGAGTGTAACTAAACGAGCCAATGCACATTGGCATGCAATCATATGCATCAGCTGCTTGCCTCGCAGCGCGGGTATATAATGAGCAGCAGGTGCGTTGCATCTTCAGGTTTTCGCTGTGGAGCCGAACCCAGCAGGCGGCAGCATCAGCAGGACAACGCCTGTGGCGACGGGACGTACGTCTTCGTTCCCTTCTTCAGGGAACGAGGGTTACCTATGTAACCGAGACGTTCCCATTCAGTCGGTCACGTTCGACGTACGTCGGACAGACCGACGAATAGGAATCCCTACCAAAGCGCCACAGGAGCTGCCCTCTTCCAGCGCTCTGTCGTGAGCCACCTGAACCCCCTTGCCTAAGGACGGTGGGACCAGGCTCACGCAGAGAGGGTTGATCACTGTTGTTCCCAAAACCCACTCAGTGCGACAATTGGATAACGCTGGGAAGCGTAGCCTTACATGCGATAAGGATCGCTGCGGAAGCCATATCCTTCCCCGAAGGAGTTATATGGATAAGTACATATGGACTAACCCTGTAGGTTGTACAACTTATGGAAGAACTGGGGTGACTCCACTCAGTGAGAGATGGGTTCTCCCAGAGGGAGATACTGATAATTTCCTCCACTTTAATACCAGTTACAGTGTGAAATAAATATGAATGAACATCTGAAGGTATGTTACAAGATACAGTACAACTGACCCATAACTTGTCACATTTAATCGCTCAATCAGTGTTTCAACGCATGGAAAGACGTCAATGAAACAGCTTGTAAACAATGTCACGTAACATCACATTTACTTCAGAAAAATCATATTCAGCATAAACTCATTAGTCAGCTATAGAGAGGAGCATTCTGCTAATTATATGCACCATGTTACATATTCATTATAATTTTATTTAAAAAAAACATTTTTATAATTAATTTATGTATTTAATGTTTGAATACATAATTTATGACAGCTACAATTTAAATGTTTATATTTCAAAAAACAATTTAGAGTAGAAATATGATTATGTAATTCTAAAGTTTACATAATCATAACTTTATTATAAAACAAACAAATCATACAAATTAGCATTGTATTTGTTTCTTTATTTAGTACTTCCCTGATGAAGCAGTTTATTCTGCAAGGTGTAAGTAAACTTTTAACCGCAACTGCATCACCCAAGATGAATTACCTCAGTCATCAGGACAACACTGTAGTAGAATCCTGGGAGAAGCTCCTTCACATTTCCCACAAACACCAGGATTCCAGTGACCACACCATCTTCACTGACACTGGCCTTTAAACATAGAGAACATTTTTATTCCTACTTTACAAGGAATTAAACATAACTTTATCAATTACACAAATATAGATAAATAACCCAAGGCCCAAGCACATTGGGGGGTTTTGCTTTGAAAATAATTATATAATATCATTATATATAAATATAAATATATCATGATTAGATGGGGATTTGTAAGTGCACAGGTGAGAATGTATTACTTGCAAACAGAAAAGATTCAAAGCATTTAAAAGCTATAAGGACAGTTGATGGCAGTGTTTTAGCTTGTAGTGTGTGATCAGGGTGGCTGAATTAATGGAAAAACATGGAACCTCACCTCATCAATACAGGTCTTTGATTCCACACAGCTTGCACTGTATCTCCAATAACAAATCTGTACTGATCCTACAAAATGAATATATAAAACAACAGATAAGCACAAAAATATTACATATTACAAACACAAACAGTAATTGAACAACTAACTTTTCAAATGCAAAAAGAAAAATAGATTATAAGCATTACTGGTGGTTATAATAGCGATTAAATGTATATAATTGTCTTTAATGTTACAAAATCAGATCTTAATTTAACTTAAAGTCATTTAAAATTATTTAAAGAGTCAGAGTTCAATTAAAATATATTTTCAGCAGCCAAATTCATTGAACACGCCCACACACGCAACCACGTTCATATTATATTAATTATTATAATGCAATCATAAATAAATGACAGGAAACATGATTAATTCACCTCCATATTGCGATTAAACTAAATAAGTTACACTCATAAGAACTGCTATGTTCCGGTGAAAAAATAAAAATGAAGAGAGCATAGCCTATATCAAGATACTTACTTGCTTCTTTATTTGTAATACATAACGTCTCATCTGTAGTCATCCAAACGTGCGCTCCTTTGTTTTCTTCTTTGATCAGCAAAGTTGCCTCACGCATCGCGATCACAGAAAGATGGCTGAAGGTGCATTTTTCAAACTCTGGTGAAGTAATGCACCGTCATGACGTAGTATTGTGGCGCATGCGCATGATTAAATTTGTTCAAGTTTAAGTTTTTCTAATTCATTGTTGTAGTTAGACTGTACGTTTACAGAACTTGACTCATTCACCTAACTGAAATTCAATTATTTTGTAGTTTAGTCTGATTAAAATTAAATGTATTTTAACTGAATATGATTTCAAATTAATTTTTAGATCTGTTAAACTTTTGCTTGCAATTAAATAGGTTTAATCAACTTAGAACAACAATGATATTATAAGTATTATACAGATATGTAAAGTACAGCACTGTTGCATTACACTCTAAAAAATGCTGGGTTAAAAACAACCCAAGTTGGGTTGAAAATGGACAAACCCAGCGATTGGGTTGTTTTAACCCAGTGGTTGGGTTAAATGTTTGCCCCAACCTGCTGGTTAGTTTTATTTAAACCAACTATTGTTTAAAAATTGCTATATGGCTAGCTTTAAATGAACCCAAAATAGTTGGGCCAGAAAAAAAAAAAAAAAAACAGATGCAATTAGAGACAACAATAATATACAAAAGGTGAATGTTTATTAATAAGCTTTAATATTTTATTAATATAAATTTAATAGTTTAATAGTTTATTAATATAAATTTATTAATAAGCAATTTAATAAATGTTTATTGTTTAATAATTATTCATTTAACATTAATAAATGTTCATTTCCAACATACTTTGGGGTAATTTTAATTAAGCAATACAGTCATTTTTAAACAATAGTTGAGTTAAATAAAACTACCCAGCAGGTTGGGCAAACATTTAACCCTATTGCTGGGTTAAAACTGGGTTTGTCCATTTTCAACCCAACTTGGGTTGTTTTTAACCCAGCATTTTTTAGAGTGTATCACAAATACAGCACTGCGTAAAAAAAAAAAAAAAAAAAAAAAACATTTTATGTCAAATATTATGTAGAAAACTGACACTAGTCGAGTTTAGAGTAGGAGCCGGTGATAAACATTTCAACAATAAGTTGTACAGGATTATACACTGTATAAGCAAGTGTTTTGAAATTCAGAAAAATAAATTTCAAGTGTATTAATGCACACAGTATTAAAGACTAAGCACATTTAAAATACATTAACAAATGTCATCTTGGACAACACACTTAAGTTGAAATTAAAATAAATTATTTTTCATGTGCTTTAATATATGTCAATACATCAGAATAAGTTTACTTATTTAAAACACTATAAAGTCATAATTAAGTAAAAATTAAGTGCATTTTTAAAAAGTGCTCTTAAGCATGTTTAGAAATATTGTCATGAAAGTATACTTTCTTCAAGTACAACTTAATAAGTCATTACAAAGTGCATTCTTTAAAGTGTTAATAAATATTGTCATTTAAGTGTACTTTCTTTAAGTACAACTTAATAAGTAATTATTACAAAGTGCATTTTTAAAAAGTGCACTTAAGCGTGTTAATAAATATTGATATAAAAGTGTACTTTTTTAAGTACAACTTAATAAGTCATTATTAGAAAGTGCATTTTTAAAAAGTGCACTCAAGTGTGTTAATAAACATTGTCATTAAAGTTTACTTTCTGTAAGTACATTTAATAAGTCATTATTACAAAGTGTATTTTTAAAAAGTGCACTCAAGCGTGTTAGTAAATATTGTCATTTAAGTGTACTTTAAGTACAGCTTAATTTGACATTATTACAAAGGGCATTTTTAAAAAGTGCACTTAAGCATGATAATAAATATTGTCATTCAAGTGTACTTTCTTTAAGTAAAACTTAATTTGACACTATTACAAAGGGTATTTTTAAAAAGTGCACTCAAGCGTGTTAGTAAATATTGTCATTAAAGTGTACTTTCTTTAAGTACAACTTAATTTGACATTATTACAAAGAGCACTTTTAAAAAGTGCACTTAAGCGTGTTAATAAATATTTTCATTAAAGTGTACTTCCTTTAAGTACAACTTAATTTGACATTATTACAAAGTACATTTTTAAAAAGTGCACTTAAGCATGATAATAAATATTGTCATTCAAGTATATTCCATTTAAGTACACTTAAGTGGCCTTTAATTTTAATTATATTGTATTATCTGCAAGTGCACTTTTTAAAAAGTATACTAAGTACACACAAAGTACACTTTCAATACAATTAAGTGCACTTCTTTTTCACAAGGGCTTATTCTACAACATCCCTAAATCCCACCTGATATCCACCCTTAAATGCTGTAACTACCTTACGGTCTATTAATAAGCAGTATATTAAGAGTTTGAGGCAAAAGTTAATAGTAAATATGTTTCCCATTCCAAAGTGTTGCCCCACAAAATATTTTACCTATATCACCATGCATGTTATTTTCTTTTGCAAAATTGTTTTTTAATATTACAGTTTGTAAGGTTCTGACATCCAAACGTAAGTAACACAGATCAATATAAAATGAATTTAGCCTAAAACAAATTTTGTTAATACATTTTTGTTTATATATTCTGTTTATTCTACTTTCTCTTACCTGCATTTCACCTTTGCTGTAGCTGGTTTGATTCTAATGAACCTGACATTATATAGGCTCTGTGATAAACTGTTTATGTTTCTAGATTCTTCCATGCTGATGGCCTGCACTCCTGTCCAAGAAAATCTAAAAACGATATAACCAGTAAGCAAATCCTCAAACATACACTACTGTTCAAAAGTTTGGGGTCTGTAAGATTTTTTTTTTGTTTTTGAAAAAAAAAAAAAAAAAAAAAAAATCACATTTTAAAATCATTAAAGGGTTAGTAGTTCATCCAAAAATGAAAATAACGCCATTAATTACTCACCCTCATGTCGTTCCACACCCGCAAGATCTTCATTAATCTTCAGAACACAAATTAAGATATTTTTGTTGAAATCCGATGGCTCAGTGAGGCCTTCATAGCCAGCAATGACATTTCCTCTCTCAAGATCCATTAATGTACTAAAAAACATATTTAAATCAGTTCATGTGAGTACAGTGGTTCAATATTAATATTATAAAGCGATGAGAATATTTTTGGTGTGCCAAAAAACAAAATAACGACTTATATAGTGATGGCCGATTTCCAAACACTGCTTCAGGGAGCTTCGGAGTGTTATGTTATGAGTGTCACTATATAAGTCATTATTTTGTTTTTTGGCACACCAAGAATATTCTTGTTGCTTTATAATATTAATATTGAACCACTGTACTCACATGAACTGATTTAAATATGTTTTTAGTACATTAATGGATCTTGAGAGAGGAAATGTCATTGCTCAGGCCTCACTGAGCCATCGGATTTCATCAAAAATATCTTAATTTGTGTTCAGAAGATGAATGAAGGTCTTACGGGTGTGGAACGACATGAGGGTGAGTAATTAATGACACTATTTTTATTTTTGGATGAACTAACCCTTTAACCCCTGGTTGTTTCAGTGAGAGTGTCTGTGAAAAAATCCTTTAGCATAAAATAATCAGCGAAATGAGATGAGGTGACAAATAATGTTTTAGTGGTTGTAGTTATGATAAACTATTATGATAACAGGATGTTATGGTCATTAATATTTTTTTCTAGGTCTTTTTTGAGTTATTTATTTATATGTATTTTTTACTGATACATTTTTAAATACGTTTTACTAAATATTTGGTAACTCTTTACAAGAAGTTTCATTTGTTAAACATTAGTTAATGTATTAACTAACATGAACAAACTATGAGCAATACATTTGTTGCTGTATTTACTAATTTTTGTTAATGTTAGTTAATGAAAATACAGTTCATTGTTTGTTCATGTTGGTTCACAGTGCTTTAACTAATGTTAACAAGATTTTAATAATGTATTAGTATCTAATGTTAACTAATGGACCTTATTGTAAAGTGTTACCAAATACTTAAATACTTTAAATGCTGACTGGTTCAGGGGGTCGACAGCTTTAGGCCTCTAAAATGTTTGAATTAAAGTCACCAATACAATATCAGGGGGTAAAGATGTCATTAGAGTTCTTTCAATTATGGCTGTGCTCTTGTTACCAGATGAGATATGATCCCCAGCGTTTGCCGCTGAGATTCTTCAGGACGTGGCCTTGATGCCATGAAGATGGTGAGTTTCCCCAATAGCTGCCACTACCGAGATTAAGAGACTGGTCACAACTTCAATCTGTATTAGTCTATTTTGATAGGTATATATGTAATGTGTCTTTTCTTTTTCATTACAGCCCATCACTGACAGGCTTTCCTGTGTAAACCATCATATTTATCCAAATGAGGTTTGTAAATGCATGAATTCTTTATATTTTACATTAATCGTTCATTTTGAATAAAAATTACTTGTAGAAGAAAATGTGACAAGGCCTCTCACAAAATGCCATATTAAAGGAATATTCAGAGTGCAAGTCAAAACTGCTTCTTTTGGGCAATATTATGCTACAAATATCGTCTATTGAGCTAAAGTTAAATTGAACCTGGAATGGTGATTTATGTTACCAGATGTACTTTGTAATGGGCATGTACAATGGATTTTGAACTCTACTATTTTTATTGCAGGGTCTCTGGGATCCCCAGCTGAAGGCATGAATACATCAGATCTTGGCCTGGACAGATGTACCAACAGTACACCACACCGACCTCTGCTTTTGCATGGATGGCTGATTACTACCATGTTCTGTGAGGGTATTACTATAGTAAAACTGAGCACCTGTGACACTTGGATTTCTTGTTGTAAAGAATAATCACACAATGTTTTTTAGACGTTGCAAACTTTTCTCTCTCTTTCTCTCTTACAAACAACACAACAGTTAAACCTTTTCAAATTCTTTTCTGGTGGTGCACAAGTCCTATTCTAAGAAACAGAAATTAAGATATTCATATGCTCACATTTAAGCTGCAGACACATTACTTTGAGCATGTGAATTTTCTTCGGACACTGCAACTGGCGTGATATGACGTCTGCAGAGTCTTTTTTATAAACATGAATTCAACATTTAACAAATAGTATATTCAAAATATAAAAATATACAGTCTATTCGACTTTACTACACTTTTTTTTAATTTAGCCATTAGGTCACACCTTCTTGTAGCGATTTTGTACTCTTTACACATAGTCGTGTGTGAAATCGCAGGTCAGAGTTCCAAACCAAACTTTTTGCATAAGCTTGTGTTTCTGGTCTCCCGCATTTGTCTGCATATGGAGGTCAGTGGAATGAAATGGGTAGTGTGACCGCACCTTATTCTGCAGTTGCTGTACACCTTTATCAAAAGTGTGAAGTCATGGACAGATTTTATTTGTGAACTGATATGCGAGATCTCACATATGACATATCAGTATGTGACATCCCACTCAAACATGTGCTCTATGCAGTGATAAACATTTTCTTGTCGTTATTAATCAATCAGTAATCAACACAGCACCACCCCAAAATTGCCTTGCATTGTAGAATTATGCTTTTGGCAAGAAATGAAAAGAAGCCACTAATTGATTATAAATGCTACTATTTTACAATTAATATTTAAGACTATGTTAGAGAGGGATAGAAGTCATTTTTATGGATGATAGGATTTTTTTCATTACAGGTAATTTATTTGAATGATCAGCGAAAATTTGAGCCTTTGAGAATAATTTGAATTCGTAGAATAAGATTAGTACAAATTTAACTGTTGTGGTTGTGAGAGAGAAAAGAAAAGAAAACGTCTCGGTTACGTATGTAACCCTCGTTCCCTGAAGGAGGGAACGGAGACGTACGTCAGTAGTGACCGACGAATTGGGATATCGCTTAGAGAGCCCTATCATCTTCGTGTAAACTAAAACAAGCCAATGGAATTGGCGTGCGATATTTGCATAATGCGCACCGCCCCCGACAGGTGTATATAAATAGGAAGCAGATGCAATCGCACTCTGTTTTTCGCTGAGGAGTCTGGTGTCCGCACTACAGCGAGGGTACAGAAACTGTGGCGACGGGACGTACGTCTCCGTTCCCTCCTTCAGGGAACGAGGGTTACATACGTAACCGAGACGTTCCCTTTCAGTCGGTCACGTTCGACGTACGTCAGTAGTGACCGACGAATTGGGATCCCAACTAAAGCGCCACAGTTACGAAACCCCTACCAGTGCCCAGCGCAAGCTCAGCCGCCCATAGCACCGGCTGGCGGTGAAGGGGGCGAGCTTACACCGAGAGTGTCTACTGCTGTCTAACCACTACCCACTAAGTAAACTAGACACACTGGGGAAGCGAACCCGTAAGGGACGCTGCGGAGACCACTACCTACCCAATGGGGGAGGAGTTTACGTGGGAAATACACACGTGGACTGGCCCGGGGGGCAGTACGCATATGGAGTCCCTGGGATGGCTCCACCTGGTAGGGGGAGACTCATCTGACAGGTGACAGCAGAGCTGGCTCTGCTAAGGGAAAGACACGGACTCGGCCCGTAGGGAGTTTTAAACCGCGGAAAATACACATATGGGACCGCTCACATAGAGGGGTCACGACATATGGGCCCCAGCCAACAAACAGCGTCAGCGACGGATGTAGACCTGGCATCAGACACTCCGCAATGTCCGAGCCGAAGGGGGAGGCGGAGGAACTCGACAGGGTTCGCCAAGCGGGGAACACGACTGGAGTGAAAGTATGCACGTATCCGGCCAGTGGCGGGAATGGCATTGCAAGCTTAGAGTGGGTACAACAGACAAATGCATGCAGATCCCCTACCCTCTTCAGGGAAGCCAATGCAACCAGAAGAACCGTCTTTAGAGACATTAATTTTAGGTCAACTGATCGCAAAGGCTCAAAGGGATGACCCCGGAGAGCTGTGAGAACCAGGGTCAGATCCCAAGAGGGTACGGAGGAAGGACGAGGAGGATTTAGTCTCCTCGCCCCCCTCAGGAATCTGACGATCAGATCGTGTTTCCCCAGGGACTTACCCTCAACTGTGTGGTGATGTGCAGCGATAGCAGCGACATACACCTTCAGGGTGGAGGGAGACAGCCTTCGCTCCAACCCTTCTTGCAGAAAGGAAAGCACGGATCCGACCGAACATGATCGGGGGTCCTCTCGGCGAGAGGCGCACCATTCGACGAACAGGTTCCACTTCAACGCATAGTGGAAGGAGCTCTAGCGGAAGTGTTGGTGTCTACGACCGCTTGCGGGAGATCACTCAGAACCTCCGCATCCCGTCCAGGGACCACACGTGGAGGTTCCATAGATCGGGACGCGGGTGCCACAGGGTGCCCCGTCTCTGAGTCAGGGGGTCCTTCCTCAGAGGAATCGGCCAGGGAGGGGCTGTCGCGAGGAGAATGAGGTCTGAGAACCAGGTCCGAGTGGGCCAGTACGGAGCCACTAACAGAACCTGCTCCCCGTCCTCCCTGACCTTGCACATGAGTTGTGCGAGAAGGCTCACTGGGGGAAACGCATATTTGCACAGACCCGGGGGCCAGCTGTGTGCCAGGGCATCCGTGCCGAGCGTGCCGCCGGTCAGGGAATAAAACCACTGGCAGTGGGCAGTTTCCGGGGAGGCAAACAGGTCTACCTGGGCCTCGCCGAAATGCTGCCACATCAGCTGGACCGCCTGGGGGTGGAGCCGCCACTCGCCCGCAAGTGGATGCTGCCGTGACAGCTCGTCGGCTGCACGGTTGAGCCCACCTGAGACACAGAGTGGCCCGAAGGGACCTCAGATCCTTCTGACTCCACAACAAGAGATGGCGGGCGAGTTGCGACATGCGACGGAAGCGTAGACCACCTTGACGGTTGGTGTACGCAACGGCCGCAGTGCTGTGTGAGCGGACTAGACCGTGCTTGCCTGACAACCGCTTCTTGAAGCGGGCCAGCGCAAGACGAACCGTGGAGACCACAGCGTGCCTGGACACTCGTTCGAGGGGTACTCCGGCCCACAGGAACGAAGGGTCCAACCACCGGACAAGGGTGCGACGGCAGCTCGGTGTCACGGGGACACGGAGCGTGCCGCACTGCCACGCCCATCTCGGGACCCGGCCGCGGAGCCAGTGTTGAAGCGGTCTCATATGAAGCAATCCGAGCGGCGTGACCGCGGCTGCAGATGCCATATGCCCCAGGAGCCTCTGAAAATCTTTCAGTGGAGCCGCTGTCCTGCGCATGAGCGAGCTCAGGCAGTTCAACACAGACTGGACGCGCGCCTCGGTGAGACGCGCAGTCCGTGCGACCGAGTCTAGCTCGAGACCGAGACAAGAGATCCTCTGCCCGGGGGCGAGTTTGCTCTTGTCCCAGTTGACCTGAAGACCCAACCGGCTGGGAGCTACAACCATGTCGGGTAGGACTTTGTACCGACATGCCCGACCCTCGAACGCAGACCGGAGGAAGGGTCTGCGTCGAGGCAGAATCGAGACATGAAAGTACGCGTCCTTCAGGTCTATTGCTGCAAACCAATCCTGGGGACGGTCCAGGATTGGCCGTAGCCCACCGCCCTTTTTCGGTACAATGAAGTAGGGGCTGTAGAACCCCGACTTCATATCGGCTGGAGGGACTGGCTTGATTGTATCCTTCGCCAGGAGGACAGCAATCTCCACCCGGAGAACAGGTGCACTGTACAACGACACCGGAGTGAAGTGGACAGCCCTGAAGACCGGGGGACGCCGGGCGAACTGAATCGCATAGCCGAGTCTGATAGTACGAATGAGCCAACTGGACAGGCTGGGGAGCGCTATCCACGCTTCCAGACACTGAGCCAGCGGGACCAAAGGCACCACAGATGCACCGGGGGTGGGGCAGCAAGGCAGAGAGGGACCCGACTCGGACGGCTTGGGAGCGGCCCGTAGTGGGGTCGGACTCTGCGAGGCAGCAGTGTGCATGGGAGACGGCGCACGGGACGCGGTCTGCGCCATCACACTGCCGCCTGCTGGCGAATGGGGAGGGAGCTGCCAGCGGCGAGGCGGGGCCTGGCACACTGGCAGACACACCTAGTTGTGACCTGGAGTTTGAGGAAACTGCTCTTTTTGTGGCAAAGTGGGTACCGCTGGACTCCGGAGAGCCAGCGGCGGTAGATGGACAGCCGCCACAAAATCCCCCCGGCCCTCCTCCGGGGGTGGGAGAGCAGATGGAATACTCTACCAAAGGGCAGGAACCTTCCGCTCCAGGTCGCCCGTCTCAGAGCCGAGTTTTCCCCGGGCGCTTGCCACCTGGGTTGACCACATCTGCGACCGGCACCCTGCTGTTTGGCTGGTGTAGGCTGCTGCTTTGCCGACTTAGCAGGGGCGGAGGAAGACGCAGGCGGGCACCCTCGGCGACGAGCGGGCTGAGGCTGAGCCACAGGCGGCTGGGTGGAGGCAGCAGCAGACCGCCGTGGCATGACATGTCAGATAGCCTCAGCCTGCTTCTGTGCAGCGGAGAACTGTTGGGCACAGCTCTCCACCGCGTCGCCGAAAAGGCCGACCGGAGACACGGGGGAATCCAGGAACCGATGTTTGTCGGTCTCCCTCATGTCTGCCAAGGTCAGCCAGAGGTGGCGTTGCTGGACTACCAGAGTAGACATCGCCTGGCCAACAGAACGCGCTGTCACCTTCGTTGCCCGGAGGGAAAGGTCAGTGGCAGCGCGCAGCTCCCCAAGCAGCTGTTGGTCAGGACCTTCCTGGGGCATCTGCGACAGCGCTTTTGCCTGATAGACCTGCAAAAGGGCCATCGCGTGCAGGGCAGAGGCAGCCTGCCCACAGGCACTGTAAGCTTTCTCAGTCAGACCGGCTGAGAATTCACAGGCCTGGGACGGGAGACGCGGCTCACCACCCCAGCCAGCGGCCGTTGGACACAACTGCATCGCAACAGACAGCTCGACTGGCGGGATCCTCGCGTATTCCCTGGCTTCCCCGCCGTCCAGGGAGGTGAAGGCGGACGAGGGACCAGGCCCTGTATGAGCCCCATACGGAGCTTGCCAAGACCTGGTCACCTCATCGTGTACTTCCGGGAAGAAAGGCATTGGGGCGGGACGCTGGATTTGACCAGCGCGACCCCCCCCCAAGTACCAATCGTCCAACCGAGATGGGCCGGGACAGGGTGGAGGGTTCCACTCAAGCCCGACGCACAAGGCGGCCCGGGAGAGCACAGCCGTGAGCTCGGGATCCGACTCGGGCAACGCTACCATCCCGGGCGGCAGCGCGTCCGAATCTTCCTCCCCCGAGGACTCAGGCTCACCTTCCGATGCAGCGATCGACATCCGATCCGCCGCCGGCACACCAAAGGTAACGGCTGTTACCTGTCCGTAGAGGGCCCAGCGGAAACCAACGGTGGCCCGATGGGTTGCGGTGCTGATGAGGCGGCAGGGGCCCGAGGAGCGTTTCCGCTCGGCGGGGGAGCCCTGACCGTTATCCCCAGGTCGCCCTCCCTATACAGCGCCGTACCGTCATTCCGGTTCCCGGGGCCGGAAAAAACGGTCGTACGCGGCATAGGAGAGGGGACTCCCGCTTCCTGAGACTTCAGGAAGGAGAGCCTCGACCTCAGCACTGCGATGGTCATGTTCCCGCAATGGGAACATGAACCATCCACAAAAGCTGCTTCAGCGTGCAGAATGCCCAAACACGAGATGCAGCGATTGTGCCCATCAGCAGGGACCAGGGAACGACCGCACCCAGTAACGCACAGACGAAATGACATACTGTCAGGGTTCGTCTGTAAAGCTCTTTTAGAAGGGGAAGTCAACTCACTCGTGCTGAAGCCCCCAGGGAGCGACGCGATGTGTCAGGTACACCACTCCCTGACACACCGAGGAACCGGCCCAAATCGCTACACACACACACTCTTTGTGTTGCTGTGAAAACAGCAGTTTTAGAGCTTATAGCTCGGCTCCTCGGACACTCGCGACCTCGCTGAACGTGCCCTTTCACCAGCACTGAAAGCTCGCTGTAAATCCTCTTCTGAGGCAATGTTTTAGAATAAAACAAACGAAGAAAGGAGTCTTCTGAACAGGACACCAGTGAATGGCTCAGAAGCGAAAGACAGAGTGCGATTGCATCTGCTTCCTATTTATATACACCTGTCGGGGGCGGTGCGCATTATGCAAATATCGCACGCCAATTCCATTGGCTTGTTTTAGTTTACACGAAGATGATAGGGCTCTCTAAGCGATATCCCAATTCGTCGGTCACTACTGACGTACGTCGAACGTGACCGACTGAAAGGGAACTACAAGTTTGAAAATCCTAATACATTTTCTCAGTGACTTTACTGAAATATTCTCTACAGATTCCACTGTCACAGGAGCTCAGTTTTGCTACAATAATACTATATATTATACAGCACATGCATAATCTGAGACAATATCCTGATTAAATTTCCAGTCTCATTTTATCAATGACAAACCACGTCTATCTTATTAACTACTGTTCATTTTATGTATAATCAATATATAAACAAGTGATATTTAATTGTTAACGAGGGATTGGCTGGACCCTGCTGACCTAATCAGTATTTCTCGTCCAATGGTCATACTTTAATTTTCCGGTTTCTCTAGTATTGCATCCTTCTCATGGGCATTTCATGATTTTTCAGTTTGGTTTAAACCTCTTTTTTGACCCATAATATGTATTTTTTTAAAAAGTAATTAAAAATAGTTTTGTCTATGCTATTGAAATTGTGGGTTACATCTTTGTCACCTTTTTCACCCAAGGAGTTTACATTCCTGGCAATACAAGAGCGAGGAACTTACATTTTAATTACAAAGGAAAACCAATTCATCTGCTATATTCTTCTGTCCTCCGTTTTCAAGGGTAAGATTTCTTTATAAACCATCTACTCACCCATATGTCTTATTTTTGTGGAACACAAAAGGAGAGAGTCACAGTCTCAGTCACCATTAGAAAGGAAACTGATAGTGAATTATGACTGAGACTGTCAGTCTCTTGATGTTCTGCCTTACATTTCCTTTTGTGCTCCAATAAAAATAACATGTACAAAAGAAAATGACCAGTTTTGTTCATGAGTAAATATTGTTTTTAATTTTTTAACTTGAGACTGTTAAGCCTGTAATTTTCATGTAATCCTCTGTATTTGAATGTAAATGCCTTCTCTATTAGTCATATTGACGGTTTATATAGGAGGATGTATGCTCTAAACATGCAGGCTATATGTAACTGTATTTTGTAAATATTAAAACAATGTTACCTGAATGTGATGTGTGATTATTACATAAGCATGCTCATTTATCTATTAATATTAAGTATTTGAGATTTTTAAAAACGAAAATGTGTTAACTGTGTAAAACAGAAATCAGCATCGTTTCAGCATAAGGTAAGCAAACGATCCGCGTCGATTTTCCGTTAGTTTTGAATGGCGTGTGTGACGTTGGTCTTTGATGTCATGAGAAACATTGATTCTAGGTTGATTCTGTGTCAATGTTCTATCTCGGTGTAACCTGAAAGGTTCAGCCTAAATAAATAAAGGCCATATAAAGCCCCTGCACAGCGGCCAGTATTTACAGCTTTGCATCGTCCACGCATCGGCCAGAAAGCATTCGCGATCAGAGGCCGACGTTTTTTCAAGAAAATCTATTTCATACATTATTTTTCTACACATTGAATCACTAAAGCTCTAACCTGCAATATGCCCTTTAAAGGACAAGAAGGAGGCTGAAGAATTTAAAATTATATTAAAGCATTTTTATTTAAAATTGTACTAAGGAGGCATGAAGAAATGTGGAAAAATATGAAATATATATATATATATATATATATATATATATATATATATATATATATATATATATATATATATATAGATAGATAGATAGATAGATAGATAGATAGATAGATAAAGATATATCTTGCATGTAAACTTTTAAGAACTATAAAATATCACAGAGAGAGAAAGAGAGAGCTGTTAGTGAAATAACACATTAGTTGTCACTTCAACAGAGACAAACAAGAAAATCTATTGAAAACATGCTTTGTTCACGCCATGTCGTGATTACTGTTATCACGAGATGAGAAAACACACGATTTTATTTGTTCATGTCATCAGATTCAGAATTATGTGCTTCTATCGCAACACTATTAATCCCAATATGAGTCTCCAGCAGTCAGGAAGAAGTTGGAGCTCTCCAAAAATGACAAATTATAATTTACGGTAATTACAGTAATTACGATGTGGTGTGAATGCAACAAGCATAAAATAAAATAAAACAAAAACACTGTTAAAATATCCTCAATTAAAATCCATTAATATGACATTATTAATGTATAATATTTGACCTTTTGACATGGACTGTGAACACCACAGCCATTAACTGACAAAAATCATTCACAGAAACTTTAAATTAAACAAAACACAAACAAAAGCACATTTGGAACAACAGTGTGTTTTTTTTTTTTTTTCTTTTGGCCAAAGTGATTTAATTTATTACTACCCTGCGTCTTAAAAAAAATATGACTTAAAAAAAGGCTTAATATTACATAATTTGGTCAATTAAAAAATGAGAAAAAATAAATATTAAAATATGTAAAATATGATATAACTATATATAGTTTTTCCATAATATTTGTAATTTAATGTAATGTAATTATTTAATGGAATGTAATTTAATATCTGTAACAGAAAACATCTGCCTCAATACAAAACAAGTGCTGGATGTCATTCAGCAAATATGATGCAGGCCGGTATTATGCATAACTTCAAACTTATTGGGAAATCTTTCAAAAGATCTGATCAACGTCTCGAGACTCCTGCGTACACCACATTATCCTCCTCTGTAGCTCTCTGAAAGAAAACACAAAAGCAGCGTTTATCAATGTATTCATCACATTATTGGCACATCCATCCTCTTTCCACAAGCAAAGGAAATACAGCAGAAATACTTTTGTCAGCAATTTCCTCACAACGGGTCCAAGTGTTGGAGAATGCAGGATATCCTTATGAAAAAGAAGTTTATTCAAGTGTGCTATTAGTATGCTTCTTTTAAACTATAAATAAGAATCAGTCTACGTTTTATGTACTTCTCAGAAATAAACTTAAAATCATATACTCCTACCCCAGCAATCCATGTTTTGTTGTTATATGCTAGGGGGCGCTATTACGAATCTTCTGAAAGAGAGATTGTTGGAGCGGGAGAAGGTTTTTAAAATGTTAGGTATTTATTTTGCTACGAAACATATATGGGCTGAACATATAAACAAAATAGTTCTTCATTAAAAACTATTTATGTAGAACTGATCCAGTCTGTATTTGATTATGGTCATGTGGTATATGAATCAGCTTCAAAAAACTTGTTAGAAAAACTCAATAAAATAAAATAAAAGCTCAAGCTATGAGACAATATTGTGGAGCAGTATCATCTTTACTGTGTATATAGACGATATTTTGATCTACTCCATTTCTCTCAAGGAACACACATTCCAGCTTTACAAGTCTTGTTAGGAGAGATGCCACTAGAAATGAGAAGGAAACAATTAATGACCAACTGGGCTAACCGACAAAGGAACATCCCATGAAAATGGTCTTACTGAAGTGCTGGGAACAAAATAAAAGGTGTAGAATAAGTTTTGGGTGGAGTGGTAAAATTATAGACGCAACACTTTTGTTTTTGGCCCCATTTTTCATGAGCTGAACTCAAAGATCTAAGACTTTTTCTAGGTACACAAAAGGCCTATTTCTCTTAAATATTGTTCACAAATCTGTCTAAATCTGTGTTGGTGAGCACTTCTCCTTTGCTGAGATAATCTGTCCAACTCACAGGTGTGGCATATCAAGATGCTGATTAGACAGCATGATTATTGCACAGGTGTGCCGTAGGCTGGCCACAATGAAAGGCCACTCTAAAATGTGCAGTTTTATCACACAGCACAATGCCACAGATGTCGCAAATTTTGAGAGAGTGTGAATTGATTGTTCATTTCTCTACCATAAACCACCTCCAAATGTGTTTCAGAGAATTTGGCAGTACATCCAAACAGCCTCACAACCACAGACCACGTGTAACCACACCAGCCCAGAATAATATTAAATGTTAAATTAACAAATGATTAAAATGTAAGAATTCAGGGAAAATTTGTAAAAAAAAAAAATTAAAACGACAAATAAGAAAACTTTCGTAAGAAAACTGTAAAAAAAAGTCAATAAATTAGATTAAAATAAATGAATACAAATTTTATTACAATCAAATTATTAGTTATTAGTGTATTAAATTAATGATTAATATAAATAACATTAATTTTTAAATAAATAATACATTTATCAATATTTCATCATAGTGAGTAGATATTTTAAGATTTATAATATTACATTTTCCAGTATATTAAATGGGCCGATGCATTTTAAATTTCAGGATGTTGGTCCTTATTTCCTCATATTTCAGGATCCACTTCTAAAAGTGTGGAAAGCCTGATTTCGAGGATTCACTGCTGTATTTTAAAGTTGTGTGTCAGCGGACTAATGTTTGTGTGTCTCTAAATGATGTGTAAATCCACAAACACATCTACTGCTTTATCAATATATGTTGTGCTGCTGCTGTGGTCCTACCACATTAATCTGACGTCGCTAGCTTTTAATCTATTAATCTAATCGCTAGATTAGATTAAAACGTGTTTGCATCTCGCTAGCTTGTTTACTCGTCATCAGTCTCTCGCATGCTCCTTTTTCTACGTGTCCATCAAACAGCTGTGATAAGTCGGATCAGTCTACAAACACGGTGAGACATGTCATCCCCTCCTTGTATTGTAATGTGCTCTGTTGTCACATGTTCAGTATAGCTTTGTAAGGAACCCCGCATCGGCCCAAAAACGTAATCCGACATGCCTGGGCGAAGGTTAACGCTTGTATGCCTTTTCAGCGTCTCTGAATGTTCACTTAATTTCACTCGTTTAATCTGACTCTAATTTCAAATGATTATTACACTTTGGTTGTGTTTCCAATTAGAAATTAATCATTTGTTATGTATTAATTTAGATATTCATTTATTCTGATTACCTTATATCTTCAATTGTTCAGTCATTAGGGACCCGATGCCACACAGAGATACTCGCCCCGGGATTTCGCGGTAAACTTACGGACATAAACTCGCCAGTCTGATCTTCGTCAGAGGTCTTTAGTCGGTTGCCTACTGCTCACTCGAACAAAAATGTATTTTAATTTAGCCACTTCCATACAACTTGCTAAATCAGCGGTAAACAGAAATCAAAAGGTCTTCAGATGAAGTGCCTACTGCTCCTTCATTCATGCGCCTTCAGTTTGTTCTACCCTGGACACAGATTTACGGTAGCATTAGCCTCCCATAATTTATTGGTAATAATGATATCAGGAGAATCCAGAGTAAATCAAATATAACATTTTATTTGTCAAGTAAAAATATATCATGCCAAGTACATTACAATTAGACAATTAGGAGCCAATTCAGAAATGTTAAATGCATAACATCGATTACTCAAAGAAATGCATATACACACAGTGATACGTGAATGTCTTCAGACATTTACCCATCTCTGTATGGGGGTTCTGGTTACAGAAGGTCCCCCCTGACTGCTTTGCTCTTTCCCTTTTATACCAGAACCAGAACAAAAGGATCGTAAATGTTTATTACACCAACACCTGTTTTGGTGGAGAGGAGAAGAGACACCACCCAAAAAGAGGACAGAATTTTCCTTAGTTTTCCATCTTCTTCATAATTCTAGTGACTGCTGTGAAATTTAGACCATTTTACCAATTGCACCTGAGACATTTAAAATGATACCAAACATGAAAAGGGAAAAACAAAAAATACACAAGTTACATTATACGTTTTGAATAACTTTCAGTCAGGGGGAAGGAGAGTTTGTGTGTGTGTGTGTGGTGGGGGAGGCGTTGTCCTTTTGGAGTTAGGGCAAGGCGTTGCCCCTTGCTATTTCTCTGAGATCTTCTCTAGGCGAGTTTTATTGCTTTATTGCAGGATGCTTGATCTCAGTTTTCGTTTAGCAGGAAAATCAAGCCTTACAGCTTTCTCTGCCAGTGACTAGGGATTTACATGTCATAAATGTAGGGAAATAGTCAGGCTGACAGAGAAAATCTCAGAATTAGAGACACGCATCTAAACTTTAATCGAGTATAGTAAGAATACAAGGGCTTCAGATACAGTTTTGGATGCGAGCTCTGTACATTGTTCGGTTCCGGCTGTAGAGCCTGCACAGCAGGGCAATTGGGTAACGGTGAGGCGGCCTAGCCGTGGAAAACACCACTCTTCCGTTCCAATAAGAACATCAAACAGGTTCTCCCCACTCAGTGACGCACCCACTGAGAATCCTGTTGAAAGTGCCCTAGTTATTAGCAATTCTATTACACGGCACATGAAAATAGAGACACCAGCCTCCATAGTCACATGTTTGCCGGGAGCCAGAGCACCTGACATCAAAGCAAATTTAAAAGTGCTGGCTAATGCTAATCGTAAATACTCTAAAATTCTTATTCACGTCTGCACTAATGATGTTCAACTTCGCCAGTCGGAGATCACTAAAATTAACATTAAAGAGGTGTGTGAACTCGCAAGTACAATGTCAGAAACAGTAATTTGCTCTGGTCCCCTTCCTGTTCGTCGGAGTGATGAGATAGTTAGTAGATTATCATCACTCAATGGCTGGCTGTCTAAGTGGTATCCGCAGAATAATATAGGTTTCATAGACAATTGGAAAAGTTTTTGGGGCAGACCTGATCTGTTGAAAAGAGATGGTATTCATCTGTTCCGGGATGGTGCTGCTCTTCTCTCTAGTAATATGGCACATAGTCTTAGAGCTGAAATATGACAAACTGGGGCTCAGATCAGGAAGCAGACATACTGGCTAAAACTAATGTTTGCTAGCCGTCTCACGTTACAGAAATCAGATAATTCCCAACACATAAAAACTCTTTCACCTAGATATTATTACATAGAGACTGTGTCTGTACCCTGAATTAGTAAAAAAAAAAAAACTTTCAAACCCATTTAAGGGTAAAAATTTAATTGATGTTCAACAAATAAAAAATAGAGAAAATAATGATAAACAAATGATAAAGCTTGGGTTGTTGAATATTAGATCACTTTCCAAAAATATTCTCTGTGAACATTGGACCAAACTCAGGGCTGCAGAGAGGAAATGGCACAAATCAAAAGACCAATCTGACCTAAGTAGCTTTCAGTCTCTGCTCTCATCCTTTTCTGCTGAAATTCATGCTGCTAAATCCTCCTATTTCCACAACAAAATCAACAGCACTTCAAACACACGCACACTCTTCAAAACATTCAACTCTCTCCTCTGTCCCCCTCCACCACCACCCACCTCATCCCTAACTGCTGATAATTTTGCTAATTTTTTCACTGACAAAACATCTACCATCAGCAGTCAGTTCTCCGCTCCACACACACAGGAACTCAGACCAACCACACACACAGCAACACACCTCCTCTCCTCATTCTCCCCCCTCACTGAGACAGAAGTATCCAAACTTCTCCTCTCCAGCCATCCCACCACCTGCCCTCTAGATCCCATCCCCTCACACCTTCTACAAGCCATCGCTCCTACACTTTTACCAGCACTGACACATATCATCAACACATCTCTCCACACTGGCACTTTCCCTAACACATTCAAGCAGGCTTGGGTAACCCCACTGCTTAAAAAAAAACACATTAAACACAGCTTCAGACCCGTTTCTCTCCTACCATTCATAGAAAAAATGAAACTTGAACGAGTTGTTTTCAACCAGGTGCCATCTTTCCTCTCAGAGAGCAACCAATTGGATGTCAATCAATCTGGTTTCAAGAGTGGCCACTCGACTGAGACTGCACTGCTGTCGGTCACTGAATCCCTGCAGATTGCAAAAGCTAATTCCAAATCATCAGTTCTCATTCTGCTCGATCTATCTGCTGTCCTAATCCTTTGACACTGTGAATCATCAGATCCTTCTGTCCACCCTCTCATCACTGGGCATCACAGGTACTCCACTTCTCTGGTTTGAATCCTATCTCACAGGAAGGCCTTTCAGGGTTGCCTGGAGAGGGGAGGTATCCAAAACTCATCAACTGACCACAGGGGTTCCTCAGGGTTCAGTTCTTGGACCCCTCCTCTTCTCCATTTACACTACATCACTTGGTCCCATCATACAGGCACATGGTTTCTCCTACCATTGCTATGCTGATGAGACTCCTTTCATTCCAACCAGATGATCCCACAGTAGCTGCATGAATCTCAAGCTGTCTGGCGGACATCTCGGCATGGAAGAAAAATAATCATCTACAGCTCAACCTGGAACCTTTCTCGTCTTCCCTAAATCATGATTTCAGCACCCAGCTACTGTAGGTACATCCTCAATTACCCCATCAAATTCGGCCAGAAATCTTGGAGTAATCCTTGATGACCAACTTACCTTCAAAGACCACATTGCGAAGACAGCTCGCAGCTCATGCAGATTTGAACTATACAATATCAGGAAAATCAGACCCTTTCTAACAGAACATGCAACACAACTTCTGGTCCAGGCCCTGGTCATTTCTAGGCTTGATTACTGCAATGCTCTTCTGGCTGGACTGCCATCATGCACAATCAAGCCTCTACAAATGATTCAGAACGCTGCAGCATGTCTCGTATTTAACAAGCCCAAAAGAATCCACGTTACGACTCTCTTCATCTCTCTCTGCACTGGCTACCACTTGCTGCTCGCATCAAATTTAAGACGTTAACGCTTGCTTACAGATCTACCGCAGGCTCAGCACCCTCCTACTTCCACTCACTCTTACAAGTCTACACTCCTACCAGAAGCCTATTAAAGGAGAGAAGGCTTGTGGTACCATCACAGTGAGGCTCGAAATCACTTTACATTTGTGCTGGCTACTGTATACAGGCCACCAGGACACCATACAGACTTTATCAAAGAATTTGCTGATTTTTTATCAGCAGTACTAGCTGCGGATAAAGTCCTTGTTGTTGGTGATTTTAATATCCATGTAGATAATGAAAAATTAGGATTGGCATTTACAGACATTCTAAACTCTATTGGTGTTAGACAAGACGTGTCGGGACCCACTCATTGTCGTAATCATACTTTAGATCTAATATTGTCACATGGAATCAATATTGATGCCGCTGAAATTCTGCAGCAGAGTGAAGACATCTCAGATCACTATCTAGTCTTGTGTATACTACATTTAGTCAAGGCTGCTAATCTGCCTCCCCGCCACAAATATGATAGAACCATCACTTCTACCATTAAAGATCGCTTTATAAATATTCTTCCTGATCAGTTTCATCGCCTTAGCATGACAGACAGCTTAGATCAAGTTTCTTGTACTCCTTTTGCCTTAAGATTATTAAGTACGTTACTGAGTACATTGCCTGTTGGAATATGTGGATTGGAATTAAGCGCAGGTTGAGTTTATAGTTGAACCTCACTGTTTAGTTTGGTTTTATATGTGCCTCCCTGAGAGCTTAGAGTTTGCCACTAGAAGCTGACGCCACGTGTTGTTCTGAGTTGTAGGCTCCGTTCGGGCCTACTTTAGAGCATGATGGCGTAGATTTGTACTCCTTTTGCTTTAAGAGTGGAAGGTGTTTTTTACTGAGTACATGACCTGATGGTATGATAGCTCAGGTTAAGTTAAACTAGGTAACCTCATTTGACAATGATGGTTACTCTACTTGGCTCCCTCTGAGCTTAGAACATTGCTGTGAGCTGATGCCACGTGTCTGGAAGTTGTAGGCCCTCTTTTGGGCCCTCTTTTTTGGCCTCCTTTAGGGTGTGTTGACGTATGCTGTACTCCTCTTGCTTTAAAGAATAAAAAGTGTTTTTACACTGCTCGTTGGATTGTGTTAGGTAGACAGTTATGTGGGCACTCTCAGTCTAATTCTACTAGATCTGCGTTCAGCAAGCAAAGCTGTTCAGGTGTGTGGCCTTCACAGGCCCACTTTAAGCTTCCCCCTCCCATTTCTGGGTGTTCTCTAAGCAGACTGAGTACATGTTGGCCTTTAGCAAGGCGGCTGAAATGTATTTCTACACATATAGAATTTATGTCATGTGGCAGGGCCCCTCCTGGGCCTCCATGATTTTGTGCATGCAGTAAGGTTTATCTGTTAGGTCAAGCTTCAGTACTCCCCTCGTTTGAGGGTTGTCCTGAATAGTACTTAGCTCCTTAAGCTGGTCAGTGGTTGAAGGCCTCTCTGAGGTCTCCCTCTTAGGATCAGCTCTTAGGCTGTTATACTCTCCCCTTGTTGGATTCCTTTGGAGTGCACAGCCTCCTCAGTGCAAATAATCACATGCTGAGTAGATCCTAGGATTGAACAGAGTGTTACTCCTGATTGGAGACTCTGTGATCAGACAGGCTGGCCAAGACTAGGTTTCTGTAAAGTAGACCAAGTCAGGCCTCCCTGGTGGCAATAAGGGTTGAGTACGTTGCCCTGACAAGTGACTGGCTAGGGTTCCCTCGGGCCCCCTGGCCACATTCCCTTAAAGGTACCCTCTTTTCTTTGGAAAGAAGCTTGTTTCCAGAAGCCTTTGAGTGGCCTTGGTAGGCCTTCTGTGGAAGGCCTCTTCGAATCTTATAGCTTGAGCTGTTGGCCATAGGGAATGCTGTCACTGACAGCCTATGCATGACCCGTAGGAGGAGTGGTTCTGGCACTTCAGTTGAAGCTGCTAGTTCTGACGTTTGTCATTTTATGGCATGCACTCCACTCAAGCATGTTGGTGTGGGTATATCGTTCCCCAAAACATATTCAAATGCAGAGTTGAGTTCCCTTTCGAAAGGGAACGTCTCGGGTTATGTATGTAACCATGTTTCCCTAAGAATAGGGAACGAGACTCTGTGTTTCCCCAGTACCTGAGCGAGCTCTTAAAGCATTATAGTCCTTCACGTTTATTGCAATCTCAGAATTCAGGCCAATCAATATCAACCGCAGGCAGTAGATCCTTCTCCTATTTGGCACCTAAACTCTAGAACAATCTTCCTAGCATTGTTCGGGAAGCAGGCACACTTTGTCAGTTTAAATCTAGACTAAAACACATCTAATTCATTAAAGGATTATTAGGCTGCATAAATTAGTTCAGCCGGAACCGGGAACACTTCCTATAACACCAGATGTACTTGTTACATCAGAAGAAGAATGGCATCTACGCTAATATTAGTCTTTCTGTTTATCCCAAGGTTTACCGTAGTCAACCAGATCTGGGCTGTATCCAGGTGAGATTGAGGACCTACGCCTTGACACGACCACAACAGAGAACTGGCCCCCCGATTAAGTCTGGTTTCTCCAAAGGTTTTATTCTCCATTTTAATAACTGTTTGTCACCTGATGAAGTTTGGGTTCCTTGCTGCTGTCACCTTTGGCTTGCTTAGTTGGGGACACTTGACATTTGATATTCAACAGTGTTTTGATCTGCCTGCATTGACACCATTGTATGCAAACTGAACTGAGCTGGATGATGACATCACTGTTTACTCCAGTGCTAATATAGATAAATTAACTAAATTAATAACTATTGTTTCTTACATCGGAATGAATCGATACTGAATTTACTTAAGATGGATACTGACACCATTTTCTTTAAGAGCTGCTGTGCAGCCAAAATTATACCAGTTATCACTGTAAAGCTGCTTTGACACAATCTGCATTGTAAAAAGCCCTATATAAATAAAGGTGACTTGACTTGACTGCTGTGTATGTAAATCATTAAACACACACAAACACACTAAAATCAGACTCACTGCTGAAACAACACAGAAACACACCATACACAGAAATCAAAGATCTTACCGATTTATTTCTGTTTCTTCTGTTGAATGTGGGATCAGCATAAATGATCTCTTCTGCTCGAGTCTCTGTTTCAACAATAATGACAGAAACAAACACTCAGTGAAATGATGTTTGAGAATTATACATACACACATATACATACAGGTAACACTTGCCTTCTCTGTGTGTGTTTGTGTGTTTCCTGCAGATGCAGAAGATCCCGACAGCAGCAACAATCAACAGAGATCCAGCAGCAGCAGCAGCAGAGATCAGCACTGTCCGAGAGACTGAAAGAACTGAAAGAGACGGTCATTAGTCCAGATCAATGTGTGCAGAAACACCAGATATCATCAGTGAAGTACCTGCAGCACATGTGTGACAGAGCTGAGTGTTGTTGAGGTGTTGAGTCTGGTTTCTGATGGGATTGTTCAGCACACAGCTGTAGGAATCATCCACACACTCCAGATGGAGAAGAAGATCAGACCGGCTGCTGAGATCAGACACTCTGATGCTGGAGAATACACTGTTTCCTTTGAACCAGGAGAGAGTCACATGACTCACATTCACAGCTGAACACACCAATGAACATGATGATGATGATGATGAAGAGTTTAGTGAAGAGTTACTGCTGATGACAGGAACAGGCAGACGAGCTGAAAACATGACAGAATGAATCAGATTCAGTAGAAATCACTGTGATCTTCTAATAAAATGATCAGCATCATCACAGAATTCTCCATCATTTTATCATATTCTCAGTAACATTATCTGGTGAATTTAGTCCACAGATGTAACAGGATAGTAATTCTCTCCTCACCATAGACAGTGAGATTGATCGTGTTGATCGTGTCTCTGCTGGTGAAGACTGTATAAAGTCCAGAGTCTGTGGTTCTGCTGTTGATGATGGTCAGAGATCCAGTCTGATGATCCAGTTTCAATCTCCCTTCAGCACTTTCATCATAAAACTTGCTCTCTTTGTTGTTCTTTAATTTAGCTATGAGAATTTTCCCAAACTTCCAGTTGATCTCTTCATCTCTGTGTATTTGAGTGAAACTAGAGTTCAGAGAGACTGATTCTCCCTCAGTCACTGACTCTGACTTCACTGCATCAGCAACAAACACACCTGAACACAAACACAAATAATAACTCAAATTAATTATCCATTCTGCACTCATTTCAATATACAATCAATGAAAGAAGCAGCAGCATCAACAAAAATATCTGACTATATTAATCTTATACAACTGGAAAATATTAGAAGCAAAATGAATGATGGAATAATGTGTTTAAATGATAACCCTAGTGAAAAAAAGTATACTTTATTGTATTTTAAATATATTCCCTTTTTCTATACTACACTGCAAATATACTAACAAAAAATTTACTATCTTTAAATATATAAAAAGTATATTAGTATCATATTTTCGGAATATACAATGGGTGGGACAGGAATATGTATGTGGGGGGGGGGGGTATATTGTAATTGTATTATTACAATAATAATAATAATAATAATAATAATAATATGATATTAAAATGAAAATGAATATGATAGTTTCTTCCATACATCTGCTGCTATAATATAATATGCCGTTAGTCACGAGAGTATATACATTAGTTAATACATACGTGGATCCGCTTCCAATGATAAATTCTCCTGATAGACTAGTGGCAGCATTTTCGTTTATAGCGTGCAAGACGTTCTGGGTATTAATCCATCCATGTATGATTTTTTTTTCTCATTAAAACCAAAGATGTTCATCAGTGATTGTATATCAAGAGCAGGGACACGTTTATGTGTATTCTGTTTTGTGATTTCACCGGAAGGAATAGAGAGTCTGCAACAGTTAAGACATACCCTGCTTTCCAATGTCCGTACTATCCATCCTAAATAGTATGTGAGATTTAAATAAGTGTGTCCCAAAGCATAGTATGTTGAAAAGAGTATGCCAAAAGTCCCCGGATGGCCTACTATTTCCGGTAGATTTTCGAAGTGTGGATACGTGCACACTATCCCTGCGTTCCATTCGGAAGGGCTCATCCCTATGCCCTAATCCCTTCAAAGGGTTTACCCTCCGGAGTGTGAGCTTCGAAGGGATGAAGGGTGTAGGGGTAAAAAAACCTCTTCTTTTGGAACGCACTTCAGCGCCATCTTAACAAGACAATCAAAGAGGAGTAGATTATGCAAGCTGCGCCCTTTGTTTAACAATAGTTTATTTATTTATTTTAGTTTTATCGCACCATTTATATTGTGTCTATGTATTTTAAACATTTGAATGGACTGATAAAGAGAGCTGTAAAGTATTTTTGTTGAAGTACAATGTCGTTTTGACCATAATAATGTACCAAATATAATCGTATAAATATTACAGCAGTATAGAAAAATACTATACATACATTTATAGGTAAAATCGAACTCCTAGCCTCCTGTACCCATTCTGTGACGTCAACAGCTTGTGCAAAGGATCATGGGGGCCCGAAGTGTCCATCAGTTGTACCCTTCGAAATCCTTCATTCTGAAGGGCCCTTTGAAGTGGCCAGTTTTGAGCACTTCAGTTTAGAACGACCCTTAAATATGGCGGCCATGATTATTTTCACTCCGAAGTGCCCTTCGGAGGGCGATATATCCCGTTTGGAACGCACCGTATAAAGGCTAATATTGCCCACAACCCATTGCGCATTGGACGAGTATTCAGTTCAGAACTACATACGCGAGTAAAAAGTGTTAAAAAACTACAAAACATGGCGGATATACGCGATCGACGCTGAGAGATTTGAGTGACTAATAATCAGTTTAACCTGATAGAAAATATATATTTAATGTTACCCGTGTTATTTTTCATTTGCAAACCAATGTGGACTTTTATAAAGATCCGAATGGCCATTGGCAACTTTTAAATGCATCATTATGCATTAATATGAGGAGAGTTCTCCACATGAAAGACCCGCGACTGTAGATCAACGTGCTGTATTTCTCTCCGATACGGTAGGAAATTAACTAAATGAAATGTGGAGGATGTAAGATGATTGACAGGCCAGTTTACGGTGACTGGATGCGACAGAGAGAAATTGTATGACGTGATAGTATGTCCCAAAGCTTGTCTACTCTTTTACTACACTCTCAAAAGTAAGTACTTTTTGTTCACAGAAAGAGTACATACTTTTAGGGCGTAGTATAAGTAGGCGAATTGGAACGCAGCAATAGATTGAAGCGCTTGTCTATGTGAATCTGCAGTGTGCACGAGTGCCAAGAGAACACTGTTGCGCCTCTGATAACAGCGACAATGAGCACTGATTTCAAAAACAACACATCCCAGCACAAGACCGCCTATTATTAACACAAATTGATAATCAACTAGAGGTGATTCTTTTGTATTCGATATCCGTGCTGCGAGATGTTTCAAAAAGTGGTGTCCCACTCACAAATTTTCTATTTTCTATTACTTGTGCTTGTTTATTTCAGTATGACTAATGCATTAAAAGACCATTTTTATATGCAGTGTAGCCTACAATTTCCAAATATGTGTAAATATGTTTAATAAGTTTACACTGGCAGAATCATTTTACAGTCGTACACACAAATCTATATTGAACAACACACCAGCTGCACAAGTAACGTTACATGCAAAAAACATTTTGAGTGGTTAAAGGTTCTCTAAGCGATCCTGAGCGGAGTAACTTCCTGTTGGCGTTCGAAGTGTTGTCAAACAAAACAGAGGCTAGCTAGACCCTCCCTCCTACTCCTCCTGCCCCTCCCCTCCATGCTTCCTGCATTTAAAATGTAAGTAGCTTGCGTATTGACGCTGCTTGTCGGTTATTGGCTGGAGCATGTTTATTGTGTTCAGTGGTCCAGTCCAGAGGGCTGTTTCATAAAAGATGCTAAGAAAAGCGAGGATTAAACTCCAAAACCTGACTTGAATTAACCTAACAAATGAGTTTGGGCTAAAACGGTTTCATAAAAGGTAATTGAAGTTCACGCAGTCCCGCTAATTCGATCCAGGTTCACCTAGTCAAGATAATTTAGCGTGCACGCTTTTCTTAAGCAGCCCTAGAGGTCGATCATGGATCAAATCGATCCACCATAGGAAACGGCATTTTGTGTTAATTTAAGCGTTTGAGACATGGTGTTTTCCTCAGTGCATAACTTACTTTTCACAAGTTTATTCTCCATCTGTAAATGTTAGAAAGTCATGCAAATATTTCCATTTTGCGGCTAAACTTCACAGTGAACGAGCGCTGCTGCGCGCATGCGCACTAAACAGACGGAATGCAATAGAAGCGCAGTAATTCTAAAATATACATTTCGCTAAAATATTTGATGTTGGACATTAAATGTGCCTTATGTACACTTTCAAACCTACTAGTGTATTTTTATGATAGTAACTGTAAATGGACTATTGTAATGGGGTAAATAAATATACTTTGGGACAATTACTGAGTTTAGATTCAGTTTACCAATTAAAATTTAGTCTGTGCATATTAATTTTAATTTTTAATTTTGTAATTTTAATTTCTGCTCTTCTAATAACCATAAAGAGTACTACTGCCAAACAAAACCAAAGAGAAATGTATTCATATATTTTAAAACAATCTAATTAAATATTGGGCACAAAACATTTAGCCAGTAAGAAAGGAAAACCTATATATATATATAATTCAGGTTGATTAGGACACTTTTTCCCAGCCATTTCAATAGCAAAAAGTTTCCTAATCAACCTGAATTCCAAAAAAATCACTCATCACTTAATGAAAGCTTACAAATGAAGGCCTGATTGTTTCAGGGGCCTTGTCACAGGTTTATTGATTTTGAATTTCTGTGTTACTTTTGCTATATTTTCACACTTAAAACAATGATTTGGTAATCCTCTTGTACTCTTCCTTGCTAAGAAATAAGTCTCTGACAGTTCTCTCCCAAGTGATTCTATTGTTGTCAGTATTAACTCTGAGAATGATTCAGTGGGCTATATAACACTTAATTTTTAAGAAATTACTTCTCTTTAAATGTTTTGTTTCTCATCATACTTACCTTTTGATAAAATATTAAAATAATAAAAATGTCTTAACTTACACCAATATATTATTTAGCACAATTTAGTAAATGTGTGTATTATATATAATATATATATATATATATATATATATATATATACTGTATAAAAATATACTGTATATATAAAATATACACACATAATAATATACACATAATATACACACACACTATATATATATATATATATATATATATATATATATATATATATATATGTTAATAAGGTCAAATAATTGTATGTGAGAAAGTCAGCTGTAATATCATTGTGTTCCTATTGGTCAGTGTTAGAGGAGCTCAGCTTAGCCTGACAGTTAGCCTGCTCCAGACCTCCAGACCAGGCTAGTTTCCCAGCATAATTTGCCAGAGTAACTGAGTTTGAACTAATTTAAGTTTGTTTTATGAAACAGAATTCACTGACAACAAGTCTGACTAAGTGAAATAAGCCTGGCTTGTTTTCTTATCTTGTTTTATGAAACAGCCCTCAGGCTGCACCAGTTTGCTTTGGTGTCCGTTTTTGCAGCTTGTGGCGACTACAGAGACCGCGTTTTTTTTACAGTGTGTTCAGGGGACAGGCAGCTAGCGGATAGTGAGGAGATGTTTGCTGTACTGTATGTGACAAAAAAAAAAAAAAAAAAAAAAAAAAAAAATTGGCTTAAAAACGCGTGAGATCGCTTAGAGCACCTTTAAACTTGAGACTTTGGAATTCAAATGTCTCTTCAACTGTCTGTGACCAATCAGATTTTGTTGCTCACTGCCATCAGGCAATCAGAGCTGCTGACATCACGGTCTTCATCTGAATCCCCCTCGCTCTGTCACTATAATGTCGCAATGTATAATTTATTTAATAAAACACTGAAAGCGCAATACATCGCTCAATCTTGGAAATTCTGACCAGTTCAATCAAGTGACATCACAGACTGACAGATGGCGACGACAACCGGCTAATCTAATGACCGACGCGATCCTGAAAGAACCGGAGAAAAGTGCTGATTGGGATGTAAGTTGTAGTCTACCAGTTTTTGCTTTAACAAACGAAGAGCGAGATTTCAGCTTGATATCTCCTTTTTGTGTTTGTGTGTGGTGTTTATGGCACATGTTTGTATGATCGATCAAATCGGCCCATATTCTGTACGATATTAATTCATAAAGTGTTTTATGCTTGACTATGTACTGAAAACAACATCGACATGCCATAATGATACAATTCCCTGCTGCTAATTCTCATTTACTGTCCAAAAATAGTATTGGTTCAATGTAGGATTTAGACAGACTATTGTAAACATGAATATAAAGTTGAACATGCTGTCTGACCTTCTATCTATATTCTGTCAACAGATGCTGTTCTTCACGCCATCAGACACAATGAGAAGCTCATCAGAAAATGGAATATAATGTGTAATTTGTATTTGTGTACAGAGGGTCACCACTGGTCCAATATTTTTTTTTCTTTAATGAAAAACATGGTAAGTTTTGCTGAATCTAAGTTTAAATAAAAACTATTGGATTTGTCAATGAAATATGTCTCTTCATTAGTGATGTTCTTATATTTTATTTAATTTAGTGGCCTTGAAAACAAATGCATTCAACTTTGGGAAAATGTGTTAAACTGTATTTAAATAGTAGCACTACTGTATTGTGTGAGATTATGTAATTCAAAGTACAGTAGTCAACATTTGAAGTGGATCAAAAAAGTTCTGCAAAGATGTCCTAAGAAGAAAGTTTTAGGACAACTTTGATTAAAGGTGTTGATCCACTTCAAATGTTGACTATATTATACAAAGTATAATTAATAAAAAAGTGTATTGTTATTGACTGCAAAGTGTGTAATGTTTAATATTTGGAATAAGCTAAAGGTACTGAGCATACAGTATATACTATTACCTGTAAAATAATATATTCAGTGTATATTGCTTGTGTGTTGGGAAGACACTTGTGATTAATTTGTAATGTACTTAAATCATAAATAAAATATACTTATAACACAAATTAAGTACACTTTAATATCACTAATCAACCTACACAGACATATACTTAAAGTGTACTAAGTATACTTGAAGTTGTTCCAATTTAGCACACAAGTATACTAAATATACTTAAAGTTGTATTTTAATACAACTTAATTACAACTAAAATATACTTAGTACAAAATTAGTTGTTTCCAAATAGCACACTTAAAGTTAACTAATCATTAACACACTTGAAATATACTAATAATTAGTCTTGCTGCGAGTATACTTAGCATATTTTTTTTTCACTAGGGAAAATAAACTGAAGTGAAGCCATAAAAATACTCACCAGTCTGACACAAGCACAAACAGATGAAAACAATCATTTTCTGAAATAGTTTGAAGCAGAACTGTGATAATAGTCGTATCCTGACACTCGTGAAAACGTTGAATGTTTCTTAAAGCGAATGAAACTGCGGGTCTGTTGTAAAGCGGTTCAGTGAAACTAAACTCCTCCTTCAGATACTGCCATGCCTTCTCAAAATGAGCTACAGAAAGGAGAGAATGGAAACTATTTCTAATAATATGACTGAAATATTATCAAATTTAGAGACATTTTTCCTCAAACCTCTATTTATTTCAGATGCTGGGATGTGTCCGTCAAGATCCAAAAGGAATGAAATGACAGACTAATTCTGTTTTGAGAAAGAAAAAGTTGTGAAACTTAAAATAATTACTGAAAAGGTCAGTCTGTGTGGGAGGAGCTACTGGACGAGTTTAACTGCTGGATTTCTCTGAAAATCTTCATTACTTGCTGACAGAACAATCGACATACGCAAGAGTGCAGGACTTGATTATTATAACATTTCTGAAACTGTTAAAAAAGATGTTTGATACGTTTATTTTCTTCTGGTTGTTCTCCTGGAGTCTGACTGGTAAGTATTTTTATGGCTACAATTCTCTTTATATTATCATTTCTCCACATACAATCTGATCTTTACTGATTTTTCCTCTAATATTGTCAAGTTTTATCAGACTAAACCTTCAGAAATACTTCTGTGGAAAATGAAAAACTTCAAATGTGGTGTGTGTGTTTGTGTTCAGGTGTGTTTGTTGCTGATGCAGTGAAGTCAGAGTCAGTGACTGAGGGAGAATCAGTCTCTCTGAACTCTAGTTTCACTCAAATACACACACAGGAAGAGATCCAGTGGAAGTTTGGGAAAATTCTCATAGCTAAATTAAACAAAAACAAAGAGAGCAAGTTTTATGATGAAAGTGCTGAAGGGAGATTGAAACTGGATCATCAGACTGGATCTCTGACCATCATCAACAGCAGAACCACAGACTCTGGACTTTATACAGTCTTCACCAGCAGAGACACGATCAACACGATCAATCTCACTGTCTATGGTGAGGAGAGTTAGTTATTTTATATACAGTCCTGGGTAGCGTTTCCCAAAAGCATCGTAAGCCTAAGATGATCATAGCTCCATTGGTTTCAATGGAGCTACGATCAACTTAAGCTTACGATGCTTTTGGGATACGCAGCCCTGGTCAAGTTTACATACACCTTGCAGAAACCAAATGTGTGTTATTTTTGTTATTTATGTATACTCAAAAAAAAAAAAAAAAAAAAAGGATCATCCACTGAAAAAAAATATTGGTTGGCTCAACATCTGGGTTATATATGAATATATATTCAGAACATTTCAAGCTACAAATTCTAAAACAAAAATGTAAACTAAATGGTAAACATATGCATAAAGTAAATAAAAAAACATAAGTAACGTCAACTAGCATTACAACTCGGTTAGAATAAAGTAAACCTAACTTAAAATTTAAGGTATTTGTGAGCTGCATGATATGCAAATATTATATCCAGCCAACCATTTTGAAGTGATGAAAAGAAGGTAAGAAAAGTTCAGCTTTATATTAACAAAGTAAAACATTAGATTTTGACTTTATAAACATTAATTAACACTCTTTTATTGTTTAGATTGGAAGTACAACTTTTCTGAAGCGTGATGTGGTGAAGATAATGAAAGGAGGTAAGCTAAAGTTTAGCTTTATATTAACAAAATAAAACTAATATTTTGAACTGCTGTAAATTCTTTAACAATCAGAAAAGTGTTATAAATACTAGTTTGCAATCGAGTTTGTACATAAGTTTATTGCACATAAATCAAGAAACCGGTTTGCACGCCAGCATATTTTATTATGTGCATGCTTCTATCAAACGGATTTAACATAGTGTTTGCACGTATTCATGAAGACTGCATAAGGTAAAAATATCGAGTTTGCACAAACTAGGCTTGGGAAGGTTACTTTTAACTTATATTTTTTTAAAGAATTCTGTGAAAAAAAAAAATACTTTTTTAGGGACTCACAATCAACTATCACAAATCATGAAAACAGTCGTGGATCATCCAGTAATAACAGGACAGTTAAGATTCAAGGGTATGGACATTTTTGAATGGGGCATTTTTTTATAAATTCAGTCATTTTTTGGAGTCTTGTGGAGTATATGCAAATATCTGTTATGTGAAATAGCTTATTCAGGACAGTACTAGATAAAAATAAAATGCAATTTTTATGGTCCCTATTATTTTGTTAAAATTATTAAAATGTTGCATATTCTACAAAGGAATTGACACTTATGAACAGAACTGTAGCTGTCCGACTCAGAGGATCACCAATTGCTGTTTAAATGAATTGCTCATCACAGTTTACATTAATGAATAAATTACATTAAAATTCAAAGTAATCACTTTGGTAATCTAAAATGCTTTTCAGATTTAACTGTAATTTGTTTATCATCCATTTAAAATTTAACAGTAATAAAATACAGTTACTCAAATTTTGTATTTTAGATACATAACTAAGTTACATGTCATTACTCCACAACCCTGGTACTAACGCACATGCATTGAGTACACTTGAGTTTTCACTCAGCTCCAAAAATAAGAATTGAAAAAGCTAGCCTATCATATTGTATGTTGTTCAATACTGTTGTTTTTCTCTCCATTCATCATAGTGTGAACAGTTTAACAATAGCAGGATATGGTGGATCCTATTAGAACAATTTCTGAAGGTAACAACTTTTTTTTTTATTATTTCACACTTGACTATTAATTGTTTTTGACAAATTGTCTTTTCCAAAAAAAAAACCTGACTTTTCTGCTTTAAAGACATATTTTTCTTTAAAAAGTTTTGATATAAAAGCTTGTGTGATTCCACTGTGAAAATCAACTTTTTTTTTGTTTCATGTACTTCTCAGCCCAATGCTGCGGAAATACACAGAGAAGTTGATTCAGTGTTTAATGGTGTACCTCTCTGATAACAATGGTAATCTCATCAGGCATCAGCAGGTGAGTATCTGGAATACATTGAACACTATATATGACAGTGGTTTTTAATCCTGGTCTTGGTGACCCCTGTTCTGAACATTTTTGCATGTCTCCCTTATTTAACACACCTGATTCAGATCATCAGTTCGTCAGAAGAGAGCTCCATGAACTCAGCTGAGTGTGTCAGATAATAGAGACATAAGTCATATTCGACTGTTTCTCATGGGGATGAAAGTTATTTTCCACATTTACAGGGGCTAGCTGGTGATTTTATTGCTGCCCGAATCCAAAATGTCAATATTTTTCTCCCACCACCGTTAAAAATGCCTGGCCGAGCTGCTTGTTTTTTGACAATTACCAAGGTCGTGTGGTAATTTAATTGCCATCCGAATCAACATCTCTCAGTTTACCAGAACAAGATTGATATAAAATTCACAGTTTAAATCCTTTTTGCACTATATAAGTGTTGAACTTCACTGTAATTTGCATGCATTTAAAAGATACATTTACTAGTTATCTAGTTATCTCATTTTGCAACGAAATTCTTCATATGTACTATGTAGAACTGCGTACATTAAAATATAAACCAAGCAGCTTTATGCTTAGATCATGATAATAAGAGGCTGCATTAACTTATTCCCACTAATTTCCCCGTTTTTATAATGACATGCATCAGATAAAATGCCATACAGAAAACCATTTCAAATATAGCACATCTATTATTTTCAAGCAGGAGATTTAAATAATCAAATAATAAATAGTATTTTATTACACTACATATGATACTATTCTCATTATTCCAAGCATATGACATTTCATTAGCAGACAATCATGCGACTGACTGCGCGTGCAGCGCACATGTTCCTACAAAACTTGATCCTCTGACGTGAATAAATCGCCAGCTGAATGCATGAGTTTCATCACTAAAGTGCCATGCAAATTTATTTTTACAGACGTCCACATGAGAAAGAGCAGATCAGGGCAACGTTTCCCAAAAGCATCGTAAGCTTAAATTGATCGTAGCTCCATTGCCACCAATGGAGCTATAATCAACTTAGGCTTACGATGCTTTTGGGAAACGCTACCCAGAGTGATATCTGTTTCTATTACATTGGTTTGATTTCCACCATCTTCAAAGTTGAGCTTCAAACTAGGGATGCTAATGATTAATCACTGATTGATCTATTGATCATTAGTAATAAAACTTGTCAGTTATTGATTAAGCAATGTCATCATTAGGGTGTGTGGTTTCCAGGTTAACCATTAATTTATTATTAATTTAATTGACGGTGGATCATGGGAATTTGTGTAAATTAACATCCTTCAAACCTCAATAATCAACCTAATAATGGCAGTGAATTAAATTCACCCCAAATAAAACAGAAATAAAACAACATTTATTAAATATAAAGGTCTTTTCTTGTTATTTCAAATCACTGTAACTCATTTTGTGTTATATGTTAAATGTCTTACAGTGGGAAAAATATAATACAATCTGGAAAGTAATGTTGTAAGTAAATACACATTTGCTTTGCTTTTCTTTAGGATGGTCATGGTGACCTTGAGGAACTGGAACAGCACACACACTGATCATGAAGGTGCATTCATGGATGATGGGAATTTTCTTTTTGTCAAATTGTCACTTTTTTTACCACAGCAGTCTATTTTTGGTTTCAAACTAAGTTGTTGTTGCTTCCAGAGTAGCAATCTCTGTCAAAAAACCTAAATTGCTTTATTTCTGTACTAACTGTGTGGAAACCTTTTGTTGAAATGCTAATTGCTTATTGTATATTTTGTGTTTATTCTGAAGACATTTAATGTTCTGGAGCAGTATAGTTTCAAATTAAATTTTAAATTAAGTTTTAAATTAAATTTTTAAGTTTTTTTCAACACAACTTGCTATTACTTGGTAGTTTAAACTGGAGTTTTTAAGTATAAAATGTTGAGTAAACAAATATATTTAAGTACCTATAACAGGTTTTCTTGTTAGTTCTACATAACATTGCTTCAAGTTGGATTTACTTAAAAGGTGTGATGCAAAAATAGTGCATACATATTTTAAGTAAATCCAACACATACTTTTTTGCAGTAATGACACAATATTAATAACCACTTATATGTACATTTTTGAACAATGTCATTTAAAAAAAGTGCTATTATTATTTTCTCTTACAGATTATGTCAACCCATACCATAACACACTCTCTCTCTCTCTCTCTCTCTCTCTCTCTTTCTCTTTTTTTTAACTCCACCTCACTTCTCTTCATCAATACTTTTGAATTTCATTAGTCACTCAATAACATAGTCTCTAAACCTTTCAGGCAACTTGATTTGTCTCTGAGGCCTGCATAGTTTAGGAATCTGTTCCTCTCTCTGAATTGATTCACAGTTCATTTTGCATTCATCCGTGATTCCCTTTTGCTCCTTATCACACCTTGGCTCTTGAGCACATTTCATTTTACCACTCACTGTTGGTGTTTCCACAGAATGAAACTTCTTGACAAATGTTATGTTCCATGCATACTGTGCTCCAGTGGGTGACTGAATGACAACACTGTTACCTTCTCTGTGTATGACCTTGTGAGGTGTGCTGTGAAATGTTGTCGAGAACTTGTCTGTTTTATTCTGATCTCCAACCTCTATATTTGATGTCTTAGCGCCTTGTTTGTTGTCCATGTATGTCTTGGCTTTTCCTTTCTGCTCTGCATCTTTGTCTCGAGCTTCAAGATCACTGTGTGATGTTGTAATGTCTGGTAACTTTCCTCTTATCTTCTGCTGAAAAAGAAGTTCTGCTGGGCTTTTGCCCATTGTGGCATGTTGTATGGACCTGTAGACAGTCACATACTTGTGAAGCTCTCTTTTTCAATCCTGGCCCCCAACTTGGGAAATCCGTACATGTTTCATCAGTGACGCGTTTTGCCTTTCCACTTCTCCATTTGTTTGCACCCACTTGGTAGTCATTTTGATATGGTGGATACTGTTCTCCTGACAAAACGTCTGAAACTGACTGGACTTGGAACCACACATAATTCTTCTGCTTTATGTGTGTCTCTCACTTTTGGCTGATGGGCCCAACTGGCGTGACAGAGGATCTGCAATGTTGTATGTTCCCAGTATATGAATCACTCAGAAATCATAGGGCTGTAATCTCAAGACCAACCTTTCAATTCATGCGCATGGAACTGTTCCTCCTCATTGGCCCTAAACTAGTACTGCTCCAGTTCCCTTTGGTCCAGCATCGCAATGACTTTTGTTGGTGCGTCCTTGTCAAAATAAGCCAGTGTTGTGGCCTCTGCCAACTTATCTTTGAGAATTTTGAAAGCTTTCTTTTGTTCAGTTCCCAAATGAAATTTGGTATCTTTTTTTGTCAGTCTGTGCAGAGGTTCTGAGACACTTGCAAACTGAGGTATAAAATGGCAACTATAGCTGGCTAAACCGAGAAAACTTCTCGCCTCTGAAGCATTTTCAGGCTCTCTTGCCTCCACAACTGCTCTCACCCTTTCTGCCGTTGGGCCTATGCCTTTCTCTGACAACAGCATGCCCATAAACACCAATTTGTCCATGTTAAACTGACACTTCTCTACATTCAGAGTCAAGCTGCAGCTTTCCAGTCTCTTTAGTACTGCATGCATTCTTTTCTCATGAGTCTCTTTGTTAGGTGCATGGATGATGATGTCATCTGATATATTCTCTACTCCTTCGATGCCAGCTAGAACAGTGGCTATTTCATGCTGGTACTTCTCATTCGGTGACGAAACTCCAAACACCCATCTTTTGAACCTATATATGCCATTATGAACAGCAAAATGTGTGATGTCTCTTTATTCTGGGGTCAATTTCAGCTGATGATACCCCCATTTCAGGTCTAGTTTGCTGAAAACAACTTTGTAACGAAGGTTCTTTGTGTAATGGGAAGGAAGAGGACAGGAATCGGCTTTAGGGCTGCTGACAGTCTTTATTCTCACCAGAGAAAAAATATCCAACACATAAACAAAAAGACGGTGCAACGCACACTCAATAATTCCACATCCAAGGACGGGCTTCACTCCACGACACGAGCACAGCTCACTTAGTCCGACTGTCAGCAGTCCCTCTCTCTCTCACACGCTCCTGCTTCTCCTGGCGTTTTATCCTGTCTCCACGCCAGTTACTGGAACGAGAAACAGGTGTTCGTGATTTACATTCAACCCGTTCAATCACCGCACATCCCCAGACACTCCCTCCTGCCGCAGACCCCGCTAAACCACGCCCCCTCGCCACATACCCCCACCGCCCGACTCAGGCCGGGGAGCCGTCCGGCCTGGAGCCCCCCCCCATTTCTGGAGAGGAAGTCGGCCACAGCCATCTGAACACCCGGCCTGTGGATCACTTTGAATTTAAAAGGCTGTAAAGCAAGATACCAACGAGTGATCCGCGCGTTGGTGTCCTTCATGCGGTGGAGCCACTGCAGAGGGGCATGGTCCGAACAGAGGGTGAATTCCCGCCCCAGGAGATAATAGCGGAGGGTGAGGACGGCCCACCTGATGGCTAAACACTCTTTCTCCACGGTGCTGTACTTAGCCTCTCTCTTAGAGAGCTTGCGGCTAATGTACAGCACCGGCCGCTCCTCACCCTCTATCTCCTGGGACAGGACCGCACCCAGCCCTCTGTCCGACGCGTCTGTCTGCAACAAAAAGGGGAGAGAGAAATCAGGGGAATGAAGTAACGGCCCGCCACATAAAGCAGCCTTCACCTGGGTGAAGGCCTGCTGGCACAGCTCCGTCCACTGGACCGTATCTGGTGCATCCTTTTTAGTCAGATCAGTCAACGGGCTGGTGAGGTCCGAATAATTAGGAACAAACCTTCTGTAATATCCCGCCAGCCCGAGGAACTGTCTTACCTCCTTTTTGGTCTTGGGACGCGGACAGGTTGCAACCGCTGCTGTCTTATCAATTTGGGGACGCACCTGTCCATATCCCAAGTGGAAGCCCAGATACCTTACTTCCACGCGCCCAATTGCGCACTTCTTCGGGTTGGCCGTGAGCCCAGCCCCTCTCAGCGATCTCAGGACAGCCCTCAAATGCTGCATATGCCGCTGCCAATCATTACTAAAAATAATAATGTCATCCAGATAGGCAGCCGCATACGCAGCATGGGGCCGTAAGATCTTGTCCATGAGTCGCTGAAAGGTAGCCGGTGCCCCGAACAGCCCGAACGGAAGGGTCACGAATTGGTGTAATCCAAACGGCGTCGTGAAAGCGGTCTTTTCTTTGGATAATGGAGACAAGGGGATCTGCCAATACCCTTTTGTTAAGTCCAGTGTCGAATAAAAGCGAGCTGTACCGAGCCGGTCAAGCAATTCGTCCACACGCGGCATTGGATACGCGTCGAATTTCGACACTGCATTCACCTTGCGATAATCCACACAGAACCGTACTGAGCCGTCTGTTTTGGGGACCAAAACTATCGGGCTCGCCCAGTTACTGCTGGATTCCTCTATTACCCCCATTTCAAGCATTGCCTCTAATTCTGCCTGAACCACTTTTTTTTTGTGTTCAGGTAACCTATACGGCCGGCTGCGAATCACCACGCCCGGCTCTGTCTCGATGTGGTGCTGAATGAGGTCAGTACGGCCCGGTAGGGGAGAGAACACGTCGGCAAATTCAGCCTGTAATTTGGAAACATCAGTGAGCTGTGAGGGCGAAAGGTGATCTCCCCCGGGGCCAGAGCGAGGGATTGTTTTTTTACATTCGCCTCTGGCCCGAGATCATCCTCCCCGCTAATCACCGTCGCCAGCATCACTGATTCCGCCTCACTCCACTTTTTCAGGAGGTTGAGGTGATAAATTTGACGTGCCCCTCTCCTATCGGACCGTATTACTTCATAATCGAGATCACCAACTCGCCGTGTGACCTCAAATGGTCCTTGCCACTTCGCCAGTAATTTTGAGCTTGATGTGGGGAGTAATACGAGCACTTTCTCTCCCGGTGCAAATTTACGCAGATTAGTTCCCCTGTTATACAACCGGCACTGTCTGTCCTGGGCTTGTAACAAATTCTCCATAGATAGCCGCCCCAAAGTGTGGAGTTTTGTTCTCAAGTCCAGCACATACTGAATTTCATTTTTTGATTGAGACGGTCCGTCCTCCCAAGATTCTCTTAGGACATCCAACACCCCGCGGGGGTGGCGCCCAAAGAGAAGCTCGAAGGGGGAAAACCCCGTGGAGGCTTGCGGGACCTCTCGCACAGCGAACAACAGGGGTTCCAACCATTTATCCCAATTTTTGGCGTCTTCTTGAACGAACTTACGAATCATGGATTTAAGCGTGCGATTAAAACGTTCGACCAGCCCGTCCGTTTGTGGGTGAAAGACGCTGGTTCGAATCGAGTTAATGCCCAACAACTCGTACAGTTCGCGTAGCGTACGTGACATAAACGCCGTGCCTTGATCAGTGAGGATTTCTTTCGGAATCCCCACTCGGGAGATTAAACTGAAGAGGGCGTCCGCAACACTCTTAGCGGAAATGTTGCGGAGAGCCACTGCTTCTGGATATCGTGTTGCATAATCCACAATGACCAATGCAAAACGATGCCCTCTCGCTGATCGCTCTAATGGCCCGATGAGGTCCATGCCAATTCGTTCGAAGGGGACCTGCATTAATGGAAGGGGGCGCAAAGGCGCTTTTGGAGTGGCCGGAGGATTTACCAGCTGACATTCACGACAAGACGCGCACCACCTGCGCACGTTCTCGTGAATGCCCGGCCAAAAGAATCGGGTCATGAGGCGATTTAGTGTCGCTGTTTGTCCTAAGTGTCCAGCCATTGGGTTGGAGTGAGCCGCATGGAAAAGCATTTCCCTGCGGCTCTTTGGTACTAACAACTGGGTTGTATCTTCCTTTGATTGAGTGTCTTGGGTCACTCGATACAACCTATCTTTAATAATCGCAAAATAGGGATAAGTTAGTGGTCGTCCAGGCTGGAGAGGCTGACCGTCAATCGTACTGACCCTCTCAAACGCATTTTTCAGCGTCTCATCGTGAGACTGCTCCAGGGGAAAATCATCACGGTCCGAGAGAATCAGTCTCCCGATCCCGCTCGGTTCCCCTGAGGCAGTCACCACTGGTCCCCGGTCAGTCTCCCCCGCCTGCACTCGCACTTCCCTTCCCCGCGTACACTTACTCCAAGAGGCACCCGAGCATAAATGCCCCAATAATTTATTAAATGCGGGCCAATTCGTCCCCAAAATTAACGGGTGCCGGAGGTGCGGATTAACTGCCACCTCCACACTATGCTTTTGACCCCTAAATAGAATCCCGACTGACACCAACGGATAACTCGCGATATCCCCGTGCACACACCGTACCTTAACCACGCGGCCTGTATCCAATGCCCCGGATGAAATCAGGCTTTGATGCACGGAGGTTTGGTTACAACCCGAGTCCACCAAAGCCTGATATGTACCCCCCTTGATACTCACTGGTATCTGGTACTGACCAGCCTGACCGGGGGCGACCTGCAGGTCGTCCGGGACCCGGATCAATGTCCCCACCTCCATCACTGGACACCGGTCTATGAAGTGATCCGGGTCCCCGCAACGCCAACAGGCCGGCCCAGACCTGCCCGCCGCTCCAGTGGCGGAGAACGGGCCGAATGATTGGCGTGGAGAGAGGGGAGAAGCAGGCGCGGGGTCCAGCCCGGCGGTGGCCAGTCCCGCCCCCCTGGGCGGGGCTCTTGGCGCCACGAACTGCCGAGAATCCGTTCCACCCCGCCCTCGGGGCGGAACACGAGGCGGGCCGGGCGGACGGGACCTAGGTAGAGGGACAGGTTTAGAGAGAGAGAGGGGAAGAAGAGAGGGAGAGAGAGAGACAGATGGCAGGGATTCGCCGACCCCTGGGCACGCCACCAAGTGGTCCTCCGCCAATTGGATGGCCGAATCCAGCGACGTGGGCCGGTGGCACTGGACCCACTCGGCGGTCTTCTTTGGGAGCCGAGTGGTGAACTGTTCCAGCACCACGCGATCGATCATTTGCTCCGCGTCGCCTCCGTCGGCCATCAGCCATTTGCGGCACGAGTCCCGGAGCTGTTGGGCCAACACGAAGGGTCGGCCCGCCTCCCCCAGCTCCAGAGACCGGAAGCGCTGACGGTGCTGCTCGGGGAGCGGCCGACCCGCTGCAGGATGGCCCTCTTGAGGTCGTTGAAGACCAGGAGGTTCTGGACGGGCAGCTGCTGTGCTGCCACCTGCGACTCGCCCGAGAGCAGCGGGACGAGCCGCATGGGCCACTGGTCCCGGGGCCAACCTGAGACCTCAGCAGCCTTTTCGAACAGGTCCAGGAAGGCCTCCGGGTCATCTTGCGGGCCCATCTTCTGCAGTGGCAGCTGGAAGGGGCCAGCAGCTGCCGCGCTGGTCGCCGTGGGAACCTCCCGGTCTATCCAGCTCCGGAACCTCTCACGGTCCTCGTGCTGGCCCTGGATGATCGCCTCGAAGCGGCGTTCCTGGTCACTCCGAAGATCCATCAGGGCCCGATGTTGTTCTTGATGCAGGACCGCGAGGGATGCAATGATGTCCGCAAACGGCTTTCCAGCGGCGGGGGATGCCTGCATGGCGGCGGCTTCCGTCTTCCTTCCCGGGTTTCGGCACCAGTGTAACGAAGGTTCTTTGTGTAATGGGAAGGAAGAGGACAGGAATCGGCTTTAGGGCTGCTGACAGTCTTTATTCTCACCAGAGAAAAAATATCCAACACATAAACAAAAAGACGGTGCAACGCACACTCAATAATTCCACATCCAAGGACGGGCTTCACTCCACGACACGAGCACAGCTCACTTAGTCCGACTGTCAGCAGTCCCTCTCTCTCTCACACGCTCCTGCTTCTCCTGGCGTTTTATCCTGTCTCCACGCCAGTTACTGGAACGAGAAACAGGTGTTCGTGATTTACATTCAACCCGTTCAATCACCGCACATCCCCAGACACTCCCTCCTGCCGCAGACCCCGCTAAACCACGCCCCCCTCGCCACAAACTTATTCATTCATTCCTTGTAACAGTTTATCCACCGTGGGAATCGGAAACCTCCCATGAGTGATTGCAGTGTTCGCTTGTTTCATGTCCAAACACATCCTTATTTCCCCGTTTGCTTTGGGAACAATGACAACTTGGTTTACCCAAGGAGTTGCTCCATTGACTTTCTCAATAATGTCCATGTGGAGCAGCTCATTTATTTCTTTTTTAACAGCCTCTTTTAGGTGGAACAAAACACATAAGGGGCTGTGCAACTGGAGTCACTGTGCTGTCTATGTGTAGGCTAATTTGTGTTGTGTTTAGTTTACCTACTCCACAGAACATTTTGGGTTATTACCATCATATCATGGACATCACATCTCTCACCGCTGCGACATTAGCTCCAGTCCTAATTTAACTGCTGTAACTTTTCCAAGCAGTGGCTCCCCTCTCCCGCAAATAACGGTAAACCCAGCTTTTGTGCTGCGTTTTCCGATTCCGACCTCACACCAGAAAATTCCTTTCACTGGCAGGGGTTCACTTGACAAGTATGCATACAGTTTTTTGTCTGATTTAGCAGAACTGCACTTGATCTTTTTTCCTTTCAGCATTTCCCGCGTTCCTTCATCTACTATATTGCTTGTTGCTCCTGAGTCAACTAACATGGGTAGTCTGACAACTCCGACTGAGAATGTTAGTTTGTCCATTTTGCTCTGTTCTCTTACAACAAATGAAACTCTTGATTCTTCTCATCTGATTCAACTCTTTCTACTCTCTGTTCCAAGCTTTCCTTTGTTTTACACATTTTGATTGTTGACGATTTGGCATGATCTTGGATCGTTTGATTCTTCGAAGCTCATCCTAGACTTGCTGTCATAGCAACAGGTCCGTAAGCTCAAACCTGCTCGGGAGCAGGCTTATTTCATGTAAACAGGATTAGATTGCATCTTTTTAAGCGGAGGTGATGTTTAAAGTCTGTCCCAGCCTCTGCTACTTTCCCACAAGAGTACCCTAATGTAAACCAGGGACAATAATAATGATTTAAAAATAAATTTGCAAATAACACTATAATGCCGTGTAGTGTCATAATATAGACACCGACAGTTTTACTCTGTGAGAGATTCATTCATGAGGGAATAATTACGTAATATTTTTTATTGGAGTTTTACACACATGATGTACAAATGTCTATGCCATACATGCATTTGTCCATTTGAACCGCGACATATATTATGGGAGTGGCTTGATGAAGCGCAGGAGATGCAGATAACTTGATCTTGACCCTTAAGAAACTTTAATTAATGCTGTCAAATATGCTTCAAAGGTAAATTAGTTGCTAATTACAACATTGAAATAAAAAATTGAATGTACAAATAATAGAAATTGTGAATATAGCCTAAATAATTGGGTAATCATGTAAAAAAAAAAAAAATAGTGCACATTTCATTTATCTAACATTTATGTTGTTCTTCTGTCATTTATTCGCTTGGCTGTTTCCTTATAAATGTCTAGAAATTCGTCAAGTTTTTCGTCAGGTGTCTTCTCATTCTATGATGTCATTACGTTGCCGTCTTCACTCCAGCCAATCGCTGCATTGCTGATCAATGTTTCTACTATCGATACATATCCCCTTTTAAGCCAACACATGAACGCGCAATTATCTCAGATAACTCAATCCAGCGATACTAATCATACACAACAGGTGTGTTCGAAGAACCCAATTAGCCGGATCATGATTAGCACGATGATATCATCTTGGATGTGTCATTTGATCTGGATGTAATAAGCGACGTACGAAGAACGGGCCCCCTGGTCCTTGTTTCAACATCCTCGTCGCTAATGTTATAACCTTTGTAGTTATCTCAGATCAAACCACGCAGACACCAGACTGAACTTGCCACCCATCTTTACACCCATCTTTACTCCTCCATTGTTACGTGATGACGTTAATGATGTCATATCAATACACAACAATTAGAAAAAACATACCTGTGGGAACGTTTTTGCGAGTAGCAAAATACATACCAATACCACTGCAGTGGCGCTAAAAGAGTGTTTTGTTTTTTTTTGTTTTTTGCCGGAACGGATAAACGTGAATATGGTACGTTTTTATGACGTTGGTTTTAATATGAATCACAGCAGTTCTGATTTTAGATTTGCTCTCCATTGCGTTATAAAATAAAGTACCTGTCAGGGCTCAGGTTTGATCTGTCTCTTTCTCCTGGATGAGCCTTTGTTTTTGTTTCTGTTTGCACGTGCCAGCTGCGATCTGGGGTGTATTCCAGAAAGCAGGGTTAACTTACTGTCACATATACCCTGAACTCTCGGTTGATTAACCCAAACCTTGCTTACTCAAGGTATGCTGGTTCCAAAAATGCGTCCGGGAGTAAGTTCAGCCAAACCAGAGTATGTTCCCGGTTAACACACAAGACATTCTCAACAGAGCGACGAATCGATGATTCACCATGGAAACAGACGCTAAGAAAAAGCGCGCCATTCTACTTCATTCTTCTTCTTTTGTTTAATGGCGATTTACATAACCTACTTGGTGCACATCACCACCTATTGGGTGGTTATGCAATCATTTTTTATTCTTAATATTGTTTGATGCTAATTATTAAATAAGATATCACATATATGATATGTATTTTATTATAGAAATTATAGCATAGAAAATGTCCTGTTATAAAGGATAAAAAGCAGATCCATGTGTGAGATGACAATAAAATACATTCATATATTAGAATTGAATAAACAGTCATATATTGTATAATATAACATTGTGTATATAACTGTAACTATATAACAAATTTAGATACATTAATATAACCATATTGATAGTATAACATGCATCTGAATTCCTCTTAAACTAACTAACCCTTTAACATAACCTGCTCCGGAGCAGGTTATGTTCAGAGAGCAAGTTGCTATGGTTACTTACATACCCTAAAAGTTACCTCCATTTTTGGAACCGAGAGTTGAGGTTATCTGCTTAATTACTCTTAAACATACCCAGGTATGTCACATAACCTGCTTTCTGGAATACCCCCCAGCTGTTAGCGTTTCGCAATCGCCGTGGTTGTGCACGTGTTGATTGTTTTGTTTTTCACTTGCGCGTGCCAGCCGCACTCAGCTGATCGCGCTTTGCAATCAGTGCGGTTATGTACGTGTTCACAGCTGTTTGTTATTTCCTCATCTATTTTCTTCTTATTTAAATCTCATGTTTTCTCTTTGTCTTTGCTAGAGTGTTTTGTCGTTAACGCTTTTCACGCGTTTCTTGTTTTGGTTCATCAGTTATTGTTTTGTGTTTTTTTTTTCTTTTCAGTTTTTCTTTTTTCTGCCCAGTTATTCCAACTGCTGTCTCGACTGTCTATACTCCTTGGCCAGTGGTCTGTTCATCTGGACTTTTGGATTTTTGCTTTGGATTATTATCTAGATTTGTGGATCTTTTTGAATCTGCCTGGGCTATCATCTTTAATGACCATCACCTGTTTCTGACTACCGCTCGCCTGGAACGGATCTGTTTGGACTATGATCTCTTCTATTGAGTTCTTAGATTGTGGATCTGGAATTCAGCAGTTCGATATAGCATTATCATTGAATAAAACTCTTGTTGCATTTCCAACTGCATTTGGGTCCTTCATTTCAGCGAAACCTGACAGTACCACCAACACCTAAACCTACCTGATGGTGTTAACAAAAGCAAATGTGACATAAAAAGCATCCGTAATCATGCCGTTTTAGCTTGTTTAGATCTCTCTTTGAGCTCTTTTACTGCGACTCGCCTTTCACAGGATTCGTACCCAAGGCTTTCTCGTATCCATATAAGCTGAGCTACCGAGCAAGCTTGTTATGTTATGAAAGCGAAAAATATGGAGCTGGTAATGCGATGCAAAGTTCAAAATATATTTGTTTACAAATCGTACACTTTGGTAAAAAAGCGTTTTGAAGTCATTACATAATATTGAGCAAGGAGACGTGAAAACGAGTCTTTATTAATCCATAATCTGACCCCGTAATCATAACTGTGTATGAAAACGATTAAAAGCACTTGCCGTTTTACTGCCTCTAGTGTTAATTTCTGTTGGAAACTGCAGTGATATTTACGCAGTGGTAAGTATTTTGGCGACGCGAGAAAACGTTCCCACAGTAGGCCTACGTCTTTCCATGAGACCAGGTTGCAACATGTCTATGTAAACATTTATGTAAACTATCTTATTCAAGACAGTACTAAAAAAAAAAAAAATAGCATATCATTTCTATGATCCCTTTTATTTTGGTTATTAAAAAAAAAACATTATTCTGAGTATGATAATAAACAAAATTTGAAGACTTAAGATGCAAAAGCCTCTAAGTGCCATCTGAAATGTTCTCATAAAATGATAATTTTTAGGTTGTGTTTAGGTGTTTAGGTTCAGTTATTTCACTTTAAAAGCAATCGAAAGGATGGCACTTAGAACCTTTTTTATCTGAAGTCTTCATTTTATAAATATGGTCTCTTTAAATCAAGAAATATCAACAGATATCAATGCCCTGTCAAATATCACAGCTATTTTATATACTGAATTAAATTTATTCTCCAATATTTTCCAGCTCGTCTGCCTGTTCCTTTCATCAGCAGAGACTCTTCACAATGTTCTTCATCATCATCATCATCAAATTGTTCATTGTTGTGTTCAGCTGTGAATGTGAGTCATGTGACTCTCTCCTGGTTCAAAGGAAACAGTTCATTCTCCAGCATCAATGTGTCTGATCTCAGCATCAGTCTCTCTCTTCCTCTGGAGGTGGAATATCAGGATAAAAACACCTACAGCTGTGTGATCAACAATCCCATCAGCCACCAGACTCAACACCTGGACATCACTCAACTCTGTCACACATGTGCAGGTATGACAGCAGCACTAAATATTTTTTCACAAACGAAATGATATTTCTATTTTAACTTTGCTCATTTCTGTTCTCATTAGAAAGTATCCACTGTTGTGGTTTCACTGAAGCTGTGATCCGATTGGCTCTCTCTGCTCTGGTGGGCGTGGCTACTGTGGCTGTTCTGGTTTATGACATCAGATCCAGAAGTCTTCAACAGAAGAAGAGCGTCCAGAAATATCCATCAAACTCTGATTAATCTCTCAGGAAGATGGAGATGATTCTGAATGACTGGAGAGATTATAGTATATTACAAGAAATCTTTTGAGTAAATAGCATTCATAGATAGATAGACAGACAGACAGACAAACAGACAGACAGACAAACAGACAGACAGACAGACAGACAAACAGACAGACAAACAGACAGACAGACAGACAGACAGATAGATAGATAGATAGATAGACAGACAGACAGACAGACAGACAGACAGACAGATAGATAGATAGATAGATAGATAGATAGATAGATAGATAGATAGATAGATAGATAGATAGATAGATAGATAGATAGATAGATAGATATCACACCTGATTTAATTCATTAGTTTATTAGTAGAAACAGCAAGACCTGAAGTGTCAAATAAGGGAAACATTTAAAATGTGTAGGGCTGGTGCTAGATACTCCAGGACAAGTTTAAGAACCACTGATTTAAGTCATATGTCAATTCATTTTATCAAATTGTAACGCTCCTTTAAAAAAATTAAAAATACAGTATACATTTTAGAACAGAATAATGCACAACATCCAAAGAAGTATAGTAGCCACTGGTAATACATGTAATATAGATTAAAATATTTCATCTGAATACACAATTGTGTTTGAATGATCTTAAGAAAAGGAGGATGTCTTGTGTTTCCAGACCTGTAGTTACAACATATACCAGCAATAGGATCTACAGAAAATAAATATTAGCCTACTGTGAAAATTATCAAAATTTTCAAAGGTTCAGTCAGTGGTAGGCGCTACAGCATGGTCTGTATGAGAGACTCAGTGTCTGAGAGAGTCATTGTTTCATCAGAATTCAATCATCTCAGTCTTCCTAAATGTTTTGGCAGAACAACACAAGCATAGATGATGGTTTAGACCCTGTAGCACTCATTATATTTCATAGTTCTATAATCTTCATAAATGTATAAAAGAAGCAAATTTAAATGTAATTGTTCAGTATTAAAAACTATACTTTCCATGCAGTGGCCAGTTTCTGCTCTGGTGTTCACACTTCATCTCTCTTTCACACATTCACATGCATAAAAGCAGAAGTAACTGCAGCTTTTGACACGTTTAGCTCCTGAGAGTCTCAGTGTCATGAAAGAATGCTTATCAATGTTTATTTTATCAGAAGAGCAATAAACCATAGTGTGTTAATCATTAAAGTGTCTCTAAACAAGGGGTCTCCAAACTTGTTGCTGGAGGTCACTGCTCAAATCCAGTTCAAATTAAAACTGGACCAGCTAATCAAGTATTTCAGACACACTATAAACTTCTAGGCAAGTGTTTGAGTTTCATTGTTTGAGGGATTCAGAGTAACACTGACTGAACCAAACAATGATTTTAACATCTGAAGGATATTGAGTGAAAAATAAGTTAAAGAACATTGTTCCCGATTCTATGCAGACTAACAATTTACATATTTTGAATTATAGAAGTAGATAATGGTTTATGTATATGCAAGTTTAACAAGATGCGTTTTTAGTCTAGATTGAAACTGACAGAGTGTGCCTGCTTCCCGAACAATGCTAGGAAGATTGTTCCAGAGTTTAGGTACCAAATCTACCAGAAGGATCTACCACCTGCGGTTGATTTTGATATTCTAGGTATTATCAGCTGGCCTGAATTATGAGATCGCAATAAACGTGAAGGACTATAATGCTTTAAGAGCTCGCTCAGGTACTGGGGAGCTAAACCATTTAGTGCTTTGTAAGTAATTAACAAGATTTTAAAATCTATACGATGTTTAACAGGAAGCCAATGCAGTGACGACAGAACTGGGCTAATATGGTCGTACTTCCTAGTTCTAGTAAAAACTCTAGCTGCTGCATTTTGTACGAGCTGTAGTTTATTTATCAAGCGGGAGGAACAACCACCCAGTAGAGCGTTACAGTAATCTAACCTCGAGGTCATGAACGCATGAACTAACTGTTCTGCATTCTTCATTGAGAGCATATGTCATAGTTTAGATATATTTTTAAGATGGAAGAATGCGGTTTTACAGATGCTACTAACATGGCCTTCAAATGAAAGATTGGTATCAAAGAGCACACCCAGGTTCCTAACTGAGGACGAAGACTTAACAGAGCAGCCATCAAGTGTTAGACAGTATTCTAGGTTATTACGTGAAGAAGTTTTTGGTCCAAAAATTCTCTGTTTTTTCTGAATTTAGTAGTAGGAAATTACTGGTCATCCAGTTTTTTATATCAGCTATACATTCTGTTAATTTAGCAAATTTGTAGGTTTCGTCAGGGCGCGAAGAAATATAGAGCTGAGTATAATCAGCGTAACAGTGAAAACTAACGCCATGCTTCCTAATGATATCTCCCAACGGTAGCATGTACAGAGTGAAAAGCAACGGTCCTAGTACTGAGCCTTGCGGTACTCCATATTTAACTTCCCTTTTTTGAATCAGGGTGAGTTTTTCAGGTTAACTTCTGAATTCTGTAATCTAGATCACATAACTTGTGTGTGATTCCTTTTTTGATCCACTTCATATGCTGACTACTGTATATTAATGGGTTTTTAGTTAGTGTGAAATGAATGTAAGCCTATTTTAAATACATTTTGGTAGTTTTTTTTTTCACTAGAGCAGACTCTGCATCCATTGCCTCTGGCATGAATTCTCACCATCACGTACTTAACTCAGAAACTCTTAAGGAAATCCAGAGTTTCATAAACTCATAATTATAGTTGTGCTGATGTTCATGTACATTTTAAATACATTCTTTCTGATATGACTTGAAAACACTGTAAATGCTGAAGCCAAACCTTGACCCCCATTGGCCTGCCCCAACATCCTACTATTGGTTGAACCACAATGATTGATATGTTTTGAACACGTCATAAAGCCAATGCCATCACACTCACCAACAATCAGTTTTTCTGTACTTTTGCTGAACAACTGAACTCTCTGGAGTGCACACTATTGGGAATCTGTGTTGCAGATTTTGGCACATTTGTCAGAAGGAAACTTTAGAGTCTAGAAAGTCATTGTAGCTAAAGACACAAGTCTCACCATGTATTTCAATTCTGAGAATGATCAAATTATTTTTAGATGATGCTATTTAATTTTTTAGATGAGACTTTCTTTTTGTGCAAACCACAGAAAACATGAGGTATGAACTAAAACATCTAGTTTGTTTCTGATAATTGGCTGTAAGGGCAGAATTTTCAAACCCAACTTTTGCCTACAGCTCAGACGTAACATGAGAAATTTGCAAATAAAATAATTTCATTTGTTACATTTTTAATTCAGTCATTTATTTTTGTTGAATCCTATGTTGCCCTGTTATGATTAAATGTCCAATTCAATGAACAGTATTTGAGTTCTTCAGTATTGTTCTTGATAAAAGTTTACAGGAAATGTGTTTTGAGTTGCAAAAAATAATCACAAGTAAGTTTTATAATTATGACCTTTACCTTTTTCAATAATTAGCTCACACTTTGAATATCAGGCTATTGTTTAATTTAATTCAATAGCACTTTTCACAATTTTGAATGATTGCAAACAGATAAACATATATAGAAAGTAGTTATAAGTAAGTATTTGTAATTATGACAAATAAAGAAAATAACATATAGTCAGTTTGAAATGGTGAAATAAATTAATGTACCTGATCAGAAGTTTTATTACATTAGTGTATTCCTAATGCACTTCAGTGCACCTACTGTAATACACTTTTCCCATTAATGCTACTTTAATGGCCCTTATTATGGACTGCAGCCCTTTGTGCTGTCAAAATATTATGAATTATTAAATTAATTAATTAAACTGATCCTGAGCAAAAACAAACAAACATACAAAAAAAAAAAAAAAACGCATAAAGTTAAAATGTCAAATAAATTCAGAAGCCACATAATTTTTTGGTTCATTTGGGAACATTTTATTGATTAAAAAAAAAATGTTCCCCCCACCGTCCCCCAATCTCCAAATATTTTTTCGTTGCATGTGCGACAATGGTACAGAGTCATAGAGAAAATTATCATCAAAATCAATTTTTAAAAAAAAAATAATAATAATTCAAGAAATCATTAAGTAAAAAGGGAAAAACACTTGAAAGACATTGATATATTGAATTTGATGCATGCACATGTCTGTATCATGTAGTGTGCTATGCCATATAATGTAGTTCATGTGATAAGATTTCACTCCGTACGAAACTTCAAAAAGCACTTCTTCTCTGCTGTGAAATAGTGGTGTATGTTACAATTTTTGCACATCACTTTGGGTGTTCCTGCACACCCAGGAACCTTGCATCTTCCCTTCTTATAATACATTGTGGCCAATGAGAGGTACTGTCTAAAACCTCCTCGAAAAGCCCTTATCGCACAACGTTGCCCTGAGGCAACGAAAAGAAAAACTGAATTTCTGAACATGCAAAATAAAAGAAAATTCATAAAACCTGACAAAAGTCTTCTCTACACCTTCATACACACACACACACACACACACACACACACACACACACACACACACACACACACACACATATTTTTTATGTACAGTTCATATAATTTTAAATAAGATTACTAAAGAAAATAATCTTGCCTTCTTCTCACACCATGTGCTCCTGTGACCATGTGTCAGAACAGGACGTCCCACCTTTAAATGGTGCTTGATAGTGACTCCAACACCTTACTGGACTATTCTTTGGTACTTTCTCGACCTTTCTAATTGGTTGTTATCATTTAAAGAAAAATTTACTAAACATAGGGCTTAAGAAAACTTTCCGTTGCCTGAGGGCAACGCTGTGCTGGAGAGGGTTAATGCAAGACCGTCAGATCATTTAATTGTGTTTTTGTCAGGAGCAGTTGTGGTGTATTGAGAGTTGAAGCACACAGAGACAATCGGTAGAGGAATGTAACGGATGATTATATTTCATCCGCACACATGGAAACACAAGCAGTTCAGCACATTCACATTTTCAATCACCAATGAATGGAACTGTCGGTGTTTTAGTAGGTGCACCAGAATAAAACTAAAGTGCCAGATTATGCAATTGCTTCATGTTGCGTTAATGACAGATAATGTCAGGTAAAAGTAAAACATTCTTGATATTTAATGTTGCGTCTAATGGTTTTATTTCTTTCCATTTAACGTTTATTTTCATTATATTAATATATTAATAATTTTGTAGGCGATTCACAGTCTTTTAATCCATATCATTTGTGTTGTCATTAAAAATAACTCTAGTTTATATATGTGTGGTGGTGCATAAATCTGTTCCCGTTGTCTCACTGATGTTCATTGGATAAGTAAGTTACTGGTATACTGGGACAGTCTGTAAAAGGCATATTCTAAAGCTGTATCTCTATTTATAAAGATTACTTTATTGTAGCCTATTTGAAGCACACTATAATGATGCCATTAGCACACTACAAGTTAACTTGGAATGCCACTGCAATGTGTTTTAAAATCACCAAACGTTTGTGCTCAATTTAGCACAAACAAGTATATTTAATACAACTTTAGTTGAACTTCAGCACTGCTTTTGGACAACTAAAATGCATTTAGTACAAAATTAGTTATTCTAGCAGACTTCAAGTATACCAATTTATAATGTGCCACAAGCACATTTAGTTATACTAAAGTACATACAAATAAATTGTGATTAAGTATACTATTTTTCACTGAGGCAGTAATTCACCTCCTTTCCCGTTGGTTGGATCTTTGGGTTTTAGAAAGCTGGCGGCCCTTAAACAGAAGCACATTTTCTATCAGTGTCGCATGGCGACTCCTGCGTACACCACATCTTCCTCCTCTTGAGCTCTCTGTAAGAAAACACACCACAGATGTAGTCATCAAGAACATTACTGAACATTTATCATTATTTTAACTTATACACACAAATACACATCTAGGTCAGATCAGATGTTTTGCTCAAGTAATACACACACATACAGAAATAAAGTTCATACCGATTTCTGTGCTTTTCGTTTGTAGAAGGTTGGATCAGCGTATGTGATTTCTTCACCACTCTGAACTGCTTCAACAAAAATGACAATTTGAGAATTATTGCTGATTTTTCTGCAGCACTGATTTTCATTATTTTAATATTATAATACAGGGCTGTGGGATGCTTGATTCTGATTGGTTGAGGTGTAATGTATGAACCATGGTTTTACTAATTAATGAAACAAACAAACTAAAAAAAAAAAAAAACATGAATAATGCTTAAATGATGAATCATAGTTAAACGATGTTTGAATTAGTAATAGAGGCTTAGAATGAGATGCAGAAATTAGGTCTACACACAAGAGCGCATTGAAGGCATAGTTTAGCCAATAAATAAATAAATAAATTCTGTCATCATTTGAAGACTTCAGATGCAAAAGCCTCTAAGTGCCATCTGAAATTTTCTTCTAAAATGAGCATTTTTATCAAGCTTGTATGTTCAGTAATTCAGTAATTTCATTTTAATGGCAATTAATAGGTACTTTTCATTGCCATTAAAGTGAAATAACTGAACATAAACATACAAGGGGGTCCGTGTAACGCTTCACAATTCAATTTTCAGACCATGCAATGCAAATGCAAAAATGAAAAATTGAAACCAGACGTTCATTTTTCTTGTTTTTCGGATATGGATATTTGCACCCCCCCCCCCCCCTTTTTTTTTTTTCAATTTCACTTTTGCAAAATGATGACTTAAGAAACAATCATTTGAATAAATGAAATTTATCGATTTTCTATTTTTCCATTTTCTGTCTTGCAATTTGCGCCGTGGGCTGTACCATTAGCACGGGGGTGTGGCCGCGGACTGCTGTCATCTTATTGATGTAACTGCTTTATTTACACTGCATGCATGTTGAGGAGTAGTTTAAAAGAATGGAGAATGACCCTTTCACTTTATCCTTTTAATTATTAATATAGTAACTGTTCTAAGGCAGTCTCGGACTGGCCATCGCGAGTAGCTGGGAAAAGTGAAATCCCGGTGGCTTGGCTGGCACATATTATCTAGCTTGTTTGTAGCCTATTTACTTATTCGTTATTACTTTATTTTATTAATATATACATTATGCCCTTGGTAAGGGGGTGCATTTTACTTGGTAGGCTACCACTGTAAAAATAAAAGGTGCCTGGAGGAACCTTTTGGGGTTCTTCACTTTGCCACACCGGCGGAACCGTCTGTAGATCCTCTAGGCACCCTTTAAAAAGGGGCGGTTCTCTGAGGAACCACACAGGTTTCCTGAGGAACTCTTATATAAGGCACTGTGTGGAACCACTTTGGGTGCCTCCAGGAACCAAATTTCAATTTTATTTTATTTGTATTAAATTAATTTCATGTTGTTACTATGGTTATCCTTAACTTCTATTATAATAAATAAATTGAAAGACTGCAAATGCAAAATAAAAACTGTTTATTGCATATAGATGAATTTTATTACATACACTTTAAGGCACTTAAAAAAAGCAATAGGCTTAATATCAATACACATTTAAAAAATAGGGTAATACATAAGCAACATGAATAACCAACCATTTATAAACAATAGGCAATACAAGAATAGACATCTCAACAAAATGCATGGAAACACAAATGTCCCATGTAATAAATCAATGTTTAAAAAATGACATTAAAGTATTAGTTAGCCCAAAAATGAAAATTGTGTCATTAATTACTCACCCTTATGTCGTTCCACACCCGTAAGACCTTCGTTCATCTTCGGAACACAAATTAAGATATTTTTGATGAAATCTGAGTGATTTCTGTCCCTCCATAGACAGCTACGCAACAACCAATTTGACGTTTAAAAAAGTTCATAAAGAGATAGTAAAAATAATCCATATGAATTGAGTGGTTTTGTCCAATTTTTCTGAATAAACTCAATCACTTTAAAGCTGCGCACACACAACGATTGTAAGGCTGATTATGAATGTAAATTGATACTTTGACTGGACGCGTTTGAGCGCGATCAGTCATGAGCCAGTTGCGTTCAGTCTGCGATTACAGTTGGTGTTCAAATTCCATGTGTTAGTATTTAAATCAGCTTCAGTCGCAGGAAACAATCGCTGTATGCTGAGCACAGTCTTAGAATGTTTTAGCTAGTCATTAAATGTGTGCCCGGCTTAAATGGTGAACAGATTTATTTTAAGCTTTTATTCACATGTAAACATTGATCTGCGAAAAAAAACAGAAGCTCAACCGAACCACCTCATTGGTTCTTGCTAAAGCTCAAACGTGCTGTGTAACACAAGAATGAACCTCGTTGGTTCTTGCACGTTAAACAAACATGTTTAAGCTTCCATTTACCACATTTACACGCCAGTAAGACCTTCGTTCATCTTCGAAACTCAAATTAAGATATTTTTGATAAAATCCGATGGCTCAGTGAGGACTCCATTGACAGCAAGACATTTAGCACTTTCAATGCCCAGAAAGCTACTAAAGTCATATATAAAACAGTTCATGTGACTACAGTGGTTCAACCTTAATGTTATGAAGTGATGAAAATACTATTTTTGCGCCAAAAAAACTAAATAACGAATTTATTCAACAATTTCTAGTGATGGGCGATTTCAAAACACTGCTTCATGAAGCTTCGAAGCTTTACAAATCTTTTGTTTCAAATCAGTGGATTGTAGCGCATATAAAATTGCCAAAGTCATGTGATTTCAGTAAACGAGGCTTTATTACGTGATAAGTGTTTCGAAATTTCAATGGTTCACCACTGACTTTGGCAGTTTGATACACGCTCTGAACCACTGATTCAAAACAAAAGATTCATAAAGATTCAAAGCTTCATGAAGCAGTGTTATGAAAATGGCCATCACCAGATATTGTTGAATAAAGTTGTTATTTTGTTTTTTTTGGCACACAAAAAGTATTCTCGTCACTTCATAACATTAATGTTGAACCACTGTAGTCACATGAACTGTTTTAAATATGTCTTTAGTAGCTTTCTGGGCATTGAAAGTGTTAAATGTCTTGCTGTCAATAGAGCCCTCACTGAGCCACCGGATTTTATCAAAAATATCTTCATTTGTTTTCTGAAGATGAACGAAGGTCTTACGGGTGTGGAACAGCATGAGGGAGAGTAATTAATAACAGAAATTTCATTTTTGGGTGAACTAACCCTTTAAGGTGCAGTAAAATTTGCTGCTGTTTGGAGAATGAATTCCAGTAATTTCAATAAAAATCCACACAATCATTAATTTCATGTGTGGTAAAAAAAAATTTCACTATGAGTCCAAGTTGGTTACTCAAATTCGCCAGATTTGACCAACAGAAAGTTGACTGAAAGTGACTCCTATATGAGCTCCATCATATAATACATCACTATATTGCTGAAAATGATAAATGGACCTTTTTGCCTGCGTGATTTCACAGAAATGTCACAAATGTGACTGCACCTTTACTCGCGGCAACATAAAATCCAATCAATAATAAAATCTTCACAAGGTACATTTGAGGTAATTAATCAGAAAAGTAAAAAGGTACAGCAGCTTTGTTTTCTGCTGGGCTTCTTTTTCCTCTTTTTTGGTGGATGATCCAGGCACTTCAATGATTTCCAGGTCTACAGGAGGATTTTTGTTTAAGTATACTAGGCCAAGATCCCTGCAAAGTACAAAATTTACTGTTAGTAAGGTTATTAAAGTGATAGTTGTGAAATTTAAATAATTTCCTCAGCCTTGTGACGTTCCAAACCTGTTTGACTTTCTGTCTGTGGAACCCAAAAGCAGATCTCAGGCATAATGCAGTCACCGTTCAATTTCATTGCATGAAACACAAACAGAAAAAAAAATTGTGTAAATCATTCATTAATCAATTCAAGTCTCATTCAATTCAATGCATCAATCTATGTAAAATGGATAAATATTCTAAGCTCCAAAAATGTCCAAGAAAAGATCCTAAAAAGTATCATACGAGTGCACAAATCATGTGTTATGAGTTGTGTTGTAAGTCTTCTGAAGCCACACAATATCTTTCTTTTTTCTTTCTTTGTTTTTATAAAAAAGACTAAACTTGAAGATGTAATTTCAAGTTCAAATGTCTTAAATTCAAATGCAAATGATTAAGGCATAAGAAAAAAGGCATCTAGCATCATTGATGCCACACCTGTCATATTATTTATATGAGTAATGTGAATGAGATTTGAGAGCACGAGGGAAGATTTTCAGAGAATAATGGATTAAATTTGTGTCTGTTCATCACAAATAGCTATTGTATGGCTTCTAAAAACTAGGAATATAGTGTATGAATGGTTTTAAGTTAATTTTGAAGTTTCCTATACCCAATCACTTTTGATAAATGGAAAAGAGCAGCTTAAAATTAAATTAATATCCCTTAACCTTACTTCTAAAACTCACCACATTACAGCACCTTGTATATCTTGATCTGTGAATATCTCCCAAACTGTCATTGAAATTAGATTTACAGTAGGTAGGTAAAGTTAAAAAACACAAGTACGCAGTCAAACATAGGCTACAATTTCACACAGAAAATTGTAATTCAATACTTACATGGTTCAGGTACTCTAACATTTCAAGATTATTTCAGAAATGGTTGTTCTGGGAAAACAAAATAACAAAGCTGATTATATCCATGCACAACATTAAAAGATAAAAATGTACTGGCCAGTAAAGAACTTTAAAAGGGTACTATTAGAGAAAATCTGTAGTAAATAAACAAAAACTATATTAACCATTTGTGTTATTCTGTATGCCTAATAACAAAAGCCAATGACGACAGGTATCAGCAAACATAGTAATGTTGGCAATTTGAAAACACAATTACGTTGAATGACTAAAAAAAAAAAAAAATCTTAGACAATAAGTTAATGAACTCCGTTTGTAGCGTAAAGTTCATTAGATTCGTTAGCATGGCAGCTAAAACGGCTAAATCATTCTTAACGACATACTAAGGGGTAAACACTGTAAAAACATAGTATTGTATAATTAATTAAGATAATGTGTATGTGTTTGCACATATAGTGAGTAGACTGCGTGTTTATATTTCGAGTTTACAAACCTTATAACGGATAGCCGAGCAAACCGCGGATGCGGCGGCAGGCTTTGATGAGGGGAGCCGTTACTTTCAAATCCGATGATGATGATGATGATGACGAGGTGAGCTTTTGTGCGCGCGAGCAGCGCGAGGATCACTGAAGCGATGACAGCAGAGGAATAGCAGCAGTTCCGAGACAGCATAATCATTTTTATCCTCCTCTTGTTTCTTTTTCATATAATAATAATAATAATAATAATAATAATTATTATTATTATTATTATTATTATTATTTAAGCTTTAAATCAATCTATAAAATATACAGAATAAATGTATGCCTATGTAGGCTATAGGCTACTTAATCAAACTTAAGTATAAAAAAAAATAATAATAATAAATAAATAAATAAATAAATAATAATAATAATAATAATAATAGGCCTAATACATGTTCAAAGCTGTACATCTTATTGTGGCCTCACAGAACTTTTGGGTTACTCTAGATGCTGGCTTTTAAAAAAAGAGATCTTCCAGGAACCATGTAAATGTTTACAGATCTTACAAGAACCCTTTTATAGAATTTGAGTTCCTCGAACTTCCCCCAAAGCACTTTGAGGTCTCATAGTAATGAAAAGGTGACTCCAGAACCTCAGAACTGAATACAAAGTGCTTAAAGGATCCTATAAGTACCTGCAAGAACTGTATAGACTGTCAATGGTTCCACCAGTAACCCCACTATAGGAGAAAGAGCTTTGAGGCACTTAAAATACATTTTGAAGTTCCTTGAGTATCCAAAAGGATATTTGAGGCACCTTTAGTTTTTACAGTGATAATCACGAGATCCCAGTTCATTTTCAGTGGGATAGGGCAGGCTTGCCAAGATCCTTCACGTCAATATATGAAAGATAAAAATACTACCAAGCGAAAATATATAAAAAATTGAGCATCATTTAAAAATTGTTAGGTTTTAGCTCCAGTTTTTTAGCCTAGCCTAAAATGTTTTTAGCTATAGCGCTGTCAAGATAGGCTTACGATTTATTTCGGTTCATTATCAAATGCTGGATTCTCGCAGTAATCATTTGGGTACACCACAGACAAATAATGCAGAATAAGTCAATAAATTAACTACAAACAAGATGGGCAATGTGCCAAATCAAAGTATTTGTATTTATTTATTGAAATTAATAATTGAACATCATAGTGCTCTTGACTTGCGTCATATAGATCGCCTCATCTTCGACTAACCGCCTCTACTGTAATGAACAGAGATAATAACTGTGCTGGATTTAAGGTTATTTTAAGCGAATGAGAAGCGTGTGAAGTGTGGAAGCTCAAGCGGTTGCCGTGCGATCAATGCCCGCTAGGAAACATCTGCATTTTTACTGTACATATTGTATTACAAACAAGAGCTAAAAACTTAACATTTTTTTGTTTTTGTATAGTATTTTTATCTTTCATTGACGTGAAGGATCTTGGCAAGCGCTGCTGCTCGAGCTGTCCTCCGTCTGCTGCCCATCCCGCTGAAAATGAACTGGGATCTCGTGGTTGTACTGTAGCCTACCAAGTAAAATGCAACCCCTGACCAAGGGTATTGTATATTAATAAAATTAAGTAATAACGAATAAGTAATTGTAAATACAAACAAGCTGGAATGTGCCAAATCAGCCAAGCCACCGGGATTTTACTTTTCCCAGCTGCTCGCGATGGCCAGTCCGGACTGTCTATATTAAGCACAGTTATTATATTAATAATTAAAAATGATAGCACTTTGGGTGAAAAAGGTCATCCTCCATTCTTTTAAACTACTCCTCAACATGCATGCAGTGTAAATAAAGCAGTTACATCAATAAGATGACAGCAGTCCGCGGCCACACCGCCGTGCTAATGGTACAGCCCACGGCGCAAATTACAAGACAGAAAATGGAAAAATAGAAAATCGGTTAACTTCATTTATTCAAATGATTGTTTCTTAAGTCATCATTTTGCAAAAGTGAAATTAAAAAAAAGGGGGGGGGGGGGGGGTGGCAAATATCCATTGATGATGTAACCGAAAAGCAGGAAAAAGTAACGTCTGGTTTCAATTTTTCATTTTTGCATTTGCATTGTATGGTCTGAAAACTGAGCTTGATAAAAATGCTCATTTTAGAAGAAAATTTCAGATGGCACTTAGAGGCTTTTGCATCTGAAGTCTTCATTTGTTCACCCTCAAGTTGTTACAAGCTTGTATGAATTTTCTTCTTGTGATGAACACAGTATAAGATATTTTAAAGACTGTGGGAAACCAAACATTTGACTGTAGTCATTGATTTCTACAGTATTTTGAAAGTCAGAAGCTACCATCAACTGTTTTGTTTCTCACATTTTTCAAAATATGTTCTACTGTGTTCATCAGATAACAGAAATTAATATTGACTTCTAGCAGTGAAACTTACATACTGTGCCTTTAAACACTTGTATTTGTACAGATATCTCAGCAGTAGGGAATACTTGCCCTCTTGGTGTGTTTTCCTGCAGATCCGGAAGATCCCGACTACAGCTACAATCAACAGAGATCCAGCAGCAGCAGCAGAGATCAGTCCAATGATCAACGAGGTTACGCCTTTATACAGAGTAGACACAATGAAGGGTTAAAGAGAATGAATCTGTCAATCTAACCTTCAGCAAACACTATATCTGAACTATATAACTTCAGAGATCAGTTCAGCAGATGAACAAATATATCAGCGCTGTCGTACATGTGTGACAGAGTTGAGTGATGTTGAGATGTTTGGTCTGGTGGCTGATGGGATTGTTGATCACACAGCTGTAGGTGTTTTTATCCTGATATTCCACCTCCAGAGGAAGAGAGAGACTGATGCTGAGACCAGATGCACTGATGCTGGACAATGAACTGTTTCCTTTGAACCAGGAGAGAGTCACATGACTCACATTCACAGCTGAACACACCACTGAACATGATGAAGATGATGATGATGAAGAACAGTCTCTGCTGATGACAGGAACAGACAGACCAGCTGAAAAATGTGAGAGAATATGGATAAATGTGTATTAATGAAGTAGATGAGAAATCAAGAGTGAAAAGTAGAGCATTTAAAACAATCTGATATTGAAAGAACAGCGTACTGCTTGAGATGAATTAACAGATGTAATTTGTGAATAAAGCCTCCCAATTTTAAGTTTAATATTTGAGAATATGTTTTATTATGCCCCATTTACAATCAAGCTGTAATTAAATAATTTTCATTTAGAATTTAAAGTCTATAACGAAAGTCTGAAAATTGAACACTAAAGAAACCCAAATCATCAAACAGGATAGTAATTCTCTCCTCACCATAGACAGTGAGATTGATCGTGTTGATCGTGTCTCTGCTGGTGAAGACTGTATAAAGTCCAGAGTCTGTGGTTCTGCTGTTGATGATGGTCAGAGATCCAGTCTGATGATCCAGTTTCAGTCTCCCTTCACTTTCATCATAAAATACACTCTCTTTGTTGTTCTTTAATTTAGCTATGAGAATTTTCCCAAACTTCCACTGGATCTCTTCATGTGTCTGTATTTGAGTGAAACTAGAGTTCAGAGAGACTGATTCTCCCTCAGTCACTGACTCTGACTTCACTGCATCAGCAACAAACACACCTAAACACAAACACACATACTCTGAGAGTCACCGGATTGTGAGTTTTTCTCAATTCGAAACAATCATTGGATAAGAATAATAACATCATGAATAAATTAAATTATAATTTAAATTAAATTTAAATTAATAAATCACAAACAAATGTTTGTATTAGTCTAATAACACATGAAAACGAAAGATGGATAATAACAGAATGGTTTGTTTGTGGGCAAATAATAATAAGCCATAAAATACTCACCAGTCAGACTCCATGAGCACAAACAGATGAATATAAACATGTCAGATATGTTGTTGTGTCTTGATCAGAAAAGGAAATCCCAGCAGAAATGGTCTAATAAAGGTAGAAAGTGTGAGAAGATCAGGAGAGGACAGTGCTGTGGGTCTGTAGTGAAACTCAGAGTGAATAATAAGTTCCTCTAGAGCACTTCCCTTCAGAGCCTCTGTGGCTTCTCACTTATATGGGTTTCATCTAGGCTAACTACTTTTACAAAGTAACCCCGTGTCTACAGTGCTGCAACAGCCTGAGACTGTCTACGCTGGACATGACAAAGTGACTGACCATCGCAAATTAATTTGTCCTTCATGTCTGTTAGTAGGGCGAGTGTTTAGAGCACGCTGAAGAACAGTGTCCGGTGTGTTCAGTAACACGGGTTATAATGGCTTTTGAAGTCTTAAACGGTGAAGTTTAAGAAGAATTACTACTGACTGATGCTCCCATTCCTCCCAGTTCAGTGAGAAAGACTGCTTTCTCGCATTTTGTATGTAAAGATAGAAAATCCTTCATGTATCTGCAGTTGGTTCTGCAACTGATTCTTCATGAGCATCTAATGTTAGCCTATTTTATTTATTTAAAAATAAAATATTAAAAACTTGATTTAATAATAATAATAATAATAATAATAAATAAGAAAAATAAATAATTTATGCTTTAACCATGCCCCACTTTTCAAAGGCAAGTTTTAAGTTGGCCTTAGCTAGTATATTAATATATTAAAGAAAAGTGCAATAGTTTGAACTTGTTTGTGTTAATAATATATAGTTCAGATTTATACAGTTCTGCTCATCTCTGTCCTGGTGTTAAATCATCCATCATCCTTCTTCCTTCTTGTCAAGTTATTGCTACATTTAAGACACATGCAGATCCTGAAAAACTTTTAAATGATTTATTGTTTTATTTCACAAGAACAAATCTTTCAAATGTGCTCTTGACCCAAAATAACAATTAAAAAATCTCTCCTGACTAAAACCTAAATAATTTAACAAATATAATCACTTGTTTATTCAAAGGAAATTATTTCCACTTATTAAAGTCTGTCTGGTCACACTAAAAACATCATCATGAGAGATTAAAGAAACAAGTTATAAAAACAATAGAAGAAAAAACAGGAAAAACAACAACAACAACAACAAAAAACATTACATTTACCTAAATGAAAATACAAATGAAATGAAGTGAACTGACCATTAATCAAGGCTTACAACAAATGTTTGATCAATATCATGGTATTTTCTGTTGTCATAAATATAACAGTGAAATGGGGATAAACATATATCACTATATTCATTCATACTCCAATAAACTAATAAAACATCAAGGAAATTAAAAACATATCATAACCCCAACAATCTGTCAGCAAACACAAGTAATAATCTTATTAATGCTTTTATTTAGATTATTTAGATATTTTTTAAGATCATTATTTCATTGAGCGAGATTCTTTGAGCTTGCATTTTCAAATTTACTTAAATTTAATTTAAATCACTTTACTTTTTTAAAACTATTATTCAGACCTCCAGTTACAGTCACTAACAACAGAGACTGTGTAATAGCACATGAAAACAAGCAAATAATGCAAGCTGTTATCAAGGCCAGAGGAGGACATACAAAATATTACATTTTCAGGTTATTATGAAGACTATTTATTGCCTAATAAATGACTATAACATTTTTAGTTTTTGACAGATTCCTAAAATATTTGTGTTTTCTCTTTATTATGATAGGCATATAATATATAATCATAATAAAGAGAAATCCCAAATATTTTAGGAATCATTGATACAGTTTATTCAATATAGTTTAAAAAACGGTAATGAAATATGACAAGATCTCCGAGTTACACTGTGTCAGAAAAAAATGAATCTTAATTATGTCAGATAACACTTAAGCATTCTGAATAATTTTTGGTCCCAGATTTTTTATTAATTTCCACTGTATGAAGAATTTACTTTATTTTGCTATCCTCACTTACATAAATAAACTATAGTATCCTGCACACAGTATAAATACATCAAACATATTAAAAATGTCTGCATAATTTTGGTTTGATTGTGTGTATATATATTGATCACAGTGTATATTTAAGGACATTTTTTTGAAAATCTGCTTTAGAATGATTTATATTGTGAAAAGTGACAAGCAAACACAACTGATGAAAATTAGAAAAGGAGTAAACTAAAAATGAGAGTTTAGATGCTGAAAAAAATGATAATGATTTTTAAAATTATATTTCTTGTAATATCACATCTACAGTTGTTCAAGAACATCTCTACCTTCCTGAGTATCTGATTAATCAGAGTTTGATGGATATTTCTGGACGCTCTTCTTCTGTTGAAGACTTCTGGATCTGATGTCATAAACCAGAACAGCCACAGTAGCCACGCCCACCAGAGCAGAGAGAGCCAATCGGATCACAGCTTCAGTAAAGCCACAACAGTGGACTTGTGAGAGAAGAAATGAACAATGTTAAAATAGAAATATTTAGTTTGTGAAAATATACATATATACAGATATCATCAGTGAAGTACCTGCAGCACATGTGTGACAGAGCTGAGTGTTGTTGAGGTGTTGAGTCTGGTTTCTGATGGGATTGTTCAGCACACAGCTGTAGGAATCATCCACACACTCCAGATGGAGAAGAAGATCAGACCGGCTGCTGAGATCAGACACTCTGATGCTGGAGAATACACTGTTTCCTTTGAACCAGGAGAGAGTCACATGACTCACATTCACAGCTGAACACACCAATGAACATGATGATGATGATGAAGAGTTTAGTGAAGAGTTACTGCTGATGACAGGAACAGGCAGACGAGCTGAAAACATGACAGAATGAATCAGATTCAGTAGAAATTACTGTGATCTTCTGGATAAAATGATCAGCATCATCACAGAATTCTCCATCATTTTATCATATTCTCAGTAACATTATCTGGTGAATTTAGTCCACAGATGTAACAGGATAGTAATTCTCTCCTCACCATAGACAGTGAGATTGATCGAGTTGATCGTGTCTCTGCTGGTGAAGACTGTATAAAGTCCAGAGTCTGTGGTTCTGCTGTTGATGATGGTCAGAGATCCAGTCTGATGATCCAGTTTCAATCTCCCTTCAGCACTTTCATCATAAAACTTGCTCTCTTTGTTGTTCTTTAATTTAGCTATGAGAATTTTCCCAAACTTCCACTGGATCTCTTCATCTCTGTGTATTTGAGTGAAACTAGAGTTCAGAGAGACTGATTCTCCCTCAGTCACTGACTCTGACTTCACTGCATCAGCAACAAACACACCTGAACACAAACACACACACCACATTTGAAGTTCTTTTTAATTTTGAATGAATGAATGAATGAATCTGCAGAACTGCTCTTCACTAATTTCAATGTATAATTCAATAATGTGTAACAGTTTAAACCTTTGATTTCAATGGATGAGAAAAATGACTAAATAACATCATGAACAAAGATAATTGAGTTCAATGACAAAACGTGAAAATTACTGAATTATAACATGATGGATTGTATGTGGACAAATGATAATAGCCTTTATACAGAAATTAAGCCATAAAATACTTACCATTCAGACTCCATAAGCACAAACAGATGAATACAAACATGTCCATGTCATTTATATGTTTTGGCATTTCGGTGAACAGTTTCAAATTACAACAGATCCTAATTTCCCAAGTTCATAAAAGCTACATTTAAACACAACAAAAAAACATAAATGTAATAATAAATTTGAATGTTTGGTAAACAGCGACAGAAGAGCTGAAGGATCAGCCAGTGCTGCAGGTCTGTTGTGAAGTAGAGGAGTGATTCATCTGCTACTTTGAGAAACCACTTGATGACGTCACAGCTTAATCCTCATTGGTCTAAACAGTTCGAATCTGTTCTCTTCTAAAACATCAGAATAAGCTGTGATATCATGTTTTTTGTTTATATGTGAATTTCCAAACAGTCTGACTGCAGGATCTTTCAAAATTATTATATACGTGTGTTCACTTTGATTTCATCGTAACCTGCTTTATATATATATATATATATATAAGATGACTCTTCTCTGATTATTAATACTTAAGGTTGTTGCATCAAGTTGGTAGAGTACTGTGATTGAAGCTGTTTGCATTTTTTATTTTATACGTATTATCTTTTTATTCTTTTAATTCCTTTACTGTTTTTATTTCATTTTTAATGTACTTTATATAGTTTAAGTATCATCTTGTTATTTCTGACTTTTAATGCATCTTAAATATTGCTGTCTGGTTGAAAGAGCTGGGAAAATTAGGAAGAAAGCATTTGTGATTAGGATAAAATTTGGACAAACCTTGGGGAAATTTGAGCTGTGGTGCATGGTTAAGATATCTCTGTCAGGACACTTTCCAAAGGGGGAAATTTGAACTGCGTTGCATAGATAAGATACTGTATCTCCGGAAGGGGGATTAGGGCTGTGTGGCGCAGTTTAAGGTGTCTTGGCAAAAGGGGAGATTGAAACTGTGTTTATCAGTTCAAAGTGCCTTAACAGGTCGCTAGAGAGCGGTCCTGTCGTATGAGGAAGATCCAGTTAGTTCCGCTCTGAGGGACAACAACAACAAAAAACTCCTTAAGACTTCCTAGCTCTTTCATCCAGATAACAAAATTCTCTGTTTTTACTGTTATTTCTTTTTGTTATGTTCTATTTTTCTTCTTCTTTTTTATGTAAAGCACTTTTAATTACCATTGTGTATGAAATGTGCTATACAAATAAAATTGCCTTGCCTTGCCTTTATTTTTTTACCATGTGTTTCTCATTTTCATTTTATTTATTTCTGTAAACTAGTCTACACCTTCCTATTGCATATTTTGTATTGTAGGCTGTTGTCCAAGAGCTCAAAACAGAGTTTGAGCAAGAGAAAAAAAGAGAATTGTCTGGTCCATTCAAACAGCAGATGGCAGTAATGCTCAATTTTAGCTTGCGATCCGCTGCACAGAAGGAGAACCGTTATAGTCTCCGCCATTACAGGTTTCTGAGCTTCTCTGCAGTCTTTCAGATCTGGAAACCTTAAAGTAATTCTTTAGTAGCATATAAACTATAATGAAAATGTATTAATCATCTCCAGTCGGTATTACGATCTCTCTGTAGGTGTTTATCAGGTTTTGTTCACACTCATCGCTGTCGGTCGGGAGGGTGTGGTTCAGAAACAACATCGAGCATTAATAATATTCATCGAAATCAGATTTTGCTGGAATCTTCGACAGAATGAAGAACAATTTCAAATTCTTTCAGATTGTTCTACTAATGTGCGGTAAGTTCATGATTTCTGTTTATTTTGAACACTTTCGGTTTCACTCTGACACCGGAAACAGTAGAGGGCGGGGTGGACAACATGATCCTGGAAAACCAGTCATGAAGAGTTTTGCTTCAAATTAAACTTTGAACTAGCTAATCTATGTTTTAATGGTTAGGGGAGATGACTTCGGTAAAGTTGGTTTTATATTCGCACATTCGGACTTCTGATAAATTCAGACTTTCCAATAAATGTGCAATAAATTAATGTTTGCGAATTTTAAGCAGAAACATGATATTGACAACCAACGATTGTCAACTTACAACATTTTTCACAGTCGATCAAAATAGGCAAGTATTGTTTTAATGGCATATTTACTTGTGAATGTCCTCTGAATGTCCAATGTAGTGTGATTAACAAGGCTATTGAATACGAATGTGCGAATATAAAACAAACTTTACCCAAGTGGGGAGCTGTACGGGGCAGGGGAGTTTTGTATATCATGGTTGGTGGTGATAGGCTCTGCACAACTTCGGCTCTCCAGGACCGACATTCGCCACCCCTTTTTAAACTTGTCTTTCACTTTTTGTAGTGTCTCCTGCACTTTTATACACGTTGTTCTATTGTTGAATGGAAGCTGTGTACAAATAAATTAAAGGTCCCGTTCCCAGCAAACGTGCTTCTTTGGGGCCCGTGTGGGGCCATTGCGGGCAGCCCACTGTGGGCCCAGATACCGGCGTGAAATGCGGGGCACATGTGGGCCCCACACTATGGGGCCAGTGTGGGGACCCAGTGGGACAGTCCAAAGTGTGGGCTGACTATGGGCTGGCCCACACTAAGCAGAGTGGGCCCCTGTTGAGGCCATTTGTGGGCCCACAGCAAGCCCATACTGTGGGCAAAGTGTGGGTATACTGTGGGTACACTGGGAAAAGAGTGGGCATACTGTGAACAATGCACAGATGTGTAAGAACATACCTTTGGCTTTAACAAACAACAAGATTAGTTTGGTTCTACTTTGCATTTGCCACAACACACACAAAACAAGTTCACTTGTTAAAAGAATAAATTAGAAGTCATATGTTTCAAATAATTTCATTTATTCACATTCATGTAAAAAAAAATAAAAATAAATTATATATATATATATATATATATATATATATATATATATATATATATATATATATATATTTATATATATTTATATATATATATACATACACACACAATACATTACCATTCAAAAGTTCAGTAATATTTTTAAAATGCTTTTGAAAGAAGTTCTTTCTGCTCATCAAGGTTGCATTTATTTGATAAAAAAAACCAAAAACATTAAAAAGAGTAATATTCTGAAATAATATTAACTTAAAATAACTGCGGGGCTCGACATTAATGCTTGTCCAGGACAAGTGGATTTTTTGAAGGGGCAAGTGAAAGAGAATTGTACTTGCCCGACTGGACAAGCAGCCTGATAAAAACGCCAATAACAAAAAATAACTAGGGAATCACCAAAAACATGAGAATTGTTCTGGATTCGTTTAGTGTAAATGGTGACCGATAGTAAAAAATAATATAATATAAAATGTACTGACGGTAACAAGGTTGCGCTGTTGAGACTCGCACAGCCTCTCGAGGAAAAATCGCAACAAATGTGCCCAGCTCACTCAAAGAAACTCAGTTTAAGGGTTAGTTCACCCCAAAATGAAAATTCTGTCATTAATTACTCACCCTCATGTCGTTCCACACCCGTAAGACCTTTGTTTATCTTCGGAACACAAGTTAAGATATTTTTGATAAAATCCACTGGCTTGTGAGGCCTGCACTGAGAGCAAGTTAACTTAGACTTTCAAATGCCCAGAAAGGTAACTGTTACTAAAAACATATTTAAAACAGTTCATGTGACTACAATTGTTCAACCTTAATGTTATGAAGTGACAAGAATACTTTTTGTGCACCAAAAAGAAACAAGCATGTATCATACAATCTCAAACTGCCATAGTCATGTGATTTCAGTAAACAAGGCTTCATTGCATCATAAGTGTTTCAAGATTTCAATGGTACAAGTGACTTTGGCAGTTTGACACACGCTCTGTCTGAAAGACTGATTTGAAACAAAAGATGCATAAAGCTTCGAAGCTTCATGAAGCAGTGTTTAGTTCAGTGACGAGTGCTAGATATTGTTGTATAAAGTTGTTATATTGTTTATTTGGCGCACAAGTATTCTCTTCGCTTCATAACATTAAGATTGAACCATTGTAATCACATGAACTGTTTTAAACATGTTTTTAGTAACAGTTACCTTTCTGGGCATTTGAAGGTCTAAATTAACTTGCTCTCAATGCAGGCCTCACGGGTCATTGGATTTTATCAAAAATATCTTAATTTGTGTTCTGAAGATGAACGAAGGTCTTACGTCTGTGGAACGACATGAGGGTGAGTAATAAATGACATTATTTTCATTTTTGGGTGGACCAAGAGTGCTGAATTACCATCACAATTGAAAATGTGACACTGATTTCATGTCATTGTTTGAATTAATGACTCAATGACTCACTCATTAAGAGTTACCTGCCGCCACCTACTGGCAGTTTAGTTTCATGTTTAAAAGTATCATTTTTTCCGACATTTGTTTATTATCTAATCTCACAACATTTTTAAATGCAGTTGTAATTTTTCAGTGTAAATTATTTAATTTGACTGGTAACAGTGTCTTATTACACTAATTTAATTTATTGATCAAATTTAAGAATTTAAAATGAAAGATGAAGCATTTATTTAATAATGGGGAAAATGCCCTTTATAAAGGTAAAAATATCACTGATATTAACACTGATGCTGCAGAATAAATTGTATTTACAACATTAAAGTTTGTGAATGACCGATTTACTCGTCACAGGAAAAGGCTTAATGTCGAGCCCTGAACTGTTTTAATATATTTTACAAAGTAAAATTTTCCTGTGACGTTAAAACTTAATATTCAGCAGCCTGCATCTAGTTGTCAGTGTCACATGATCATTCAGAAATCATTCATTTGTGGATGGAGATGAGTGATCAATCCCCTCGGGTACCAGTAGATCTTTGCCTGATCTCCAGTCTTCTGGTTCTTCTGCTCCTTCCACCATCCCAGTCTCTTGCATTATGGAGCCATGATTTGACAGGAGTTTCCACTTCGGAAGCTGTGGCCTGGCCGCTTTTTGTGCGCTTTTTTATCTAAAGTGAGAAAAAAATAACAATTGAAACATTAATTTAAAAAACAAAAAACAAAACACGAGTTTTGTAAACATTACATTTGTGTTTTCCCAAGGGTTAGGACATTTCCAACCCAGGGAACAATCTTTTGAGAACATCTAAATGAACTTTGACTGGAGAAACCTGAGAATAATTTGAGTTCCTGAAAAATAGTTCCAGGTGTTGTTTATTAATATTAAAAACAATTTTAGACTGTTGTTGAGAGAGAAAGATACAGAGAGTGAATAAATTGAGGGCATGATGAACTGAGAGCATGAGAACAATTTACTAAAATTGTCAACACGATGTAAAGAAAAAAAATTGTTTGCTACTCACCCTCGTGTCATTCCAAACCTGCATGATTTCTTCTGTGGAAGATGATATTTTGAAAACTGACCATGTTTTTGTCAATACAATAAAAAGTCAATGGGATCCAATGCAGTTTACATTGTATGGACAAAACAGATGAAACATTCTTCAAAATATCCTCTTTTGCATTCCACAGAAAAAAGTAAGTAATACAAGTTTGGAACAACATGAAGAACTATACCTTTTAATGTAAGAAATCATTGATGAATTTAACTTTCAGCATGAATATGTAATTTTTATTAAAATAAATGCAAATACTGAGAATGTGTCTGACAGTCAAAAATGTACTTACACAGCAAAAGATGCAATGACCTGTGCCTGAGCGGCTCTCCTTAGGTTTATTTAGCTGTGGTTAACAAAATCACGGAGAAAAAGGAGAAAAAGAGAGAAAGAAATATTGAATAAATCTATACAAATTAAAAAAAAATCATTTTTCATCAGTGATTATTGACTAATCAGCATGTCAGGAGTTCTCAGCTCTGGTCCTCGAAGTGCACTGTCTTGCACAGTTTATGTCCACACTAGAGCTGGACGATTAATCGAAAAGTAATCGAAACCGAAATTCAGAACCTCTAACCGACGTAATTTTCCCATGTCGGTTATTTCGTTTTTTTAATCCTGTTGATACTTCCCCCTTAAAAACTACTGCGTGACTCTGCCCCATCCAGTCAGTGGCATAAAAGCACGGAGCCTCCGTGACGGAGGTGAACGCCGGTTCAACACATGGTGATGGCGCGCGAGTGGTGAGCCTTGCGTCTTCACTAAACTTTGTCAGTTGTATTTGTTTTATGGTTTGGACATTAAAGCAATTAGACGATCGGAAGTGTATTATTATATCGAACTACCGCGCTCGCGCAGCTGTGGCACGAACACTCATACAAGCTCATACAAACGTGAAGATCGCGCGCACAGAGAGGAACACAGAAACTAGTTGTCAGTGCTGTCCTGTGATTTATCACTAAAGTAGCTTAGAAACTCAAAACTTATAGCATATATTTTTCTACATTTGAAGGAACTATTTACAACCCACAGCTTCACAATTAATAGAGAGACGGTATGACTAATTCACACACGCAATCACTCGTACTGGTACTGTACTAATTTATCTTTATCTGATTTACAACGAGCAGAAATATGTAAGAAATGTTACGAACCATAGATAAAATAACTGCTGATAGTGAGTTATGATGTCAGATCACTCTTTCAATAGGAAAAAATATCCCACCTTTAATAGTCAATCATATTTACAGTACAAACATTGTCAGTGAGCTATGAGGGCAAAAAAAGAAAAAGAAAAAGAAAAAGAAAGAAACAAACAAACAAAATAATCGTTCATTAATCGTAATCGAGGTAAAATGTTCAATTAATCGAGGTTTTGATTTTAGGCCATAATCTTCCAGCCCTAGTCCACACCTGATCAATCTCACCACATGTGACTTTCTAGTCAGTAAACCAAAAGAGCTCGATTGGCTTGTTCAGGTGTGTTGGACCAGGGTTGGTGCTAAAGTCAGTAGGACAGTGGTCCTCGAGGGCCAGAGCTGAGATCACCTGTGATATGTTCTGAACATGACAATTCAGAGATCCAGAATGACTGCTAGATAGATCACTTACGACAGTGGTGTCCAGTCCTGGTCATGGAGGACCAACGTCCTGCAGAGTGTAGCTCAAACCGTCCTGTAGTTCCTGGTCATCCTGAAGACCTGTAGTCAGGAATCAGGACTAGATGGCAAAGAATACTGAAAAGAGAGAGGACAAACAACATTTCAATGTACATATTCATGAATAAAAGATTTAAACTGGCTTCATACCAATGACATCTGAGAATGTGACACATGGCACCAATGTACTGTCAGATACAGTGATACCCAAAAGATTAACAGATAACAAGCAAAATGTTTATGAAAGTACAGTTATATGGTGCAATCAACAATACAAGAACTGAGAATGTATCAGACAGTGAGTCGAATACTTACAGAGCAGAACCAATGATCTCTTTACACACAATGAAAAGGAGAAAAAGAAACAAGAATTAATATCTCAGTTAAATATTGCTCTGTATGGATGAACGTGCTGATGAAATGTAGCCTATACATTCAAGAGAAATTATACATCAATATTTAATGTGAATATAACTAAAACATTTAGGCCATGAAATTATATCTTTTCATAATTCATTAATTACAGATGGTTGTTTTCATGTGAAATACAATGACTTCTCTCTCTCTCTCTCTCTCTCTCCCCGTGCACGCGCCAGCTTGCGCATTAGACAAAGCGTTCAATTTGATATTTTTAGGTCACGTTAATATGATAGCAATATAAAAATACAAAGCACATCTATATAAATAAATATGGTTTGCTGTCTGAACTGTCAGCGCACAGTGTTTATCGATGTATGAACGGTTATAAAATCACATGTAACGAGATTTAATGTAGGCCTCGTTTACGTCGCTATTTTAACTATAAAACGGACATGACTGACTCATTATAGCTCGGTCGTAGTTCGCTACAATAGCAACAGGAGAACAATAATAAATCAAATTAACACCAAAATGGATGTAAAACAATTCAAGGCATTGAATTTATGCAGTTTTAAAGTACATATATAAAGTATAGATTACCAGAAAATGGGCTAGTCGACCGTTATAGACCATTTCAACTGCTATTCGTCGAAGTAAGGAAGTGACGTCTTTGGTCCTCGGAAGTTTCCGGTTAGTTAGCGCGCACATTCTAAACATTGGCGGGAGGCGCTTCAGTTCGGTGATACTGCGACAATTTACAGATAATAAAATGTCAAAATTAAAATTAGGACCGTGTTGTTCGGTGGTTGAATGCTCTCTCAGGCCGGGAACTAACTTGCTTTCTGAAATTAAAGCGTTTAGACTTCCGAAAAACTATATTGAATATTGGGGTGCATTATAAATGTTTAAATGGACTATATCACACAGTGAACGCGTGCACTCTATAAAGACAATTTTCAATAAAGATATATACAACAATATACAATAAAAGCGCACTAGTCTAACCTACTAGACTAACGTTACATCACGTAGTGTGTGTGTGTGTTTTTTGTTTAATACTCGATAATTTCAGATCGCATATGATAAACAACAATTAACGCAGATGGTACTAGTGTCGTGTGTTTTGCGCATATTGTAATTTGTCGGGTTTCTGCAAATGTTTCCTTACCTTCAAGGACCTAAAAAGCATGCTTGGTGAGACTGGTGTGACTACGGTAGATGTGACGGGCTCCCTACTCTGAACTGGCCTTTACTTCGGTAAAGTTGGTTTTATATTCGCACATTCGGACATCCGTATTCAATAGCCTTGTTAATCACACTACATTGGACATTCAGTGGACATTCACAAGTAAATATGCCATTAAAACAATACTTGCCTATTTTGATCGACTGTGAAAAATGTTATAAGTTGACAATCGTTGGTTGTCAATATCATGTCGCTGCTTAAAATTCACAAACATTAATTTATTGCACATTTATTGGAAAGTCTGAATTTATCAGAAGTCCGAATGTGCGAATATAAAACCAACTTTACCGAAGTCTGGCCTTTGTCTGACAGGCTTGGAAAAGTCAATGTCTGCCACTGGTTTTGGATCAATCTAAAACAAAGTGGGATTATACTTTTTTTGCTGTTGTAGTAAAACCATGGTTAATTTTCGCAAAGGATGTGATGAATTAGAATTTAATAAAAATTAGAATAAAAACACGTTAGCCAGCATTGAATTGCATGCATCTTCTTGTTTATTCGTGACCACATGCAGGGCTCAGATGGAGCATTAAAACCCTCTCTCACACACTGTTCCACAGCAACGAGAATCGCAGCAACATAGCTACACACTTCACCTAACCTAACCACAAACATTTCGAAACGTATGAAATAATTACGTATGTAATAGGTAATAATGGAACACAACAATTAGTTTACTACTAGAATTCAGTACGTCTTGTTTGCATAGACGTACAAACTTACCCGGCCATGCAAGTGCAATGCCCACAAATAACCTCCCCGGTCACCTTAGCAACGAACCACGCAGAGTATGTTTTCGACAACGTTTGACTTGCCCCGACTTCACCAAACACAAGACAAAAATCGTCCACATTGTAGGAACAAATGTTTCCAACTTTTCCGCTAAGGAAGTAATTGTAAGCATCCAGACTACGATATGCCTTTACTGCTTCTTTCGTGTAGACGCACTCTGTCTCAACTAGATAATGATACACGTCTGGATAAGTTACTTCAGGTAAACGTTTAACGTTCTGAGTGAAAAGTTGTCGCCTCAGTGTTTGATTTAAAGGGTCCGGTAATTCCACGTTATCATCTATTTTTAGTTTTTGTAAATATCTTAACTGTTCTGTTTTAGCTAGACTTAAAAAATATGCGCTAGTCATTTTGTTTTGACAGCTTTGTGATTTAAAAATGGCGCCACCGGAAATGCTTAAGGACCAGACATGCGCAGTAGCATTGCAGCGCGTTTGTTTTTATTTACTTCCTTGAAATGGTCTATAACCGTTAGTCATTTAAACGGCAGCAATACGTTACAATCAGATTAAAACACTAAAAATTGGTGTAATTTAATTTTAGTCAATAAATTCATTAGCATTTTCATCTGTTACACTAATTGTAACAGAAAACTCAGAAATTACCATTTAAAAAAGCTTATAATTTAAAAAGCTTACCTGTTTGAAGCAGAACTGGGCAGTGCAGTCGAATCCGGAATGACAGCTCATTAGCGATGCAGCTCCAGCAGTCTCATTGGTTAGAATTAATCACGTGATGACGCCATCTTCCGTATTACTAATAAGGCTCTGCTAATAATATTTTTTTTTTTTTTCTTTTTTGCCATTTCAGAAATATATAATATCAAATTCATCAGTGATGTATTTATTATGTGTGTGTACTTTCTATGAAGTCTATGCTTATAATGAATTTTAGCTCTATTTATACTTATTTATGTTAAGTATTCTATAAATATATTTTAAAAACTCATTAAGACATATACTGCATTCAAAGAACAGTTATAGTTACATTTATATTATTTTTATCATTACTTATAAGTCATGCATTTGCTTTTTCAGTGCGCATGCTCATAATCCATTACACTGATTTATAAGTATTAATTAATCAGTTGATTCCATGAATTTATAAAGATGCAACCTGCATCGCTATAATGTTATTATATAACAATGACATTTTAGTAATTCAGATTTATTTCTGTCAAATAAGTGAATATATTGTTATTAATACCTGTGTTGTGTTTTTATAAATACTTATTGTGAATGATAATAGTTACTAACCTCTATAAATGCATTGTTGATGGCTTTAAGTAAAGTCAAAACATAGGATGCAATTTTCCTAAAGAAAATGTTAAGTAATTATGAGGATGAGCACATTATACATTTTAAGTTGTTTTGCAAATGTACTTAATGAACAATAAATCCAATATAAAAAATAAATAAATAAATAAAAAGAAAGAAAGAAATCATTACAAACAGTTCTTTTTAATATTACATACTAGCAGAACACTGCAATGAGATTTTTAAAGGAACATGGGAACAGCTGCTAAGCAAACAGGCAAAGACATCTTGACTGTGTGCAGTTTTAGTTAAGTATGGTGTGGGCTGTTGAATGTAATGACATATATGACATTTTACTGAATCGTTAAAAAATAGTTTGATTAACCCTGATTTTAACAATGATTTAACTGTGCTGTTAACATGGTGGGCTGCCCACAGTAAACTCTCATGTTGGCCCTACAGTGAAAAACTTCTGTGGGCCCTGCATGAGTTAACCCAACGGGGGGCCCTGTGGGTTTTCTGTGGGCAAACCCACAGTGGGTTGCTCAGAGTAAACCCTAATGGGGGCCCAAATGGGCAAAACTGCTATGGGCCCTGCATGGGCTAACCCACATGGGGCCCCAAAGGGTTTGCCCTTGCCCACACTGTCCCACAGAAAACCCACACTTACCCACAGTGGGCCCACACTGGCATGTTTGCTGGGTTGTTCGTGATCCCATGTTTCAAACTTTAGTTAGTGTGTAATGTTGTTGTTAGAGTATAAATAAAATCTGTAAAATTTTAAAGCTCAAAGTTCAATGCCAAGCGAGATATTTTATTTAACAGAAGTCGCCTACATCGAACGGCCAGTTTGGACTACATCCCTCTACTTCCTTCTTTAATGACGTCACTAAAACAGTTTTTTGACTAACCTCCGCCCACAGGAATACACAAGAGTTGTGTTTGTAGAGTGTGTTTGTCGCCATGTCGTCGAAACGCTGTTATTTTCATCCCGCAGTCCAATCACCGGGTCTGATTCCGGCTCAAATTGATAGGGTAAAATTAAAGACATGTTTACAATAACACTGAGCGCGTGCATCTCCACGTTATGGTAAGAGGCGTGACCTTTCCGGGCAAGATGCTGTCGAATCACAACACAGGAACCGCTGGCACAATCAAAACTCGTTACGTATTTCTGAAGGAGGGACTTCATAGAACAAGGAAGTCATCAGCCCGTTTTTATGACAGTGGAAACAGCGGTATACAGATAAGTAAATTATGTGAAAAATACTGTGTTTTTTTACACGCAAAACATGAACACATGTTATATTGCACACTATAAACACAATCAAAGCTTCAAAAAAAACACGAAAAACGGGACCTTTAAATAAACAAACCGCGACACGACCAAAATGGGCACATCTACGATTAAAGGGACAGGGGCACGAGTTTGATACTCGCCAAAGAGCTTAGAACCCAAGAGGCGTCACTTTTTACACCTATGGATCGCTTGCTTTGTTCTGAAAAAGGGACTAAATTTGTTACAGTGTTGCATTTTCTTCTTGGTTCGGTTCGCTAAGTAAAACTGTCCTCTTATTGGTCAGTTTTCAAAATAATGATTGACAAGTTAGCTCCATGAGCTTATTGTGGCTTTATTTGTAACTGTCGAGACACACGCAAAACGGGTCATTCTACAGAAACGTCCACTTTTCTGTCCCTAGACTTTACAGACATATTACACTTGAAAAACAGGATTGCAATTTTTTTTTTTAATATTTTAATATTAAACAATATGTTATTTGAACAATTAATCCTTCTTGAGCCATCAATGTGGCAATATTTGTTTTTAAATTAATTATAAAAATCCTGTTCGTCCAACAAAGATGTTTACTGTTAGCTGCTCTCACTGCAGCAAAAAAGTTGCTAGTCAACCGTTGGAATCCTCCTCACACAATGGACAGACGAACCTGGGCGGTATATTTGTTGGACATTATCTCGATGGAACTCTCAGCTTCTCGCATACATGGATCTAATGTGAAAACTGTCAATTTACAGCATTCATCTTTTAATATTGTGTCATCTTTTCTAAAATCTTTGTAAATATTATTTTATTGTATTTTATGTATTAATATTACTTAATTTATTTTTATTATTATTATTATGGATTTTACTTTATGTATTTTTTTTATTTTTATTTTCTACCCTTAAGTCTACCAGGGGGTGGGATGGGTTGGGATGGGTTTTAAATTTGCACAGTTGCTTTTTGTTTTATACTACTGTTCACAAAAGAAAATAAAAAAAAAAATAATAAAAATTCCAACCACCACAGAAGAGCTCGTCCCCACAGTCATGTACAGAGGTTTGAACTCAGAAACAGGGTTTTCTACCATTTCAGATACAATAATGTATCAAATATATAATGTAATAAAAAAACAAATGCCGAATAAATATTATAAAATATATAATGAATGTAGTGGTCCTCTGGTGTTGTCACTGGTGTTACCTTTAACAAAAATCTCTTATTTTGAAATAAACAATCACACTGATGACATCACTTGACTTCCTTCTTCCTATTTCCTGAAGATCAATGAAGAAAGGCCAATGGAAAGTCCACTATCTCTTTTCAGTTATCAGAAATTTTAATATGAAAATCATAATTTCATATGAAGCTTTTAGTTGAAGCCACTGGTGTGACCTACTTTATTGTTAGGGAATTAAAAAAAAAAAAAACTAGAATACAAATGGATTAAAATACTTGATTTAGTGAATATACCATGATTGACAACATTTGGATTGATACCTTTCAGCAGCCATTTTGTAAAATGCTTTTTTCATGAAAATTGTCACTGGTGTGACCCGTTTATAGATAAACTTTATTCAGAGCTATTCTTTAAGTTCTTTTGCATAAAATAGCACTTGATTACATGATTCTAAGTTTTCATTCTCATTGTTAATCCTCCTTTGGGCAGAAATGGCTAAATTGTCAATTATAAGTGTCAATGATAGTCTTTGATTGTATACCAAATGTACAAATTTAGTCCAATCTACTTAATTATAGTTGAAAAAATAAGGATATTTGGTCCTATGTATACGTCACTGGAGATTCATTGTGTCACTGGTGTTACTGTTTTTTGTCTGTCACATTAAATAAAATGTGTCTGACATGATAATAATTTTACATCCATTGAATTCTGCTACACTCAAGAATTAAGATGTAAAGGATTGCATCATTACTTGTTTATAACTGTTTTTCAAATATTTTCATTGTTATAGCAAATACATGGTTGCACATTTGAATTAACACCATTCAATCACACTTTTAACTAACTTGATTAAAAAAAACAAAACAAAAAAAAAAATCTCCTTATTTTTTGCATTATCATTATTATTCTGTAACTCTGACTGCATGTGCTGGAAAAAATGGAGAAATAATATTTCATAAACAAGTTTAAAAATGCCAGAGAAGCAAGGCTTTAAATAAATGCACACAAAGAAAAAAAAAAATCATTAAGCTGTCATTTGTGTATTCATAAAGTCAAAGTGTAATATAATAATGTGGTCTAAGTTTAAATGTTAAAAAAATAAATTTTAAGACATTTTGTCATACCAAAAGTGGACGTTTCTGCAGAATAACCCAAATACTTTATAAATGTAGCCATCTTTCCCACTGTTAAATTATACTACATTCATATTAATGGTGCGGCAAATTCAAACGTGCGCTCTTTCTCTCTCTCTCTGTCTCTGGTTTCCCAGCGCTGTCTAGTAGACGAACTTAGTGCTAGGTGGTATGACCAAAAATTTATATCACAGTATTTTTCAAAATTATATCGGTTTCACGGTATATGACAGTATTTTTTTATTCCCCTATGCATGCCTGGGCGTTAACCACATTTTCTACTGATTGAGAGAGGAAATACTGCAGTAGATTGACTAGAATGCTCTGTTTTACTGTCATGATGAGTGAATATTGCAGAAAAATTCCACACTAGAGTTAGGGTGCTTTCACACCTGCCTCATTTAGTTCGGTTGAATCATACCAGAGTTTGTTTCCCCCTTTAGTGTGGTTCATTTGGATGTGAAAGCAGCAATCACACTCGGGTGTGCACCAAAAGCGGACCAAACAAGCGTACCGAGACCTGCTTGAAGAGGTGGTGCACTTTCAAATGAACTCTGGAGCGGTTCGCTTGAGATGTGAAAGCAATCCGACCCAGTTAAGGGACCAACGAACCAAATGAACCAAAAAAAAAAAAAAAGAGTTGAGGGCACCTTAAGCATTTTAAAAATCGACCAAAACTGCCAAAACAAGGGAGAAACGCGAAAGAACATTTAAACTAAGGATATTTTCAGTACATTTAAGAGCACTACAGTCTCTGAACAAATTACACACGTAAGTTTAACACAGAAAGAATAAAGCAGTTACTTTTTTGCCCATTCTCCATTGAATTGTCAGTCTATTTATTAACTTAAATCATCTTGTGTGTAGCAGAATAACCCATTGTGTCATCGCGGTCGTGATCAGACGTACAGTTCAGTGTCCTTTGCATAACGTTAGCCTACATTTCATTTGAAGAAGACGTGATGAAATATGTACGCATACACGCTGCTGGTTCATGTTTAGAGAACTAGAGTATATGAAATAGGTCCATAAAAACTTAAACGCACTCGCTCCGGTCTATATAAAACGATCCATGTGGAGAATCTCGCACGCCGTGTGTAGTTTGAATTCTTCGCTGTAATCAAGGGCTGAATCTGAAATCGCCCCTATAACCTCAAATAGAGCATTATTTGAGAGGACAGCCATTTGTAGTGGTGTCCGAAACTAGGGGTGTAAGAAAATATTGATATACGTGAATATCACGATATTATGTTTGGCGATACTGTATCGATTCTCAAAAACGCTGTATCGATATTTATTTATTTATTTACATCCCAGGTTCGTGGCTTTGTTCGGTTTAAACCACAGACTGTATTAAACCTAGGGCTGGGTTATATATCGCATGCGATTGTCACGCGCATTTTGTCAGTAAAGCCGGTTCCCTGATTACCGCTAAATCACCATCACCTGCTTTCAAATGGAGCGGCATTTCATAGACAGAGCCGTAGATCACTGACAAGCCACGCAATATCGAGTTCATTATCGAAGGCGATTCATCTGCGATACTGAACACGATTTTGCGTAGCTTGTCAGTGAACTACGGTTCTGTCTATTAAATGCCACTCCATTTGAAAGCAGGTGATGGCGATTTAGCGGTAATCAGGGAACCGGCTTTACTGACGAAATGCACGTGACAATCACATGCGATATATCGCCCAGCCCTAATTAAACCCAACCGCTAGATGTCAGTGTTATCTCAGAACGTAAACTGACGCGGAGCCGGAGAAGCGTGAGGTGCATCAATAGCGTTGGCATTAGCAAACCCAGCTCACAAGATGATAGACTTATTCCGCTCCCGCGACATACAGAGCTGAAGTGTGAACTCATTTTAGCTTTAACCAAGAGATGCGTTTTTGTGAATCCGCACAAATTTTGTATCGGATAGGCGTTTCGTCCACACGGAATGATGATGTCTTCACCCACCTGTCGACCCTAGTCAGACGCCACTAACAGCACAAAACGGCACCAACAACAGCAATAGCAGACTCTAGATGCTTGTGTTCATGCTGCAGAAGCTACTGAGCCAAAATAAAGTGTTATTTCTAAGCTTTGCTAAAGTTTGTATTCAGCGCGCAAAGGTTTATGCGCATGCTCCAAGTCTTCTTCACTGCTTTAAGTGCATTTCTGCGGCAGAATTACAGCAACACATAATGGTCTGGCATGTATACTACATCATTTTGAGTCGTTTCAGTAGTTTTTGAGACAAGGGAAAAAAAAGATCGGTTTAAGGTAAGCTCCGGCTTCGTGTGAACGTAGCCTAAAGAACCCACTAAGGAGATTGACAAGAGTCAGTTGTTTGCAAAATATGAAATGTTAAAATTTAATCTGATACCCCTTTTCCACCAAGGCAGTTTGAGTGCTGGTTCGGAGCCAGAACCTAGTTTCAAATCAGTTCTTTGTCTTTCGACACACAAAGCACCAGCTCCGAACCAGGAAAAGTGGTTTGTAAGTAGCACCAAAACACTGCTGGGCTAGAAGTAAGAACCGCTTGCGTCAGGGGCTGGGGACGAGGTTACCATGCGTTCACACCGCCGCCGGCGAGAGCGCCAACAGTCGCCTTGGCCGCCCTGCCAACAACGCTGTACTGTTCGTTCAAACCGCCGCCGACGGGAGGGTCAAAGTAAATGACAAGTCGCGTCAACCTATCGGAAGCCTCTCAAGCGAGGACCTCTACATTCCAATTGGTTGCCGCCGAACCGCGTCATAGCTCATTACCATAAAGTTAACCTGATTTCAACTCTCCTCGACGCTCTCACCGTCCAAGACGCGCCACGCCGCTCTCATTGAAAATGAATGACTAGCGTCACTTTGACGCTCTCGCCGCTGGCGGTGTGAACACACAGTTACAGTGACCAACAAGAAACTTGAGACAGCCATTTTTGAAATAGCAGCTAACCAAGCTAATAGCAGCTCGATCGAAATCTCCGTCTATATACAAATGGATGTAGGTTCGCAAAGCCATCAGCATCAACAGTAGTGAAACATCCGCGATTGTTAATGGAAGGCTTCTTCGAGATGCATTGGAGCAGCGCGGACCGATTCGGCGGGTGACATCGGAGTACCGCGGGTCCACGGGTGTAGAGCATACGACTCCTTGTGCTTTTGGATTGTTCTTGTGGTGCTTTGATGTAATGCGCCGATCGCTCTGCGGTAAGCCGATGCATCTCAAACAAGCCTGGTGTGTTTGTGTTTGGAGCTGTAGTGCTAGCTACCGGGTGCTGGTTCAGAGCTAGTGCTAGTGCCAGTTCGGAGTTAGTTCAACTGAAGAGCCTTCTAAGAACCGGTTTGTCTTTCCACGGGCTAGAGAGCAGCACAGAAAGGGGGTATGCGATGCACGCTGCTGAGAGAGGCATTTAGATAGAATATGTAGTAATGTTGTGTACTGCACGTTTTCCTCTCAGTAACAAAATAAACACAAAACAAAAAAAAAATTGACAGCATAAAGAAAGCATCTGATCATAGTGATGTGGATATGTTTGCATCAGCTCTGTTCAGCACTTCAGTGAAGGCACATTTATTTAAATAGCACTTTATACATTAGACTGCTTTAAAGCAAGCAGCTTTACAGTATTAAATATAAAACAGACATTCAGTCATGAAATGGACTATGCACTAGTTGTTAAATAGTTTAGAAATTAAAAGCTGTTATACTGTGAAACTTTAAAGCACCTAAAGAATGCTGCAGTCACTTTACTATTTTCTTGTAGGGAAAACACCCTAGGAAGTAAAATTAGCTCAAATGAATAAAGAGTTGTTTAGATTACGACCGAGCAACTGATTCGTCCAGCGTTCATTTGCTCGAGCCGTAATAAGCTCTTGTAACGGATATAAATATCCAACAATCGTGAAAACACTGATTAGAGCATGGTAACTTGAAATTGACAGTTTAAGACATTAAATCATAAAGCACATAATACAAGACACTTTCCTTTTAAAATCTACAAGAGATTTTATTTATTCTAACACAAACTAATCTAACACAAAGGCACGCACATACACACACACACACACACACACACACACACACATTCATACGCGTTGCAGTAAGAAGGAAATGAGAGAGAAAGAGTTTTGGAGAGAGAAAGAGTGTGATATGATGAATTCCTAGCAAAGTTATGCTTTTCAGAAGATCTGACCTGAACGAACCATGAATCATTCATTTAAATGCACCAGTTCAGTTTTCATCTGGAGGTACTTGCTTGCGTTGACTTAAAGGTGAATTTCCCTCGTCGTGCAGAGAGGGGTTTCCCAAGTCGATGATTGGTCCAGATCAGGTCCGTGTGGAACAATGAAGGAAGTCTCTTTGTCGCTGGAGTTGAAGCGGCAAAATTCGTTGGTTGAACTTTGCGGCGAAACTTAGGACACGAGACTTTCAGCGGTAAAGGAAAATTAAGTAAAGAAAAGAAAAGTGAGTGAAGGTTGGATGGCTTGAATGAGCTGTTTGTCTGTTCTTCTTGTCACTCCATTGTTCTTGGTACTTGTCTTGGCTTCTTTTCCCAGAACAGAACCAACTCCCCGTTCGTTTACTAACCAACTTCTCTCGTTCACTATCTTGCAATATGATCATTTAAACTTAGTTGTTTGTCACCCCTCTGAGGAGTCCTGGCCAATCAGACATTGTCCTGTTTCAAGAGGGCCTTCCTCTGCCCCCAATAAAACATAAGTGTTACATCCTGTTTCTGCTTCAGCAGAGAGTGCCATTTTAACATAATTTCTATTAAATGGAATACAATACATTTTAAACAGATTTCATTCAAGTCAGGATATAGGAAAGGGGGAAAGAATCAAATTAAGTCCAAATAAGGCATACTTTCAGTCATTCAGTCAAGAGTTAACACATTTACATGGATTGTGAATGTTCTAAAGCCTAACTGTTTACAGGTAGTACTTGTGGACACATAATGCAAAATGTATGTAGTTAAAAGATGTTTGATAAGTCCGTTAAAATTGTTGGAACAATTTTGAAGCAGATTTATTTGTTCAACAGTCTCTTTGGCTTTCCTGTGAAGTAAGGAAACAAAAGGGTCTGGATTGTCTCTCTGTCTTCTTGGGTGACCCTTTGGTATGTCGCTTCTGCTATCAGGAAGCATGTGTCGTAAAAGTAATCAGCCTGGCTTTATCTGCAGACGGGCCGGAGCCGGAACCTCAATTCTGAATTAGAATTATGTTTTGAAAGAATCATCTGAATGATTCATTTGTCTGGTTCGTCCACAGTTCCTACATTCTCTTCGATTGCACAAAATAGTGATTAGTGATATAAATACAAATTATACTGTAATGGTTAAATAAAATAAAGTAGTTTGTAAGGTTTATGCATATGGTGGTGTGTTCTTTATGTTTTTTCTAAAATTGCATCTTTTTTCTAAAAAAAAACAAAAACAAACAAATATTGCAGTGTATATCCTTTCTTACAGTATCGCAATATATCACAATATATCGTATTGTAACCCCTGTATTGTGATACGTGTCGTATCGCCAGATTCTTGGCAATACACAGCCCTATCCGAAACCATAGTGGACGTTATTGTGTGCACTCATTCAATCTCACATTGCACCGCAATAATGAGTGTACTGTCCGAATTCACTCGCTTGTTTTCATTCACTTTTTTTAAGTGAACAATGTGGATTACGTAGGGACTAGTGAATGAGGATTTAGGGGGTGATTTTGGACCTACCATAGGCTGCATCCGAACACTGGAAAAAGCATAGATGTATCCTTAGCTGCCTTTGATATCCCACAATCCTGTGCTTTCCATTCTGTAACAGTAAAGCTAGAAAAATAAAGATGGCATCCGAAAGTTGCATTTGCTGCTCAGTTTGTGTACAAATCTACGATTTCTATCGAGAAATTACTACTGTAGTAATTAAATATTTGTTTAGTTTTCACCAAAGCTCGCGCTATATTGCTGTAGATCATTAAACTGTTACACTGCCTCAGAAGTCTGTCTGAAATCAGTTTCGTGAGGTGCCTTCATGAACAAACGCTGCTGTACAAGTCATTCTCTTATAAGACAGCGAGGCAGCAAGACAGCTACCTAGGTTTTCGGACGCAGCCATAGGCTGTGATGCAATCTCAGCTGTGCTCTCACTACTGTGCAACAGTGAAACGGGACGCTCTCAAAGAGTGACGGGCTGCACCGTGTTACGAACGCTGGTTAAGTGACACATACCGGTATTGCGGTATCATCAAAATTCATATCATAACAAAAATAAATACCGGTAATCGGTATGAACCGGTATACCGCCCATGGTCCACTTTTGGTGCACACAGAGTGCGATTGCTGCTTTCACACCTACCCAAACGAACCGCACCAAAGGGGAAAACGAACTCTGGTATGATTCAACTGAACTAAATGAGGCAGGTGTGAAAGAATCCTTTGATACTTTTTGGGTAACAGCCTCCAGTAGCGCGGCTGCCATTATGGGCTGAAAATACTAACTGGACCATAGAATCCTTCACATCTTACGCACATCTTACAATCTATTTCAGTGGAGTAATAATAATAATATCTAGGTCTGAATTGAAATAGGTTATATTGTACGTTTTAATGGATCACGCTACAAACATAATGATCTTATAACCCATGATGCATTGCTGTGTCCGTTATCCCATAATTCACTTTGGACACTTTTGCTTTAACAGACATTAGTCAACACTGCAAAATCAAGCTGTTATATTCATATATTTATTGTCCAACATTCCAATTTTTCTGATGCATGTCCTTAATTTAATTTCATATGTTGGTAATAAGTCAGTGTTTATAAACCTTTTAAAGAATTTTAACCCAAACTGACTGGGTTTCTAGAGAGCAAAGGTTTTGTGAAAAAATTGGAAGATTTAAACACAAAGTGTGTAAAATAAACTGTTAAAAGGATTTGATGATCACTAGTAATAGTATTTTATTCTGTGTTATCATTCAGGTTGGATTTCAGCTTTAATATACATATGTTTTATCAAAACAGCTGATGTTGCCATAGAAACTTATGGACTGGCGACTCGCTTTCACCCCAAAATGGCGGAAACACAGGACCGCTGCTGGGCGCCGGTGTTTCAATGGAACGTTCTATTGAGTGTCGCTTCTTGTTAGTGTGTATTCTTTGTATTCGCTGCATGTTCACCTAGGCTGCTTTAGGGACAGTCTGCAAATTCCCCTCACTGTGAAATTAAGTCAAATATTTCTTTCAAATTAATGTTTACAGGGCAATAGTAAATGCCTAGTGTGGGCAAACTGATTCATTATATTTTGCCAGTATCTTGCTTTAGACCTCCCCTAATGTACGTACAGTACACACATATTTTTAGAAAAAGAAAAAAAAGTACAGCAATTTACTGAAATGGTTTTGTTTTCATGTTCCAAAGGTTGTAATACATTCCTAGACACAAGACTGGGTTACTACAGGTGAGATTTTGCCAATATCTCCCTTACCGTAGGCCTATATACAGTACTCAAATATTTTTTTCATGTTCAAAGGCTGTACGTTCCTAGTGACCAGACTGATATAGTGCAGGTGAAATTTTGCCAATACCTCCATTACCGTATACAGTGCACAAATATTTAACAAAAATACTGTAATCCGCCAAAAGGGTTTTTTGACGTTCCAAAGGATGTAGTAAGGGAGAGCGGGGCACAACCTAACGCTTTTGACTTTCTCAGTATACAGTAAGCGAGACTGTACTTTCTGTGTAAATCTAGGTTTCAAGGAATTTCTTTTGTTCCACATTAATTTCGCACGTCTGGTACAAATATGTGGCTTTGTTTCATTAATACAATGAATACTTTTCTCTTTATTTACCCCGAAAGAATGTGACATAGGTGGGGCACATTGTTACATGACCATATGACAGCTAAAGAAAATAATCTGACTTAATTAAAAAAAAATATGCATGACAAACTAAAATATTTTGTCAATATTTTTTTTTTTTTTCCCATATAAAATAATAGCATTTTTTTAGACATTCAAATTCAAATTGAAATAATTGTGTAGTTTGACAATGAACACTCTGTAAAACACAGCTATACAGCACTGGTCAAATCAATACAGACAAACAGATGAAGAATATTAATATATATATATATAATATATAATATATATATATATATATTGCAGTTAGTCAGTCTGACAAATATTGATGTACTACAAGCTTTGGTGTTGAAAGTCAGCTTAACTCAGATCAGATGTTTTTACACAGTTGGGGAATTGGCAGATGTTCCTGTAGGCATCATGCACTGTGTTAGTGTGTCAAAGCATTCTCAGATAGCTAACTAAAACCAAACTGTGTAATTTGATTGTTTCATTTGGCTCATGTCGCATTTGTTTACATGGAAATGTTGGGGTTTATGACCTATACTTCAGCCACCCACCAGGGGACAATCGAAACGATTTGGCTTCACTTGTTTTCAGGACATGTGTGCCATACCTGTTGCTGACCCACAGCATTTAATATTTGTTCATAGCATATTATTCAGTGCACTTAAGAACTGTGGATATTCAAAGTGATATTCTGGTACTCTGAGTTATTTTTGTCCATTCATTTCATGTGTATGTATGACAGACTAGTTCTGTAATTTTGTCACCTGGGGTATTACCTTTTTGGTGTTGTATTATGTAACATTGAGAGTGCATTACCTCCCAATCTTAACATTTGTTAGGGAATTACACAGTTGTATTGTTCTGGAGGATTCTATTAAATAGAGCGTTCGGACAGAGAGTGAAAACTGGTGCTGCAACAATGTAAATTATAGTAAAAGTTTCTTGAACATTAAATCATGTAAACCAATTTTGCAGACCCAATAAACAAAATTATGAACCCATAAATGAGCATCATAGAGGCCTTGTAATAAGTCATGTTACATCCCCATTTTGTCTAGGGTGACGGGAGAGTAACATATAGAAATAAAGATTAATGAAAACATATCCCTTTGAAAAACAGGGCCAAAGATGAGAGAGAGTTGGTTTTGTTGGCACTCCCAGCACTCACACAAACAAAGATTAACTCTTTAAGGTTTTATTCAAAGTAAAGTCTCTTATAACAATTAAGAATAAGTAGGGCTGGGCGATATATCGCATGCGATTGTCACGCGCATTTCGTCAGTAAAGCCGGTTCCCTGATTACCGCTAAATCGCCATCACCTGCTTTCAAATGGAGCGGCATTTCATAGACAGAGCCGTAGTTCACTGAGAAGCCACGCAATATCGCGTTCATTATCGAAGGCGATTCATCTGCGATATGAACGCGATATTGCATAGCTTGTCAGTGGTTCTGTCTATGAAATGGCGCTCCATTTGAAAGCAGGTGATGGCGATTTAGCGGTAATCAGGGAACCGGCTTTACTGACGAAATGTGCGTGAGAATCGCATGCGATATATCGCCCAGCCCTAAGAATAAGGCAAAACAATAGAGAGAACTCAAATAAGTAAGGATAAATAATGAGACGACGTTTCCGGGGCAGAGCCAGACATTGTTAACACTCAGGGCTTAGCCCAAATCTATATTTTTCCAATGACATTTTAATTTTCTGTTAACAGCTTTACTGTCATGAAAGAAGCTTTTTTTTATAGTAAAGTTCATAAAATGTACATGATTTGGCACTTTAATTTGTAAAAGTTTGTTAGGTATACCTCCTCTAGGGGGTCCGGGGGAGCAAATTTAGTACATTTTAAGGTTAAATGCATCAATCTGGGGCACTTTGGAAGCTCAAAATTAAGAGCTTCAATCCATGTACAGTGTGCAAATTGACCAAAGAAACAGCATTGTACCTCAACATGAAAGAGGGTTTAGTTCTTTTTAGTCTGTAGTATCATCTTTTTAGTTGTGATATAGTGTCTACATCGTTTTAGGTGTTTTAGGATGCCAAACAATTATTACAATGAAATAATAATATAATAATGTTTTAGGCCTATATAATTATTCATATGACTAATATCCATATATTGTAAAAAAAAAAAAAAAAAAAAAAGAAAGAAAAAAGAAATGCTCTCTAAATAAATTACACTTTTTATTAGAAATTATAAGACTTTTGTACTAATTTCTAAGATAGGCCTAAACACTTGAGCGTTTATTTTGATCACCAGATCGCCAGCTGATCGCGTGAGCAAATGTGCGCACTTGCAGCGCAGACAGACTGTATATATACTTAATCACTGTATTTTGCTGTTTTATAAAGGCACAAAGCCATATCACGATTTTAGTTCGTTGGCAAAATACAATGTTAGAGACCATTTACATGTTTTAAATTTTCGGTTCATTACGAAACGGTGGCACCGGGTCATTAATGGGAAACACTGAATGAACGTTTAGCTGACAAATGTGCCAAAGTTGTATTATCAGCTGTTATATCATAACAAAATAACAGCATAGTGCTAGGCAGTATGACCAAAAATCTGTATGATGTTTTTTTTTTTTTTTTTTTTAAGATTCTGGCGGTGGTATGGTATGTCACGTTTTTTTTATTTTATTTTATGTTACTGTCAGGAGTATAGGGAACATATTATATAAAAATTGTAAGGACAAATAAAAATGTTTTTAAACATGTAATCAAATCAGTTTATAAAGCTAACAATTTAGTTTAAAACGTAATCAAATTAATTAAATTAATAATATTAAGTAGGCTACATTTTTACTGTGCAATATCTATCAATTCAATGAAAACCTTTTAGTTTGTGTTTTAATAAACGGTGTTATTATTAGGCTATTATCTCTATTAATCGAAGTACACTCGATTGCACAATAGTATATTTCTGTTATATCAAGTCATACCGAACTTTTATTTTGACAGGATTGTGAAGACGTTTGACTTCCTGTGTATATGATGAGACAAATTTCGATAGTTTTATCAAATTAAACAGTGAAATGTTCATAAAGTGACTCTAAGAGCAGCTCTGCAGATGAAGTTAATGTATAGTGAGTGATACAGCAGACACTGAAATCATCGCGACCGTCACACGTGCGTCAGTGTGTGTAGTAGACGAAAATGTGGAGCTCATTCATACAGACTTCAGATTTCAATAGCAGTCATTTTTAGCTTTAATATTCACAGACACTAGTCTGTATCAATATCTGATTCATTGTACAGCCCTACTTTCATCCAAAAATTGCTAAATTCTGTGACGTTCCACTTTATACAGGAAGTTCTATTAGTGACTGGATTCTGTGATTTCATCTTTCTGCATCGTAGAAATCATTGACTCTGCATGGTATTTGCAGTATTAAAGTTAGTTTTGTGAGTCATTTATTGTTGTGTAATAAAGCTGTTTCCATAAGTGTAAGAAGGGTATGCAGTCCACTCTCTATAGACCTTATGTAGCCCCGCCCCTTTTCAGCATTGCGCTCGTTGTCTTTTGACTTCCGGTTGGTATTTCCACAGCGATATTAAGTTTATGAATGAACTGCTCGTTTTAAAATCTTCCCGATTTACTGACATTTGTTAAGACATCTGCTTTAAACATAACAATGCTCATGATAACTTTCATTAACTCTACAACAAGTAAATCCACTTAACCAACTAATTATTCTTTGACAGCGATGCCATAGAAATGTACAGAGCTACCGCAAAACGGAAGTTCAAAGACAATTTCATAAAGATGGCGGCGTGATTGTTTCTCTGGTAAATAAGGTCTATATGCTCTACATTGCGCTTCATGGCCATTGATAGATACAGCAGCTGTTTCAGCTACGCACCGCTATGGCAGTTTTTGAAAAATTCATATCGTTCTCGATATTGAAACCGCTATACCGTATGAACCGGTATACCGCCCAGCACTACTACACAGATATAACATGCTTTCTTAAAGAAGCTTTCACTACAGCAGAAACAACATTAGTTCTGGGAGGGCAGACAAGCCATGCTCTCTCTGGTGAACAGACAGTTCCCTTTGTGTAAATGCAAGTTCCTCTCCACAACTCTAACGAGGAACAGGTGGCATTAATTAGGCTCCTGCAAGAGGAACAGGAGCTGTGTCCAAAATCGCCCCCCCATACCCTCATTCACTATTCCCTACATTAGTCCACTAACATAGTCCACTCGAAGAAGTGAATGAAAACGAGTGAGTGAATTCGGACACTCTGTGCACCGGGAGGGCTGGCTGTTTAATAATCATTTAAAGGGGTGGTTCGGTGGTTTTTTTCTAGGCTTTACTGTGTTCTTAGGGCACAGTTTAACATGTCTTAATGCTTCGTTTTTTTGAAAACGCTGTATTTTTCATATATTCTACACCTCTGTTTCCACTGTCATATGAACGACTCGTTTGACTTCCTGCTTCAATGAAGCCGCTCCCTCCGAGATACGCCGTTTGAAGCCAATAAACAGCAGCTTCTGTTTAAAGTGGGAACTGCTTCATCTTTCAGTAAAAGCCTTTGTGCATTTAGTAATAGCCATCCAGCATTGAACTCGTGTAGATTCTGGAAGCTTCTTCAGCGCCGCATCCAGTGTAGAAAATATCACAGAGTATAATGGGTGTTATTATCTTTTGACGAGTCGCGCCGCGTTGCTCGTGTCCGGTGTACACAACTCTTTCGCTTCCACATGCTGCACCACATGGCCTCGCCCACTGTTCCCAGGGGCGTGTTTGAGGGTTTATGATGTCACCAACCCGTTGTAGTCCAAAACCGGTTGTGTTTGTAGTCATTAAACTTTAAAAGACAATATCTCCGTTTGCATTGAACTTTCAGCCCTGTAACTTTGCAGATACTGTTTATGCTCAAGCAGCAACATTACACACTAACTAAAGTTAAAACAGTGAAATCGCATTGAACCACCCCTTTAAAAATTTGCAAACTAGCAGTAGTAATGAAAAAATTATCTTGAGCTCTGACATGAAACTAGCATGTGTAAACCTTAATTAAACAATTTAATAAGAAAGTTAAAATGAATTTATACCTGTATGATACACTGTAGCCACTGTGAAGTGGATGGATGATTCATCTGTGTGCGCCATCATTGCTCCCTATACCCTTAAATAGAGCACTATTTTAGCGAACCATCGTGAACGTTGTCGAGTGCTCATTCAATCCCACAATGCACCACAGTAACAAGTGTACAACCGGTGCATGCTCAACGGCTGGAGAATACCCACAATACACCATGGTTTCACTCCACATGAGTCAGCAGAGCATAAGCAGCGCATATTTTTTTCGGCGCCCATGTTAACAGAGCCCATAAATTTATAAACATTCACACCGCACACAGAAGCTGCACAACAGCACGTAGCAGGAGCAGAAGCAGCAGTGCCGTGATCGTTTCGGCGCTGGATCTATTTTTCCTGCACAGCTAACGCTCAATTAAAGTGAAAGTACACCTTTGATGGACAGAATAAATATGATTTCACATAAAAAGTGCTAAAAATGCATAGAGTAAGCATATCTAGTGTGTTTTAACGAGTAGGCTATGTCAGGAAGATTTACCCATTTAAACTTGTTTTTAATTATTCATTTTAGGTTAAAGTATTATAAAAAAGTAAACTAGCTAGAAAATATGATATTTAAACATTATTGTAGTTATTACACAGACAGCTGTATAGCATACCCAAATCAAACCCGAGTTTGCTGGCTTTTTTCGCAGACTTTGCCGTCTTAACGCGTGCATGTGTCAGATGATGTAAAACACATTGCTTACCTCATTCTTGTGCAGCAATGGATAACACAAGGCTTTTATTTTTATTTTTTTTTACGTTTTATATGTGAGTGTTGTAGTTTTTTTATTAGTATTTTATTTATAAGTATTTTATTTAAACCAACAAGCAAAACGCAAAGACAAAACAGCATCACATCCGGCGCACTCATTCACTCCAAGCGCACTCATTCACTCCAAGCGCACTCATTCACTCCAAGTAGCTAGACTATAAGTGGACTAATGTAGGGAATAGTGAATAGGGATGGGGGCTTGTTCAAGATGCATCGGCGCTGCGCAGACCGATCAGCATATGACATCAAAGTACCGCAAGAGCGATTAGAGAACATACGGCTTCTTATGCTTTTGAATTGCTTTTGCGGTACTTTGATGCCATACGCTGATCAGTCCTGCGCAGCACAAATGCATCTCGAACAAGCCTGTTCTCTAGCCGTTGAGTCGGTTGTACACTCTTTATTGCGATGCATTGTAAGATTGAATGAGTGGACTCAGTAATATGAACTATGGTTTCGGACATCACTAAAAATGGCTGTCCCTTCAAATAGTGCCCTATTTAAGTGTATAGAGGGCGGTTCTGGACACAGCCAAGGAGAAAGGAAAACTAAACTTCCCTGAATGCTGTTGGGTATCAGGGAGACAGTGTCACATACACACATTCACAAAATTGACAACAATAAACAATGTACATCCTGGGACGTAACAGTCAAAATGTGTTTATGAGGTCAAGATTGATTTCTGTTGAACTCTGTTCAGTAACATGAGCAGCAGTGTTATATGAGTTTAATCTCTGAGAAACTGTTTGTGTTTGTTCTGCAGGAGTGTTTGGTGTTGGAACAGATGAAGTGAAGACCGTGTCAGTGATGGAGGGAGAATCTGTTACTCTAAGCCCTGATCTTACTAAAATACCGGGAATTATTCAGATGATGTGGAGGTTTGGAGATTCACGATCAGTCATTGCTCAAATCGAGGAAAATGACATTTCATATCCCATTGTCCCTGAAATGTTCGAAGACAGACTGCAGGTGGATCTGACTGGATCTCTGACAATCACAAACATGAAAACTAAACACTCTGGACTTTATAAACTAGAGATCAACCACAAAACTGACACCACAAATTTGAATTTCAGTGTTACTGTCTACGGTGAGGACACTTTTATTTATGAATAATAACATGTTTTGCAGTTTATTGTTGTTTTATTAATTAAAATCAATTAAGCTGAGATTTAAAATCTTACAAAAACAATCTTACAGAATAGCTCTTGCCTATAGATTCAATCAACACAAATACATTTAAATAAAGAAATATGTTTAAGGACAATTATATACAGCAGCACTTGATGGATGGATGGATATCATAAACTAATTAATATATGGTTCTGTAGTAACCATGAGATAATTGTCTGTTAAAGGTAATATTCTAGTGCCAGTAACTGTTTAATGTTTAATATCTGTGAATCTGTCTCATGCAGAGTCTCCAGCTGTTATTGAAGCTTTTAAAGGTGAAACGAAGATTGTATCAGAGACGGAGGGAGAATCTGTCACTCTTCAGACTGATACTGAAACACACGGAAAAGAGCTGATAGTGTGGAGGTTTGGAGATGAAGGAAAACTCATAGCTAAACAAGATCTAGAGGCCAAGAGATCACCATTATATGATCCTGATGAGAGATTCAGAGACAGACTAAAGCTGGATAATCAGACCGGATCTCTGACCATCACAAACATCAGAATCACAGACTCTGGAGTTTATAAAGTGAAGATCAGCAGCAGCAAACAGACTCTACAAAAGAGATTCACTGTGACTGTCAGCCGTGAGTAACTCAAGACTATTAATTAATGTAATGATTGTTTATCAGCTGTCTGTAAATAATTCATAACTTCTCACCCAGAACCTTATTATCTAAAATGCTTGTCTGACACCTGTAAATACAGTAGATCTGATAAATAATGACTTTCTTTATCACTCAGGTTATATAGTGTTGATGTTTATAGTGTTTGTTATAGATCAGACTCATTCACACTAATGACTGTCTTTATCATTACAGTATCAGATCTTCACTCAGGTTATATAATGTTGATGTTTATAGTGTTTGTTATAGATCAGACTCATTTACAGTAATGACTCTTTATCATTACAGTATCAGATCTTCACTCAGGTTATATAGTGCTGATGTTTATAGTGTTTGTTATAGATCAGACTCATTTACAGTAATGACTCTTTATCATTACAGTATCAGATCTTCACTCAGGTTATATAGTGCTGATGTTTATAGTGTTTGTTATAGATCAGACTCATTCACACTAATGACTCTTTATCATTACAGTATCAGATCTTCACTCAGGTTATATAGTGCTGATGTTTATAGTGTTTGTTATAGATCAGACTTATTCACACTAATGACTATCATTACAGTATCAGATCTTCACTCAGGTTATATAATGTTGATGTTTATAGTGTTTGTTATAGATCAGACTCATTTACAGTAATGACTCTTTATCATTACAGTATCAGATCTTCACTCAGGTTATATAGTGCTGATGTTTATAGTGTTTGTTATAGATCAGACTCATTTACAGTAATGACTCTTTATCATTACAGTATCAGATCTTCACTCAGGTTATATAGTGCTGATGTTTATAGTGTTTGTTATAGATCAGACTCATTCACACTAATGACTCTTTATCATTACAGTATCAGATCTTCACTCAGGTTATATAATGTTGATGTTTATAGTGTTTGTTATAGATCAGACTCATTTACAGTAATGACTCTTTATCATTACAGTATCAGATCTTCACTCAGGTTATATAGTGCTGATGTTTATAGTGTTTGTTATAGATCAGACTCATTTACAGTAATGACTCTTTATCATTACAGTATCAGATCTTCACTCAGGTTATATAGTGCTGATGTTTATAGTGTTTGTTATAGATCAGACTCATTCACACTAATGACTCTTTATCATTACAGTATCAGATCTTCACTCAGGTTATATAGTGCTGATGTTTATAGTGTTTGTTATAGATCAGACTTATTCACACTAATGACTATCATTACAGTATCAGATCTTCACTCAGGTTATATAGTGCTGATGTTTATAGTGTTTGTTATAGATCAGACTCATTCACACTAATGACTCTATCATTACAGTATCAGATCTTCACTCAGGTTATATAGTGCTGATGTTTATAGTGTTTGTTATAGATCAGACTTATTCACACTAATGACTATCATTACAGTATCAGATCTTCACTCAGGTTATATAGTGCTGATGTTTATAGTGTTTGTTATAGATCAGACTCATTCACACTAATGACTCTCTATCATTACAGTATCAGATCTTCACTCAGGTTATATAGTGCTGATGTTTATAGTGTTTGTTATAGATCAGACTCATTCACACTAATGACTATCATTACAGTATCAGATCTTCACTCAGGTTATATAGTGCTGATGTTTATAGTGTTTGTTATAGATCAGACTTATTCACACTAATGACTGTCTTTATCATTACAGTATCAGATCTTCACTCAGGTTATATAGTGCTGATGTTTATAGTGTTTGTTATAGATCAGACTCATTCACACTAATGACTCTTTATCATTATAGTATCAGATCTTCACTCAGGTTATATAGTGTTAATGTTTATAGTGTTTGTTATACAAACCCGATTCCAAAAAAGTTGGGACACTGTACAAATTGTGAATAAAAAAGTAATGCAATAATTTACAAATCTCATAAAGTTATATTTTATTCACAATAGAATATTGATAACATATCAAATGTTGAAAGTGAGACATTTTGAAATGTCATGCCAAATATTGGCTCATTTTGGATTTCATGAGAGCTACACATTCCAAATAATTGGGACAGGTAGCAATAAGAGGCCAGAAAAGTTAAATGTACATATAAGGAACAACTGGAGGACCAATTTGCAACTTATTAGGTCAATTGGCAACATGATTGGGTATAAAAAGAGCCTCTCAGAGTGGCAGTGTCTCTCAGAAGTCAAGATGGGCAGAGAATCACCAATTCCCCCAATGCTGTGGCGAAAAATAGTGGAGCAATATCAGAAAGAAGTTTCTCAGAGAAAAATTGCAAAGAGTTTGAAGTTATCATCATCTACAGTGCATAATATCATCCAAAGATTCAGGGTCAAGGCCGGAAAACCATACAGGATGCCCGTGATCTTCGGGCCCTTAGACGGCACTGCATCACATACAGGAATGCTACTGTAATGGAAATCACAACATGGGCTCAGGAATACTTCCAGAAAACATTGTCGGTGAACACAATCCACCGTGCCATTCGCCGTTGCCGGCTAAAACTCTATAGGTCAAACAAGAAGCCATATCTAAACATGATCCAGAAGTGCAGGCGTTTTCTCTAGGCCAAGGCTCATTTAAAATGGACTGTGGCAAAGTGGAAAACTGTTCTGTGGTCAGACGGATCAAAATTTGAAGTTCTTTTTGGAAAACTGGGACGCCATGTCATCCGGACTAAAGAGGACAAGGACAACCCAAGTTGTTATCAGCGCTCAGTTCAGAAGCCTGCATCTCTGATGGTATGGGGTTGCATGAGTGTGTGTGGCATGGGCAGCTTACACATCTGGAAAGGCACCGTCAATGCTGAAAGGTATATCCAAGTTGTAGAACAACATATGCTCCCATCCAGACGTCGTTTTCTTTCAGGGAAGACCTTTTGCATTTTCCAACATGACAATGCCAGACCACATACTGCATCAATTACAACATCATGGCTGCGTAGAAGAAGGATCCGGGTACTGAAATGGCCAGCCTGCAGTCCAGGGGCTGTATTCACAAAACATCTTAAGGCTAAAAGTAGTTCCTAACTTGCCGATTTAGGAGAAACTCTTAAAAATAATGGGTGTGTCAGTCCTAATTATAGGAGTCCTAAATTTTAGCTCTCAGAGTATTTCACAAAGCATTTTAGCGCTAAAACTAGCTCCTAAATCTGTGAAACGTTAGGAGTAGTCAAGAGGACTCCTAAGTCACTAAGACCAAATCACAAACAGTCCTAATCCACCCAAAGACACTGAACACCATTAAGCATAGCGGTAGAGCCTTGGGTGCTGAACCTTTTCTTCATAAATACAATACATTTTGATTTATAGATTTGAATCTACGATGAGACGCCAAAAATAAATCTTTAACAAATAAATAAATATTGTCTGATTACCTGTGTCAGTGGTTTTCATGAGTTCACACGTACAAATGATTGAATAGAGTATATATATATATATATATATATATATATATATATATATATATATATATATATATATAAAATGAACCTTTTCTTCATATATACAGTACAGTCCAAAAGTTTGGAACCACTAAGATTTTTAATGTTTTTAAAAAGTTTCGTCTGCTCACCAAGGCTATATTTATTTAATTAAAAATACAGTAAAAAACAGTAATATTGTGAAATATTATTACAATTTAAAATAACTGTGTACTATTTAAATATATTTGACAAAGTAATTTATTCCTGTGATCAAAGCTGAATTTTCAGCATCGTTACTCCAGTCTTCAGTGTCACATGATCCTTCAGAAATCATTCTAATATGATGATTAGCTCCTCAAGAAATATTTGTTATTATTATCAGTGTTAAAAACAGTTGTGTACTTTTTTTTCAGGATTCCTTGATGAATAAAAAGTTCAAAAGAACAGCATTTATCTGAAATACAAAGCTTCTGTAGCATTATACACTACCGTTCAAAAGTTTGGGGTCAGTAAGAATTTTTATTTTTATTTTTTTGAAAAGAAATTAAAGAAATGAATACTTTTATTCAGCAAGGATGCATTAAATCAATCAAAAGTGGCAGTAAAGACATTTATAATGTTACAAAAGATTAGATTTCAGATAAACACTGTTCTTTTGAACTTTCTATTCATCAAATAATCCTGAAAAAAAATATCGTACACAAATATTTTGTACAATTGTACACATTAAATGTTTCTTGAGCAGCAGATCAGCATATTAGAATGATTTCTGAAGGATCATGTGACACTGAAGACTGGAGTAATGATGCTGAAAATTCAGCTTTGCATCACAGGAATAAATTACTTTGTGAAATATATTCAAATAGAAAACAGTTATTTTAAATTGTAATAATATTTCACAATATTACTGTTTTTTTACTGTATTTTTAATTAAATAAATGTAGCCTTGGTGAGCAGACGAAACTTCTTTTAAAAACATTAAAAATCTTAGTGGTTCCAAACTTTTGGACTATACTGTATATATGTATCCCCAGCCGAGAGTGAGGGACAGGGTGGCGGAGGGATGCAGAAAACTGTCGAAGTAACTATAGGCAAGCCGGCTCTCGTCTGTGTATATATTCCTTCTCTCAAGCTGATTAGAAAGACCGTTTGAATGTGTTTCTCCCAAACTTTGTTTATAAAACATAATTTGTCACTTGAATTCTGCATTCTTTTGAGATGCAGATATCCAAGAGGTGGACAATTAACCGTATATACTGGTTTAATTAGTGACACTTAGCCTACATTTTAAAACCTTTATGGCAACATTTTATTTTGACTATGGCAACATTTTTATTAAAAAATATTTATTTGAACAGGGCAACATTTGTACTTTAAAACCTTTATTTTAATATGGAAACATGACACCTCATTCTACAATATTTCTATGATTAAATCGCTGACTCCTCCCTCATCAGCCAATCACTGTGTGTTTACTCCATAGCAACGAGGTCAACCCCGCCCTTACTCTTAGCTTAAGACTTCTCTCTATTCCTTAGTAAAAGTTTGTCTCAGCAGCTTTGTGAATAGGTTTTAAGAGAAAACTCTTAGCTAAGAACTTTTACTGCTATTTAGGAGAACTCTTAGTGGTAAGATAAAATGTTTTGTGAATACGGCCCCAGATCTTTCACCCATAGAAAACATTTGGCGCATCATAAAGAGGAAGATGCGACAAAGAAGACCTAAGACAGTTGAGCAACTAGAAGCCTGTATTAGACAAGAATGGGACAACATTCCTATTCCTAAACTTGAGCAACTTGTCTCCTCAGTCCCCAGACGTTTGCAGACTGTTATAAAAAGAAGAGGGGATGCTACACAGTGGTAAACATGGCCTTGTCCCAACTTTTTTGAGATGTGTTGATGCCATGAAATTTAAAATAAACTTATTTTTCCCTTAAAATTATACATTTTCTCAGATTAAACATTTGATATGTCATCTATGTTGTATTCTGAATAAAATATTGAAATTTGAAACTTCCACATCATTGCATTCTGTTTTTATTCACAATTTGTACAGTGTCCCAACTTTTTTGGAATCGGCTTTGTAGATCAGACTCATTCACACTAATGTCTGTCTCTCTTTAGCTGTTCCAGTTCCAGATCCAGGTCTGTCTCCAGGTGCTGTAGCAGGGATTGTTGTCGGTGTTCTGCTGGTATTTTCAGCTGTCGCAGCTGCTGGTGTTTTTTACTATCGTCGCAAAGTCTCTGAACTACTAAAGCAAATCAGTAAGTATTACAGCTGATACAGCAAGAGGAAAAACATTGAGCTTTATTGTAGTTCAGTACAGTTTAAATGTATAATACAATTTTTCACAATCAATATTTCTACCCTTTTAGCAGTTCTACTTGTGGTTGATTTAGTGCAGTAATCAGTGATTTGTGTGATTGTTTGGAGTTAAAATGCTAAATTTAAGATATTTTGATTGTCTGTTTGTGTTTGTTCATGTAGTTTTTTCTGCTATTGAAGCTTGAGCAATTTAGCAGAAACAGCCCTAAAATCATCCTGCTCTCCTTTTTCTGTCATTTTAAGTTTTATCTGGGCTGCCCGGGCTCTTCATTCATTTAATCATCATAGACTACAGAAACTCTAAACTGAAAACAAGAACATGTCAAGAGAGTTTGCATGTCTACAGTAAATGACACTTATGTTTATATTAATGAATATAGACAAACTCCTATAAAGACTGAGATTTATTCTAAAATATAAATTCATCATTAGTCCAGCTTTGTCACTGAAAACAGGAGCACTTTACACAATAGTTTTTAGAGCTCATGTTTCTCAAACAAGTGGTAAGTGTCATCTGTCTAAAAGTGTCATGTGACTTGTTTACTTGATCATTGGAAGTCTTAAGGCGTGTGATGGTTTGTATGTAAACAGACAGAAATATGAGTAATTATTCATTGATTGTTTTCCCCTTCACTAAAGCTCTGAAAAAGCAACACAAATGGTATTTGGGCACAAACAGACCACCAGATTACCTGTCGTCAATGATAGGGGGAATTAGTTGTTGAATGTTTCATAGGTGAACTTGATGCGTTTTGACTATTCATCATTCAGAATGATTCAGATATCATTCTAACATGCTAATTTGATACTTAATTATCAAATTTAAAGAACAGCATTTATTTAAAAAAGAAATCTTTTGTAACAATATACACTACCGTTCAAAATCTTGGGGTCAGTATTTTTTTATTTTTTTTTTTTTTTTGAAAGAAATTAATACTTTTATTCAGCAAGGATGTGTGAAATTCATAAAAAGTGACATTAAAGTGATATTGTTAGAAAAGATTTCTATTCTGAATAAATTCTGTTCTTTTTAACTTTTTATTAATCAGTGAATCCTGAAAATAGTATTACAGGTTCCAAAAATATGTTCAGCAGCACAACTGTTTCCAACAATGATGATGATAACTGAGTATCAAATCAGCATATTAGAATGATTTCTGAAGGATCATGTGACACTGAAATAAATAACACATGATAATTGCTGCAATAAAATATATTTATTTTACATATTTACTAAATTAGAATTAATTGAATGCAAAAAATAAATAACTGTTATTTAATGTTATAACCAAACAAATACATGATATATATATATATATATGATACATTTTATAAAAATATTATAAATTTCCCAAAATTTCTAATTCTCATAAATTCCCGTAAATTCCCATAAATTCCCATAAATTCCTGTTAAGTTTCCAAATTGGAATATTCCAAAATTCCCCAGGTTAAGTTCATGTATAAAGTTTCCGGAAATTTATCGGAAAATTTCCACCCCTTTGTAACCCTAGAACTAACCCTCTGACCAATTAGTGCGTGACATTTTATTTGATGTGAAGATGCTTTAAACAATCTGTATTGGATAATGTGCTATAGAAATGAATGTGAATTGTCTTAGTGTACATTCAAACATAAAGTAAATCAATCAATCAGTGTGTTCACAATCTAACTATATATGATATTCTTATATACACAATCCTGATGCAGACTCATTTCTGCCCCAACGGCTCTCAGTTATGACACGTAGCATTTCCATATTTCCCCAGACTTACATTGGGAAAAACATGGAGTGCTGTTGAGGGCAGAAGCATCAATCAGTGCAGTCATTACATAACCTACCTGCCTGCTGAAGCCATACACTTTCCAGCTCACTTTACAACTTAAAATAGTTGAGAAACTCTGAAAATAAATATTTGTTGCAGAACACATTTTGGACTGATTTAGTTCATATAGGAGTCCATGCAGGCCTGGAGTGGCCATTTGGGAGCACTGGGATAATTCCAGTGACTGATATGGTCTGCTCAGGTTTCACTGTAAAAACACAATGCAGCTCAAAAGCCTGCAGTAGATAATGTCTGTTCAGATGTCTGCTGTGAAAGTGGACAGACCTGTGTCACCTCTGAGCAGCATTAGGGTAGGGACACTGACACCAAAGATCTAGCGCTGATGAAAACTGACTGTCGTTGCCTTGGGTCACCTGCATCGGGTTGTTTTAAAACAAGAAGGGGAGTTAATGGATATCACACAAGAAACAACAAGCAAACATTGTGCAAGAGTTATACTGGTGAAAAAGTCAGTATTTACTACAGAAAGTGAAAGTAAAAAGTGACAGATCTGTCTGATGCTGCATTTAATTAAAGAGATTAATTTCAACATATGCTGACAAGAGAAATGATGAAATAAATTAAGTTACTGTTATTACAGTATATAACTGTCTTAATTTATTCCATTATTTCTCCTGTGGCTGTATAGGCTAGTGAAACAAATGAGAAGAATAGTATTTTGTGTTAAACAGGTTATTTTTTTTTAAAGTCGGTGCTTGAAGTAAAGATGCTCTTAATTTTCATTGACTGCAGTGTTAGTAGTGATGGGGAGTCGACTCTGAATAGCCCTAGAGTCGGGGTAGACTCCAGCACAGGAATCGACTCTCGGTGTCGACTCTGTTGCTGTGTCCGGAATCGTTCACTTGTTTACTGATTCTCGAATCCATAGCCTTCATAATGCATGGCAGTTAAGTGCATAATGTCTATGGTTAAGTGCACTAAGCAGTGAACGAAATGAAGCGAGGAATTCGGACACTGACGAATCGCGTCAGAGAGCTGTCGCAGAAACTTTGTCTCGTGTATGTAGCTTACTTTAGAAACAGATAACAGTCATAGTGACTTTAGTTTGTAATTGTACATACCTCGTGTCAGCTTTAGTATTGTAGCTTATATTATTGCAATAAATATATATTTGATTTTCCATAGTTAACCGTGTTCATTAAACTAACCATAAATAAATATAATAAACTCACATAAACAATAAACACATTAATAAGTGTACATTGTATGTATTTTTATATATTGTATGTATTTTTATATATTGTATTAATTTTATATCTTTAACTCTCGTGTCCAAGCACTTTTAAAACAATGATCATGTGTGTTTAGCGCCATCCCCCGACCATTATAATGAGATGAATTAATTAAAGAATCACTGCTTTCTTGTTTATTTATTTCTGACATAATATTCGACCACAGATGTTTTTCGTGACTTTTCTCTCTGTAAAATTAGGTATTGGCAATTATCAATATTGATAGGCTACTCAAGTCATCTCTAAATTTGACTAATTTGGACAGTTTCACTAAACGCGTGTTGTTTTAATGAGGGGATTTTAAGGCTTCGCTTTGGGGAAAAATAAATTAAGTGTGTAAGGACTGCCATCTTGGCTTATTTACGACCCTGTTTTAATGTACAGTAAATGGAGTCGAGGAGTCGATTCCATCGACTCCCACAGTGGGAGTCGGGAATCGGAGTCGACTCCAAAAAACCTGGAATCGAACACCCCTAAGTGTTAGTAAATATTATAGCCTACACTCTTAATAATTTTAATTATAGGCCTATAATTCATTGTATAATAGACCTAATATAAAAAAAAAAAAAAATAAAAAATAAAAAAAAATTTTAAAGATGGGTAATATCCTAATCTTTTATTGTCCTCACAGCAGGTCAGTCATGCAGTGATGCACTATGATATTATTGCAGAGCAAATTTATTATAATATTAATTGAATAGTAAAATAAGCCTAACCTAATAGTAATAATAAGACTAGAAGGCCTACATTAATTGGAAATACCAAATCCTCTTAATATTGCCAAGATTTTATGCTTTTGACAATAACTCTGGCTATCTTTGATACACGATCATCGTCTGTTGACACAACCAGGTTATCATGCATAATTTTAGTTATTCCTGCAAGTTTTGCATTCACACCAAAAACGCACACACTGATGTACGGTTCGTGAACAAATCATTCTTTTAAACCGGTTCTTTTAAGTGAACCGGTCGAACCAGTTCACCAAATCGGACTGGATCGTTCGAAACAGTTCATGTCTCAAGTCAGCACTGATCCACAATTGTCTAAAGTTACTCACTTTCGGACATTCCTGTCAGTCCCTCCAATTTGAAATAAACCAGTATATCGAAGTATATGTTACTCTAGTAACTCAAACACACAGCATGAACGTAGACAGGCTTATGGGATCAGATTCCCGCCAATAGTATTGTGGTCACGGATCAAAAAATAATAAGCGTAAATCAAAAATTTAAAAACACATGTAAAAATATATAGCACAAACTTAAAAAAAAATAATGCAAAATTATCAGAATGGCAAAGAACGTGGTTACGGATCAAAATATAATAAGCGTATATCGAAAAAATTAAAGCACATTTTAAAAAAAAATAACAAGTATTAATCAACTTTAAACACATTAAAAATGATATTGCACAAGTCTTAAACTTGTGATTATGCGTTATTAAAAGTTGTTTTCCTTGCTTTTATTACTCTTTTCTTTCTGCTCTCTTACATTTTCTGCTCATATTTTACTCTTTTGTGCACTTGTGCTGTTTTTCTCTTTGCTCTTCTTTCTACGTTTTGCTCTTGCGTTTCCAAATGTTGCAGTTCGAGTTTCATGTAAATTAGGCCGGGCTTAAAGGGATCCCTTGGTGTTCAGACTTGTATGGCTTAATACAACATAAATGATGTCTCTTACTGAAATATGTAGTAGAAAACCCATGAAAGATTTACGTTATTTAAAAAAATCCATAACATATTCGGGCAGTGGGTGGCGCCATTTCGTTTGCATTCTATGTTGATGACGTCAAATGGTTGCTCTTGGTGAGCTACTTGCATTACTCTATGGCTATTTTTACCGCAACACACCTCAGAATATAATATATGATGCCACATTCTGCAGCTTTTGGTTGTAATTCTCAGCCGATGAGCCACAAGAGAAGCGATGTAAGTCTTTACTGCTTTACTAGCGGTAAAGTGTATAATATATAGGCTATATATATTTATAAGTGTATGCTTTAACCAAATGCCATGCTTGTCGTGGAGACTGACGAACCTATAACACATCTCGATTGAGACAGACTGACTCGAAGCTTGCGTGCGCTGATGCACGAGATATCTGTGATCACATAAACAGCAGCATGTTATCAGCATGTTTAACTGTTTGTATACATTCAGGTGTTAATCTGGCGATTTTTACACACCATACATTTCATCCTCACCAATTTTGCGCTCCGGTTTTTAACAACCAGATGCATTCATACCTGTTCAGGTTTTTACTGGAATGTGTCCCAGACTGCCTCCTGAAATGTGGTTTGAGTGATCGGATTTATATCCGTCTCATCTTCTTCATAACTTCCCATTCTTTTCTCCTCTTATTATCGCTAGTAAAGCAGTAAAGACTTACATCGCTTCTCTTGTGGCTCATCGGCTGAGAATTACAAGCAAAACCTGCAGAATGTGGCATCATATATTATATTCTGTGGTGTGTTGCGGTAAAAATAGCCATAGAGTAATGCAAGTAGCTCACCGAGAGCAACCATTTGACGTCATCGCCATAGAACGCAAACAAAATGGCGCCACCCACTGTCCGAATACGTTATGGATTTTTTTAAATAACGTAAATCTTTCATGGGTTTTCTACTACATATTTCAGTAAGAGACATCAATTATGTTGTATTAAGCCATACAAGTCTGAACACCAAGGGATCCCTTTAAGCTCCACTATTGGTCCACTAGTTCTAGATTGACAGCTCCTCCTCTAGCCAATCAATGGAAGAAAGGGAGATGACATCACTTCAATGCGACTCATGGCTACTGATGCTCACACTCATACAGGAGAAGATAACATCACAGCTGGCAATTTCTGAGCTGGGGTAAACTCTTTCTGTGGCAGGACACCGTTATAATCTATATGTGCCTGCAACTCCACCTGTCACCGGTATATACGTCTACCTGGACAATCTTTTATTGTTAAATTCACCATCCTAACAACAACCTGTCACAGTTTGTGCCTGTCTGACGATCCATCATTGTTATATTCATCTTTAATGCACCACTGGACCTGGCACCGCAAAACACAGCGGCCTCACAACATCACTCTTATGTGTGCCTGGCTCGTCTATACCTGTTATGTTACTGTTAGATATTTTTAGTATTCATACAATAATATTAGTAATAATAATATGCTTGCTTGTTGTCTCTTTTATTCCTGTCTTTTGCACAAGAGAATATAACATGAAAACTACCTTACTAGGCTAATATATTTGTTCATGAATTACATTTAAGTAAAGGATAATCCCCGGCTAGCCATGCATTAAAGGATTTTAATGCACGACGTAGAGGCGAAGAACCACTCGACGCGAAACGGCCGTGGATTATCCCGCTTATACCTTGGTTATTTGCCAAGTTAAAAACTAGTTAAAGCTGTAACTGTTGTTTACAGTGTCATTTTTTTACTGACGGGTAAAAATGAAGGTTATTTTCTTAAGTTACGGCTCGTTAGTTCTAGCACTCCGTCCGCTTTAAATAAAGTAGAGCCATCGGATTGCTTTTATTTTAACGAATTATCACATTTATTTAAATTCATTATTAAAAGAGAGAGACAGAGAACTGAAAGAGAAAGATCAGAGAGAGAGAGAGAGAGAGATGCGTGCGCAATCCCTGCACTGTGTGCGTCTCTTCTTTGAAGTTTTCTTTGAAGTATATGATTTAGATAACATAGGCTAACTTAATGATTCTTTAATGAATTTATTACAATTATTTATGAATGACAGGCAACACTGATAGAGACGAGGCAATCTTTATTTGAACTAATCATATCATTTATTTACATTAATTATGTAGAGTGTGAAATAAAACTGGCGTCTCTGACCACCGTTTACTATAAATATAAAGACACATTACATTGAAATGCATTAAATTAAATGGAAAAAAAGGAGAAAAAAAAATCAGTGTTTATACCTGCTCTGAGACACATCAAACTTGCTACACTGTATTCACGTCCAGCAGTAGACTGAACAGATCATAAAACTCCTGCAATGTCTCATTTAAAAGAGAACCAGAGTAGGTCTCCACATCACAATTGTTCTGTCTTTGGCGCAGAAAGTCACTAAAACTGTTAACTGCCCATTGAGTCTTTTTCGTACTGACCTCATCTTTGTCGTCTTCTATCCTATCTAGCTCTGCCAGTGTTAATTCTTTGCGTCGCTTTTTGTCCTTCAACGTCTTCTCCAAGTCTTCTATTTCGTCTCGGGGGGGGGGGGGGAGGTGGCTTACTGGGCACCCACCGGCAGAAACATAAATCGGCGCCTATGGTTGTCAGTATTTGCTCTATTTTGCAATGAAAACAGCAGGATTACAACACAGCAGTGTTTCAAGAACGAATTTGCAACTTTGAACGAATCGTTCGTGAAAGTCATGATTCAATAATTAATGCATTAACACAGCCACTAGCTTCTTTGAATGAATGACTCGATGATCACGCACTAAGACAGTGACTTACCGCCATCTACTGCCGGTTTAAGTTTTTAAAATAATCACGTTTCACGTTTTTAGCATTGCATGTTTCTCTGCTGAACATTTTTTAATTTAAAACATTATTAATGTTGTAAAGGTATTCATAAAGATTAAAAACTGCACTAGAAAGTAGGGCTGGGCGATTAATCGCATGAGATTGTCACGCGTGTCTCGTCAGTAAAGCCGGTTCCCTGATTACCGCTAAATCGCCATCACCTGCTTTCAAATGGAGCGCCTTTTAATAGACGGAGCCGTAGTTCACGGACAAGCCACGCAATATCACGTTCATTATCGCAGGCGATTCATCTGCGATATGAACGTGATATTGCGTGGCTTGTCCGTGAACTACGGCTCTGTCTATTAAATGCCGCTCCATTTGAAAGCAGGTGATGGCGATTTAGCGGTAATCAGGGAACCGGCTTTACTGACGAAATGCGCGTGAGAATAGCATGCGATTAATCGTGCAGCCCTACTAGAAAGTCAATTTAGGGGGCAAATATTGTCTCTTAATGGAAAATGTACAATCTAAGTGGAAGAGAGGGGGTACGCAGAAGATGGTAAATGTCTCAGAGGTAATCCACTCTGAGAAGTTTGGGAACCACTGGTTTAGATCATTTTATGTTGCTCATAATTGTAAACTGTGCATATTTTGTCATGTATTGTTTTCCTGTAAACAGATTTATAGATGTCTTCCATGTATAGTCATTGACAAGGGTGTTGGTTTATGAATTTGATCACATTTTAACACAGATTACAAAATAAGTTAAGCAATAGCCTTCACATCAGCAAGAGTGTTTTCCCCAATATTAGTGATTGCAAATGTTTATGTTTATATTTTGATGAAAGGAGAATCAATCAAAGTCACATCAGAACAGCTTCGCTCATCTCTGAGCAACACAGCAGTGTTTCATTAATAAATTCCTGATTTGAACGAGAAGTTTGAATGAACTCCCTGCCTCCTACTGGCCATTTATGTTAATATTTCTATAACATGGATGGGCAATGTCGGTCCTGGAGTGCAGTTTAGCTTGAACCCTAATCAAACACAAGTAACAAGCTAATAGTGTGTCTTCAGGATTACTAATACTATAGACAGGTGAGTTTTTTTATTTTATCAGGGTTGGAGCTAAACTCTGCAGGACAGCGGCACTCCAGAACTGATGTTGACTATCCCTGATCTATAATTTTGTTATTATTTATTTTTATTTAAAACATTAATCTTATGTAGTTGTGTTAATAAACACAATAAATGTGTGAATAAATCACTGCATATTGTGTGTTCCAGCGTTATGGACGTGACATTTGGAGTCAAAACTTGAAATATAAACGCTCTAAGAATGCATTTAATAGCAACATATTGAACCGTCTATTTGTATATTCATAATCCCTTACTAAAGGAGTCCAGACATTAGAAAAATGTCAGACTATACAACTGTTTTATATTTTAGATGAGGAAAATATACAGCGTTACGGACGTGACAAAAAAAGTCACTATAGTTTTGGGTGACAACATATTTTTTACGAATTCTGTGAATTACATTGAGCAAACCAAAAGTAATACTGCCCACCGAATGAAGAAGGGTTGGCTCTCCACAGAGCATAAAATAATAATTTTATTTCATTTTTCGTGTTCGCATTAATGAGGAAAAAACAACGTTACGGATGTGACAGTTTTCCGTTACGGACGTGACCGGTCTGAAAGCGGCACAGAAGACTGCTTTAAAAACCGCTTTAAAACTTTCACAGAGACCTCAAGCAGGCATTTAAACCACCAAATATTGAAATCTGGGATACCAGTATGGTAAGACCCCACAATTTATTAACTTTTTACTAAACTTTTTACAACTTTATACTCTGTATTGCAAAAGGTTATGGATTAGACCTATTTCTCATGTTGACAAGCGTGTGCGTTCAAGAATCAATTTAGAGACCATGATTTTCCTTCTTACAGAACTGCTTGCTAAAATACATTGACAAATATTAATGTTTATCATAAAGCAGTTTAAAATCGCAAGTTTTCCCCACAGGTGGACCGATTGACGTAGCCTACACTATTGCCAATCGCAATCATGTCAGTTTTGTGTATGAATGAACCCACGGTTTTCGGCTAGTTTCAAAGTTTAAAGCGGAGTCTTGAGTCAAAATGATCAAACTTTATTTCAAGTCAAAATTATTGCAATGTTATTAGCCTATTTTGTTAGCTTGATCGCACGGATTGTGATCAAGGCTAGGCCGTTCATTTTTTAACCAGCAGGTAAAAACGCGACATCCCAATTCCCGAGGGAAGTGTCCTATGAGACACAATGCTCTAAGTTGTACTGTATCATAGGCCTACCTTTTGATGTTCATATTTCGTTCTGTAAAGGAAGGTGTAGGCTACACGGTGCGAATTCTGACGGAAGATAGAAGATAGTATGTCCACGTCACGAGTGAGTTTATCTGAAAATCGCACGGACGAGGTGATAGGCTATACGACACGATTTTTCGACCCGCCGATTTCCGAAGCAATCCACAAAGTTCAGTGTGTGTGAGCATGCGAGCAGAGCGCGAGCTCAAATCAGAATAGCCTACCCTTTGACATGCTAGATAAAATAGGCCTATAAGTTTTTTTTTTCCCTTCATCGACTATAGTTGTTCAAGCCATTAGTTGACTATCACATTTAATTACTTAAATACTGGAGAGAATATTATAATTAGCATTTATATAGGACTCAAGCGCATGCATAAAGCTTGCCAAAGAACTGGCAAAAGAAATTATAAATGTGAAAAAAAAAAAAAAAAAAAAAAAAACCCAGCAAGGAGACATTTTGATTGTTTTTTTTTTTTTATGTTAGGTTCAATTACATTAGGTTCAATCTAATGTTTTCTAAATCAGTGTCGGCTGCAAAGATGAAGTTGACATTGCTGACTCTCATCATCTTCGCAGTGGATGTGCAGAATGCACTTTTCATTCGGATTACATAATCAGAGAGTAGCCCATTTCTTTTAGTTTTTATTATTTCGTTTAAAAGAAGACATTTCGAGCTTTCTATAGATATTTTTCTCGTGTCTGTGAGGCAAGCAGCCTATGCTGAGTTTCGGTTCATTTCGCCTATAAGACGCGCTCCAGATCAAGTGATCGCGCCCGCGCATCCATGAATATATTTGCTTCTTATTTATTAAATCCAGGCAATTTGTTGATGAAACATTGATTAAAATTAAGATTCAATTTTTACAAAACGAAATTCACTTTAAAGAAAGGCTTTCTACAAAACAAAACTTAATGAAGCGATCAAAATCATGTCTGACCCACTCCATGGGCCCCATAATACACCCGGCGCAATGCGACGCAAGGCGCAGCGCAAGTGTGTTTGCTAGTTTGCGTCCGGCGCCGTTCGCGTTTTCCCGTTCAGCGCCACGTCCTTAAATTAGTAAATGCATTTGCGCCATGGGCGTGCTGGTCTAAAAAAGAGGTGTGTTCAGGCGCATTGCCATTTTAAGGAGCTGAAAATAGACTGCGCCATAGACCAACTCAAACCTGGTCTAAAGTCTAAAGTCAATTTTTTTTTGTTAGAGCGCGTTGGTAGAAACTGCGCCTCTGGGCGCGTCCACAGTGCGTGTTGACTTTGCTTATTACACACAGGGATGCGCATCACACAAACATGCCAAATATTAAAAACAAAAGGATTACAGTGTAAAATAATATTATTGTGTAGGCTACATAAATATAAAAATGTAATGATGAATAGTCATTGCGTGTATTAGAATTAGGCTACCTATTTTCAATTCAGCCTATTAATAGTTATAATGATGAACGAAATAGGCTAATTAATTGAACAATCGTGCCAATACTCATCACGCGGAGCTATTTGAAAGCCTGCATCCAACGCAGACGACTGAAAGATTGACTGGCCACTTAACAGGTAATTTCAGCAAAACATCACTCGTTGAACTCCTCAGTTACGTATTTTCGAATTGTTCAGCCAAATTGCGTAGCCTACCTGCTCGGCCAAAAAATCGAAAGACGGAGGAGGCATAATAAAGGAGATGTCCTCCGCTGGCGTTAGGTCTGGGGTGGCTGTATGTGGCTTTTCCAGCTTTTCCGCCAACAAATTCCGCCATGTAAATAGCAATCTGCCATGGCGCGAGCGCATCTCGCTCTTAAAGGGAATGGGAGATGACACTGATTGGTTTATTGAACGTTACGCCCATTACTCATTAAGAGAATAGGGACAACCCATTTCAAAAATGCACCCCGGCGCACGGACCGTTTTTCCGTCTTTAAAATAGCAAAAGTGGATTTGGACACGCCGTGCGCTTTACACTTTGCGTTTAGATCGTAGGGCCCCATGTCTCCAGATGTATTGCGCAAATTAAAAAAATAAATAACATTATAATAGGCATATTTAAACATAAATATGAAATTAAATACGTTTTCTTTAATGGCTACCAAAGTACAGTAGTACAGAGAAATGTCATGTCGTGATCAAGAGTGGATCATGAGTCGAGTCGGATTGCTTAATTAATAGAAGCATAATAAATTTTTTAACCTGATAACTGTAGCTCTTGGGCGATCCGCTGTAAAATATCATCTTCAGACAACCCTGTCATGGTACACACTGCTTGATCCGCTCTTGATCAAGACATGAAATTTCTCTGTACTGTACTATACGTATTGGTAGCCATTAAAGAAAACATATTTAATTTCATATTTATGTTTAAATAACCATATTATAATATTTATTTTTAATTTCATCTATTTTATTAAGACAAGTGAACAGCATGACTAAGATAGAATAAGATGCGCATTACATCTGGAGACATGGAGTAGGTCAGACATGATTTTGATCGCTTCATTAAGTTTTGTTTTGTAGAAAGCCTTCTTTAAAGTGAATTTCGTTTTGTAAAAATTGTATCTTAATTTTAATCAATGTTTCATCAACCAACTGCCTTGATTTAATAAATAAGCAGCAAATATGGATGCGCGGGCGCGATCACTTGATCTGGAGCGCGTCTTATAAATGAACCGAAACTCAGCGTATAGGCTGCTTGCCTCACAGACACGAGAAAAATATCTATAGAAAGCTCGAAATGTCTTCTTTTAAACTAAATAATTAAAAACGAAAAGAAATGGGCTACTCTCTTATTATGTAATGAAAAGTGCATTCTGCACATCCACAGCGAAGATGATGAGAGTCACCAATGTCAACACTTTGCAGCCGACACTGATTTAGAAAACATTAGATTATTTAAAAAAAAAAAAAAAAAAAAAAAAAAAAATTAAAATGTCGCCTTTTTTTTTTTTTTTTTTTTTGGTCAAATTCATAATCATTTCTTTTGCCGGTTCTTTATGGCAAGCCCTATGTGTGTGAATGTGAATAATCAACTAATCAATGTGATTAGTACACTTATGGCTTGAACAACTACTCGAGAAAAAAAAAAAACCTTATTTCACATAGGCCTATTTTCTATCCAGCATGTCAAAGGCTATTCTGATTTGAGCTCGCGCTCCGCTTGCATGCTCACACACACATACACACACTGAACTTTGTGCGATTGCTTCGGAAATCGGCAGGTCGAAAAATCGTGTCATATATCACCTCTTCAGATAAACTCTTCCGACCATCAGAATTCGCACCGTGTACGCCCACCTGCCAAGAGGAAGAGAAGATCGGTTCATGTGCGCCTGATCCGCCGCTTACAGGCGCTGCAGTAGCTAATCTGTCACGCGCCATAGGCTATTAAAGAGCGACATCTATTGCTTGAATTTTGTTATAAAATCGACTGAATTTGAAAGTTAAACCTTTTTCATATTAAAACTAACAAAGCACAAAGAGTATTGCGATTATTGGATATTTTCTGATATGATAAGCCTGAAACAGATGACAGCAATATAAAGAAGCAAACTCATAGGATTTAATATGAAGCGTCCGTAACGGTCACGTCCGTAACGCTTATTATGGTTGTTCAGAGCAACGTAGTGAAATTAATTGTTGATCCTAATAAGCATAAACATAATTTAGCTTTGCATATAAAGTTTCAAGTTATTTGCATTTATAATTGTTATATGACATAAACTTAATCTTTAAAACGTTACGGACGTGACAGAGCACTGAAGCGTCATGACCTCTTTATTCCAGCCCTTATAAATTCAACAGGCAGTGCTGTTATGACTAAATGAGTGTATTTATTTCTCAGGCATGCCTCCATCTTTCTACACAATGCTTACTGTTAAAATAAAGTTTAAAAAGGGTGGGTCTTTGATCCCTTTTTTGAAAGCATGAAATATGGTTGGTTGAAAATTTAATTTAAGCATTGTTGCTTACCACATATATTGTGGATAAACAAGGCAATTTTCTTAAAATTTCTGTTAGAGCACATTATTACAGTATATTACAGACCTAAATGGACAATTTAAAAAGGGTTTTGTTCTTTTGGTTAAAACTTTTTTTTTTCATGGTAAAGTTGACATTTGCGTGGAATTGCCCATATCAAATCCACCTGGTTTCTGTATCTTCACTGTAACACTATTGTAGTCAATGATACATTCAGTCTTAGAATTCATTTACCAATGATCGTTAAACAACAATTAAGAAGTATATTAGCTACAGTAGCTTTAGCATATTAGCACCATGAGCCAAGTAATATTTTAACACCAAATACCATATATTATGAACATAAAGATTAACAATCATAAGTTAAACATATATAGGCTACATGCTTCAACTTTTTTAGTTTTGTCGACTATATTCAGATTGCAGCAGTTCTCAGATCAGCACACTTACACATACTCATACTGTTACCGCGGTTAGAACTGATCCTGAATCACCAGTACACACCTGAAAACCGTTTCTTTCAGACACTGTATTGCTTTTGCAAAACATAAATGTAAGAAACCTATTTAAGATTATGACAATTATTATTTAACTGAGGTTATGATTACAAATCACTTTATTTGAATGTGTATGAGTGTATTGACGTGACATGTAATGACGTCATTATGTGATGATGTAAGATAGCTGGTGGGTTTTTTTTTTCTTTTTTTGGACCGGTTCATTTATTTGTTTGTTTCAGTTAATCGTTTTTTGGAACCGGTTAATTGAAACAAACTGTCCGAAAGAACCGGTGTGGGGTTACAAATTTAAGAATCTGTTTAAGATCTGATGATCCTACGTCCTGACATAACATCACCTGAAATACTAAGGTGAAGTACATTGTATTTAGCATTTTAAGGTAAAGATGACAGCATTAGATGAATGATTCTGTTCAGCAAAGTTTCCAGCAAGAGGTTTCTGCCAGTTCCTGTTCTCTTTATTGTATGTCTAACGAGTCAGATTACTGAGATTCTCACCTTTTGTCATTAATGGCTCTTGGAGCCCCTGTCCCATTCTTTGAATAGGTATGCTGATTGGATTAGGACTTGTGGCACTCTAGCGTCTGGGGCAGGTTCCTATACCTGAATACTTCATTTGCATGCTTTGTTTACGGTTGTCTCCCTGGTGCTTTGTCTCTATCCCTAAACACTGCCCACTAAATGTATATAAACTTCAATGTACACTGCCTTAGTTAGATTTTGGATGACTACAGCGACGCACAGCATGTTTCTCAATAAAGAGTAACTTCTGCTTCAAGAGATCACAAAGTCTCCTGGTCTATGCTTCTGAGATTTCCAACACTGGTTAGCGGAAAAGAATTGGACTTCCTATGTCGTGCACAAGCCGCCTCTCAAACATCTCAAACAGCTTGTGAGTCTCAACAAACTCCCTTTCAAGGAAATTCTGTTCTCTTGGGGGCGATATTTGCAGAACCTCCGGACAGTTATTTCAGACAACCAACACTAATATATATATATATATATATATATATATATATATATATATATATATATATATATATATATAAAATATAATTTTTTTTATTTATTTTTTTTGTCTTGTGGACTTTACATAAACATCCATCATGTGAAATAGTTTATTAAGTACTAAATAAAAAACATGCAATTTCCATGATGTTAAAACGATTAACATTTTTGCATATTCTGAAAGCGGTATGTAAACGTTTGAGCTCAACTGTATGTCAGTTACTGTCGTCACAGTGTGCAGTCGACACACACATCTAACAGTTTCTATGAACTGCTTATCTTGCCTGAACATGCCATGAACAATATAGGTAACGTCCAAAGTAACAGATAGCCTAAAACAAATCATGTCCATTGACACACTGTGACGCTGCAAATTGGGTGATTTTTGGTCAATATTTGAATGAATATTCCTGAACTCAGATAATCCACATTATTGTAAAATTTATTTGGCTACTTACATGTTCTTATGGTTTGAGTGTCTGGAGTTTTGTGTGAGTGTTTTACTGATCAATGACAGCAGGTGACAGACGTGGAGCAAATGATCAGTGTTGATTTTACACATTTCTGATGATGTTAGTTTTCTGTTTCTGATTTCTGATCTCTATTTCTCTGTTTCTGTGCTGCTGCAGGACCATGGAGTAAATCAGTGCTGAAGGGACGTCCTGTCACTCTGAACTATGATACTGAAATACAGAAGGATGATAAAATACAGTGGAAGTTTGGAGAGAAACTCATAGCTGAAATGACTGGAGAGAACCGTGAGAATCCTCAATGGACTGATGAATTCAGAGCCCAAATGAAGCTGAACCCTCTGACTGGATCTCTCACCATTCAACAAACCAGATCTGAACACTCTGGATTATATAAACTAGAGATCAAGACCAGAGATTATTCAGCATCCATACTCTTCAGGCTTATCGTCTGTGGTGAGTAACACAAAGTCTTTCAGTGAAACAGCAGCAGTGTATATGACAGACCTTGTGTCAAAATATGATGATAAAAGTGTTCAGTTGTGTTATATTAATGATGGAGAAACTCTGAGCTGTTCATCATATCACTGCACTGCTTCCATAGCAGATCTATACTGATGTAGAAATCAACACACTGTAATGTCAGGATCAAGACCTTCTAGAGGAATTAATGTACAGAGTTCAATCATTCTGGACTGAAAATGTGTTCAAATGTGTCTCTGTTTTATCAAAGCTGTAAGACTCAGAAAGATCATGTGGTATTTCTTCATGAAGTCAACTGTAAATACAGGCAGTTTCAGATTAATTAATTTTAATTGAATAATAATGAATTAATTTATGAATGTATTTAGTCAGAGCTGGTTTGTGGTGTTTCAGACAGATGTGGTTCCTCAATGAAGCAGCTTCAGACAGTCTTCTTTCAGATGCTGTTGTCTGTTCTGAAACTGTTCTTCACACAGACTGTGTTGCTTCTGTCTGCAGGATTGTTTGATCAACTTTATCAGTCACAATCCTCCTCATTATTCCTGATCATTATTGAACTGCAGTACAGTCATTATCTGATCACAAATCAAACATTCAGAAGCGCTTCTTCACACAAACACAATTCAACACACTCATATTTCATGTCATTTGAGTGGATTTTTACTCTTAGAAACACAGACTGGAGTTCAACACAGTTTCATCAGTCAAACACACATGAGCTGTAGAGATTTATACTTACATTCAGATTTCTACAATGACAAGTTGAGCTCTTTTCATCTTAAAATAGAGTAAATGATATGTTTGTGATCCAGTATGTCAGGTGTGATATGACAATGTTTCTTCTGTTTATTTCTGCTGCTGTTGGTTTTCTGCTTCTGATTTCTCTTCTGTATTTTTCTGTTTCTTTGACAGATGAAGTGAATTCAGTGTCAGTGACGGAGGGGGAGGATGTGACTCTATGTGTCAATACTGAAATACAGACAGGAGATAAGATATTCTGGATGTTTGGAGATTACGACCGTCTCGTAGCTAAAAACACAGGAGAGAAGTGTGAAGAAGAGTCTGAGTGCAGTGATTCTAGATTTACAGACAATGTGGATCTGAATCGTCAGACTGGAGATCTCACCATCAGGACAATCACAACTTTCCACACTGGAGAATACAAACTAAAGATCATCAGAAATGGCAAATCCTCATTCAAGTTATTCAGTGTTTTTGTTTCTCGTAAGTGAAATATTTACTTTCATTGTAATTATGATTTTATTTTAGATCAGTATTGTGTTGTTCTTAAAGTATAATTCAGACAAAAATGTTCATTCATCATTCAGTCACTCTCCATCATGTCGTTCTAAATTCGCTCTCCTCAACTCACCTTCAGGAAATAAGACTGGCTTGTCCACCTTGCTCACTATTGGTGGGTACAGAGTTCCCTCTATGGCTTTGGGCGGGTATAACACAATGACGTCTCTTGCACGACCGTCAATCCAATTCCTTTAAACCTCTCAACGATGCTAAATGACTTCTTTAGTTCGCTCGACTGGGTGTAAATATCACTCACTTTCATTTTATTTATTTATTTTTTTTTTTTGCACAACCTGCAAAAATCGCTCGATGCCATTGCTGCTTCTGCAAACCGCGGATCAATGCTACAAACCAATACAAACTAACCCTGCGTCTCAATCAGCTCCCTAGTTCCCTAGGTCGTGAATCAGTACATCATGCAAGTGAATGTGGCTGATACCCTGATCAGTGCCCTGAGTACTGAACTAGGGAGCTGATTGAGACACACGGTAAACCTGTCTGGAGTTTTCGCATCGCTCTGCAAAAGTACGTCAACCGGATCGTTGATCTGATTGGTTGAAGGACTATCCAATTGCGTGACTAATGCTCGTTGATCACGCCTCTTGTGCAGTAGGAAATACATAGCAAACTCCCCAGACCAATGTTCAATTTTAAATTGAGCTTGGTCTGGTGATAGCCAGGCAAATGCAGCAGTGCAGCAGTGATGACTTGAGCCCATCAGGACACAGTAAACAGGCTCTTAAATAGTACCATTGTTAAACTTACCACACCAAACATATAGTGGTGGCCAAAATTGATGTGCAAAGTGTTTTTTTTTTCTTTTCTAAATGACCCAATAATTTTATAATTTTAATATATTTTTATTTGTATGTTTATATTATTTAAATCTTTTAAAATATGAGGGAAGAATAAAACACTAAGCAATGGTATTTATCTGACAAAATTTAAAAAAGGAAAACTACAGTTACAGGTTTCAGAAAAACAAAAAAGCTCAGAAAAAAGCACACATTGACTACAACATTATCAGTTTTTAATATTTAATTGGTCCTCTTGTTTTTGCATGTGTACATAATTTCTTTGTATGACATCCTGGCCAAAAATAATTTGAAATTTAATTTCATTATCACATTATCACGAGCAATTGACTCCGATATGCTTACATCTTTTAACACATTTTTTAAAATATTTGAATTAAGGTTGAAGATGTCAGTTTTCATATGGCTGGACATCACATTTGGCCACTATACTCTATGGCAGTTCATTGACTTTCCAACTGACCATCGAACCATGCGGCAAAATCAAGCCACTTTTATGTTGACTGAGGGCTTCCCTAGAGTTGTTGGAGCCGTTGAACTCATGACACATCATTGCTCTAACTGTAAATGAGGAGACATACATCAATAGAAAAAGATTCCACACCATTAGTGTTGTTTTTGGCGGCCGGTTTTAATTTTAGTTTTAGTCTAGTCTTTGTGTCAAGCGGTCACTTTAGTTTTTATTAGTTTTAGTCATGTTCATACTCTTTTTAGTCTAGTCAAGTTTCAGTTGACTAAAAGTCTGAGCATTTTAGTCTTATTTTAGTCAGAATTATCCATGACTATTTCAGTTTAGTTTTAGTCGACGAAAACTGATGACATTTAGTCTAATTTTAGTCAATGAAAATTGTTGTTTAGTCTCTTTCTAGTAATGCAATTCTATTTAACCCAGTCAATATAGTATAATTACCTAGTAGTATAGACGAAACCAAAATTTTCTTTTAGCCAAACCCATTTCAAAAAAGGTTATATTATTAGATTATTGTTACCTTTTAGATAATACCTTATAATGCCTTAATGTCTCTTAACCCTTTAAGACCTGAAGGCCTTTTTAGAGTTTTTTTTTTTTTCTGAGCGACACACAAAAAAGTAAAGACTCATAACTCCAAAACTGTAGCAAGGAGAGTCAAAAGGTCATTTGATAGAACACTTTTTAATGTTTTAGAAAATATAAATTACATTACATTTGGACATTTTCATGCTGAAAAACTGCTGATAAAAGACAAAAAAAAATATTTTTTTAAAATTTATTTATTTATTCTTTTGACATGGAAAACTCAGGAAACTCAGGAAAGCAATAAGATCAGAGAAAAAATATTTTTGGTGGTGCTCTCCTACATGTGAGCTGCATCTGGTTCAAATTTTGTGGCATAAAGTAACCGTAAATAACCGTACTGTGTGTGAACGTAACCGTATTAAGGACTCAAATACAGGACTGACAACCGTATTCTGCTGCAGTGTGAACGTGGTGGGTATAAAGATATACCATCGCAATTGTTTACGTGGGGTGATGGAGGGGCTACGCGAACAAAATGCAGAATTTTGCCGTTCATTTAATTCTTCCCTACATTAAAATAACATTAAAACCGATCATGCATTTTCTGACAGACACAATATGCCACATGACATCCAATCAAAATACCACATCTTTTGCGGTCCATTACCACATGCAGCGCTTATATGGGTTCATATACTGCCGTTCTGTACCTGCAGATTTAAATAATTTAGCACTTACTAGCATGAAGAACAGCCTGGCATAAATATCAATTTAAGATTCAAAGTCTTGATACAAAACATAGCCTACCTATTGTGAGTTCTTGTTTTTAATGTTGATAACATTATAATATGAGCAAGAATGCAAATCCAAATATCCACACAACAGTTCAACAAACAAAGGAGTAATATTAAGTGTTATTCTTTACAGTATTGTCAGTATTTGCTCTATTTTGCAATGAAAACAGCAGGATTACAACACAGCGGTGTTTCAAGAAAGAATTTGCAACTTTGAACGAATCATTCGTGAAAGTCATGATTCAATAATTAATGCATTAACACAGCCACTAGCTTCTTTGAATGAATGACTCGATGATCACGCACTAAGACAGTGACTTACCGCCATCTACTGCCGGTTTAAGTTTTTAAAATAATCACTTTTCACGTTTTTAGCATTGCATGTTTCTCTGCTGAACATTTTTTAATTTAAAACATTATTAATGTTGTAAAGGTATTCATAAATATTAAAAACTGCGCTAGAAAGTAGGGCTGGGCGATATATCGCATGCAATTGTCACGCGCATTTCGTCAGTAAAGCCGGTTCCCTGATTACCGCTAAATCGCCATCACCTGCTTTTAAATGGAGCGCCTTTTAATAGACAGAGCCGTAGATCACTGACAAGCTACGCAATATCGCGTTTGTTTTTGAAGATGAATCGACTTCGATAATGAACCTGATATTGCGTGGCTTGTCTGTGATCTACGGCTCTGTCTATTAAATGCCGCTCCATTTAAAAGCAGGTGATGGCGATTTAGCGGTAATCAGGGAACCGGCTTTACTGATGAAATGCGCGTGACAATCGCATGCGATATATCGCCCAGCCCTACTAGAAAGTCAATTTAGGGGGCAAATATTGTCCCTTAATGGAAAATGTACAATCTAAGTGGAAGATCTAAACCAGTGGTTCCCAAACTTTTCAGAGTGGAGTACTCCCTGTACGCAGAAGGATGGTAAATGTCTCAGAGGTAATCCACTCTGAAAAGTTTGGGAACCACTGGTTTAGATCATTTTATGTTGCTCATAATTGTAAACTGTGCATATTTTGTCATGTATTGTTTTCCTGTAAGCAGATTTATAGATCTTGTCTTCCATGTACAGTATGCCATTGATAAGGGTGTTGGTTTATGAATTTGATCACATTTTAACACTGAGATTATAAAATAAGTTAAGCAATAGCCTTCACATCAGCAAGAGTGTTTTCCCCAATATTAGTGATTGCAAATGTTTATTGAGCTGTTGTATAAATCTATATAGCTATAAGTTAATTTTGAGTGTTTTTGCACTATTTTGATGAAAGGAGAATCAAACAAACTCACAGCAGAACAGCTTCACTCGTCTCTGAGCAACACAGCAGTGTTTCATTAATAAATTCCTGATTTGAACGAGAAGTTTGAATTAACTTTCTGCCACCTACTGGCCATTTAAATTCATATTTCTATAACATGGATGGGCAATGTCGGTCCTGGAGTGCAGAGTTTAGCTTCAGCCCTAATCAAACACACCCTAACCAGCTAATCAGTGTGTCTTCAGTATTAATACTATAGAAAGGTGAGTTTTTTATTTTATTTTATCAGAGTTGGAGCTAAACTCTGCAGGACAGCCGCTCTCTAGAACTGATGTTGCCTATCCCTGATCTATAATTTTGTTTTTATTTAAAACATTAATCTTATAGTATTGTGCAATTATGTAGTTGTGTTAATAAACACAATAAATGTGTGCATAAATCACTGCATATCAAATCCACCTGGTTTCTGTATGTTCTCTGTAACACTATTGTAGTCAATGATACATTCAGTCTTAGAATTAATTTACCTATGATCGTTTAACAACAATTAAGAAGTATATTAGCTACAGTAGCTTTAGCATATTAGCACCATGAGACAAGTAATATTTTAACACCAAATACCGTATATTATGAACATAAAGATTAACAATCATAAGTTAAACATATATAGGCTACATGCTTCAACTTTTTTAGTTTTGTCGACTATATTCAGATTGCAGCAGTTCTCAGATCAGCACACTTACACATACTCATACTGTTACCGCGGTTAGAACTGATCCTGAATCACCAGTACACACCTGAAAACCGTTTCTTTCAGACACTGTATTGCTTTTGCAAAACATAAATGTAAGAAACCTATTTAAGATTATGACAATTATTATTTAACTGAGGTTATGATTACAAATCACTTTATTTGAATGTGTATGAGTGTATTGACGTGACATGTAATGACGTCATTATGTGATGATGTAAGATAGCTGGTGGGTTTTTTTTTCTTTTTTTGGACCGGTTCATTTATTTGTTTGTTTCAGTTAATCGTTTTTTGGAACCGGTTAATTGAAACAAACTGTCCGAAAGAACCGGTGTGGGGTTACAAATTTAAGAATCTGTTTAAGATCTGATGATCCTACGTCCTGACATAACATCACCTGAAATACTAAGGTGAAGTACATTGTATTTAGCATTTTAAGGTAAAGATGACAGCATTAGATGAATGATTCTGTTCAGCAAAGTTTCCAGCAAGAGGTTTCTGCCAGTTCCTGTTCTCTTTATTGTATGTCTAACGAGTCAGATTACTGAGATTCTCACCTTTTGTCATTAATGGCTCTTGGAGCCCCTGTCCCATTCTTTGAATAGGTATGCTGATTGGATTAGGACTTGTGGCACTCTAGCGTCTGGGGCAGGTTCCTATACCTGAATACTTCATTTGCATGCTTTGTTTACGGTTGTCTCCCTGGTGCTTTGTCTCTATCCCTAAACACTGCCCACTAAATGTATATAAACTTCAATGTACACTGCCTTAGTTAGATTTTGGATGACTACAGCGACGCACAGCATGTTTCTCAATAAAGAGTAACTTCTGCTTCAAGAGATCACAAAGTCTCCTGGTCTATGCTTCTGAGATTTCCAACACTGGTTAGCGGAAAAGAATTGGACTTCCTATGTAGTGCACAAGCCGCCTCTCAAACATCTCAAACAGCTTGTGAGTCTCAACAAACTCCCTTTCAAGGAAATTCTGTTCACTTGGTGGCCATATTTGCAGCACCTCCGGACAGTTATTTCAGCCATCCAAGACTAATATATATATATATATATATATATATATATATATACAGGTCCTTCTCAAAAAATTAGCATATTGTGATAAAGTTCATTATTTTCCATAATGTAATGATAAAAATTAAAGTTTCATATGTTTTAGATTCATTGCACACCAACTGAAATATTTCAGGTCTTTTATTGTTTTAATACTGATGATTTTGACATACAGCTCATAAAAACCAAAATTCCTATCTCAAAAAATTAGCATATCATGAAAAGGTTCTCTAAACGAGCTATTAACCTAATCATCTGAATCAACTAATTAACTCTAAACACCTGCAAAAGATTCCTGAGGCTTTTAAAAACTCCCAGCCTGGTTCATTACTCAAAACCGCAATCATGGGTAAGACTGCCGACCTGACTGCTGTCCAGAAGGCCATCATTGACACCCTCAAGCGAGAGGGTAAGACACAGAAAGAAATTTCTGAACGAATAGGCTGTTCCCAGAGTGCTGTATCAAGGCACCTCAGTGGGAAGTCTGTGGGAAGGAAAAAGTGTGGCAAAAACGCTGCACAACGAGAAGAGGTGACCGGACCCTGAGGAAGATTGTGGAGAAGGACCGATTCCAGACCTTGGGGGACCTGCGTAAGCAGTGGACTGAGTCTGGAGTAGAAACATCCAGAGCCACCGTGCACAGGCGTGTGCAGGAAATGGGCTACAGGTGCCGCATTCCCCAGGTCAAGCCACTTTTGAACCAGAAACAGCGGCAGAAGCGCCTGACCTGGGCTACAGAGAAGCAGCACTGGACTGTTGCTCAGTTTTGCATGTCATTCGGAAATCAAGGTGCCAGAGTCTGGAGGAAGACTGGGGAGAAGGAAATGCCAAAATGCCTGAAGTCCAGTGTCAAGTACCCACAGTCAGTGATGGTCTGGGTGCCATGTCAGCTGCTGGTGTTGGTCCACTGTGTTTTATCAAGGGCAGGGTCAATGCAGCTAGCTATCAGGAGATTTTGGAGCACTTCATGCTTCCATCTGCTGAAAAGCTTTATGGAGATGAAGATTTCGTTTTTCAGCACGACCTGGCACCTGCTCACAGTGCCAAAACCACTGGTAAATGGTTTACTGACCATGGTATTACTGTGCTCAATTGGCCTGCCAACTCTCCTGACCTGAACCCCATAGAGAATCTGTGGGATATTGTGAAGAGAAAGTTGAGAGACGCAAGACCCAACACTCTGGATGAGCTTAAGGCCGCTATCGAAGCATCCTGGGCCTCCATAACACCTCAGCAGTGCCACAGGCTGATTGCCTCCATGCTACGCCGCATTGAAGCAGTCATTTCTGCAAAAGGATTCCCGACCAAGTATTGAGTGCATAACTGAACATAATTATTTGAAGGTTGACTTTTTTTTGTATTAAAAACACTTTTCTTTTATTGGTCGGATGAAATATGCTAATTTTTTGAGATAGGAATTTTGGGTTTTCATGAGCTGTATGCCAAAATCATCAGTATTAAAACAATAAAAGACCTGAAATATTTCAGTTGGTGTGCAATGAATCTAAAATATATGAAAGTTTAATTTTTATCATTACATTATGGAAAATAATGAACTTTATCACAATATGCTAATTTTTTGAGAAGGACCTGTATATATATATATAATTTTTTTTTTTTTGTCTTGTGGACTTTATGTAAACATCTGTTATGTGAAATAGTTTATTAAGTACTAAATAAAAAACATGCAATTTCCATGATGTTAAAACGATTAACATTTTTGCATATTCTGAAAGCGGTATGTAAACGTTTGAGCTCAACTGTATGTCAGTTACTGTCGTCACAGTGTGCAGTCGACACACACATCTAACAGTTTCTATGAACTGCTTATCTTGCCTCAACATGCCATGAACAATATAGATAATGTCCAAAGTAACAGATAGCCTAAAACAAATCATGTCCATTGACACACTGTGACGCTGCAAATTGGGTGATTTTTGGTCAATATTTGAATGAATATTCCTGAACTCAGATAATCCACATTATTGTAAAATTTATTTGGCTACTTACATGTTCTTATGGTTTGAGTGTCTGGAGTTTTGTGTGAGTGTTTTACTGATCAATGACAGCAGGTGACAGACCTGGAGCAAATGATCAGTGTTGATTTTACACATTTCTGATGATGTTAGTTTTCTGTTTCTGATTTCTGATCTCTATTTCTCTGTTTCTGTGCTGCTGCAGGACCATGGAGTAAATCAGTGCTGAAGGGAGATTCTGTCACTCTGAACTATGATACTGAAATGCAGGAGGATGATAAAATACAGTGGAAGTTTGGAGAGAAACTCATAGCTGAAATGACTGGAGAGAACCGTGAGAATCCTCAATGGACTGATGAATTCAGAGCCCAAATGAAGCTGAACCCTCTGACTGGATCTCTCATCATTCAACAAACCAAACCTGAACACTCTGGATTATATAAACTAGAGATCAAGACCAGAGATTATTCAGCATCCATACTCTTCAGGCTTATCGTCTTTGGTGAGTAACACAAAGTCTTTCAGTGAAACAGCAGCAGTGTATATGACAGACCTTGTGTCAAAATATGATTATAAAAGTGTTCAGTTGTGTTATATTAATGATGGAGAAACTCTGAGCTGTTCATCATATCACTGCACTGCTTCCATAGCAGATCTATACTGATGTAGAAATCAACACACTGTAATGTCAGGATCAAGACCTTCTAGAGGAATTAATGGACAGAGTTCAATCATTCTGGACTGAAAATGTGTTCAAATGTGTCTCTATTTTATCAAAGCTGTAAGACTCAGAAAGATCATGTGGTATTTCTTCATGAAGTCAACTGTAAATACAGGCAGTTTCAGATTAATTAATTTGAATTGAATAGTAATGAATTTATTTATGAATGTATTTAGTCAGAGCTGGTTTGTGGTGTTTCAGACAGATCTGGTTCCTCAATGAAGCAGCTTCAGACAGTCTTCTTTCAGATGCTGTTGTCTGTTCTGAAACTGTTCTTCACACAGACTGTGTTGCTTCTGTCTGCAGGATTGTTTGATCAACTTTATCAGTCACAATCCTCCTCATTATTCCTGATCATTAATGAACTGCAGTACAGTCATTATCTGATCACAAATCAAACATTCATAACCGCTTCTTCACACAAACACAATTCAACACACTCATATTTCATGTCATTTGAGTGGATTTTTACTCTTAGAAACACAGACTGGAGTTCAACACAGTTTCATCAGTCAAACACACATGAGCTGTAGAGATTTATACTTACATTCAGATTTCTACAATGACAAGTTGAGCTCTTTTCATCTTAAAATAGAGTAAATGATATGTTTGTGATCCAGTATGTCAGGTGTGATATGACAATGTTTCTTCTGTTTATTTCTGCTGCTGTAGGTTTTCTGCTTCTGATTTCTCTTCTGTATTTTTCTGTTTCTTTGACAGATGAAGTGAAGTCAGTGTCAGTGACGGAGGGGAGGATGTGACTCTACGTGTCAATACTGAAATACAGACAGGAGATAAGATATTCTGGATGTTTGGAGATTACGACCGTCTCGTAGCTAAAAACACAGGAGAGAAGTGTGAAGAAGAGTCTGAGTGCAGTGATTCTAGATTTACAGACAATGTGGATCTGAATCGTCAGACTGGAGATCTCACCATCAGGACAATCACAACTTTCCACACTGGAGAATACAAACTAAAGATCATCAGAAATGGCAAATCCTCATTCAAGTTATTCAGTGTTTTTGTTTCTCGTAAGTGAAATATTTACTTTCATTGTAATTATGATTTTATTTTAGATCAGTATTGTGTTGTTCTTAAAGTATAATTCAGACAAAAATGTTCATTCATCATTCAGTCACTCTCCATCATGTCGTTCTAAATTCGCTCTCCTCAACTCACCTTCAGGAAATAAGACTGGCTTGTCCACCTTGCTCACTATTGGTGGGTACAGAGTTCCCTCTATGGCTTTGGGCGGGTATAACACAATGACGTCTCTTGCACGACCGTCAATCCAATTCCTTTAAACCTCTCAACGATGCTAAATGACTTCTTTAGTTCGCTCGACTGGGTGTAAATATCACTCACTTTCATTTTATTTATTTATTTTTTTTTTTTGCACAACCTGCAAAAATCGCTCGATGCCATTGCTGCTTCTGCAAACCGCGGATCAATGCTACAAACCAATACAAACTAACCCTGCGTCTCAATCAGCTCCCTAGTTCCCTAGGTCGTGAATCAGTACATCATGCAAGTGAATGTGGCTGATTCCCTGATCAGTGCCCTGAGTACTGAACTAGGGAGCTGATTGAGACACACGGTAAACCTGTCTGGAGTTTTCGCATCGCTCTGCAAAAGTACGTCAACCGGATCGTTGATCTGATTGGTTGAAGGACTATCCAATTGCGTGACTAATGCTCGTTGATCACGCCTCTTGTGCAGTAGGAAATACATAGCAAACTCCCCAGACCAATGTTCAATTTTAAATTGAGCTTGGTCTGGTGATAGCCAGGCAAATGCAGCAGTGCAGCAGTGATGACTTGAGCCCATCAGGACACAGTAAACAGGCTCTTAAATAGTACCATTGTTAAACTTACCACACCAAACATATAGTGGTGGCCAAAATTGATGTGCAAAGTGTTTTTTTTTTCTTTTTCTAAATGACCCAATAATTTTATAATTTTAATATATTTTTATTTGTATGTTTATATTATTTAAATCTTTTAAAATATGAGGGAAGAATAAAACACTAAGCAATGGTATTTATCTGACAAAATTTAAAAAAGGAAAACTACAGTTACAGGTTTCAGAAAAACAAAAAAGCTCAGAAAAAAGCACACATTGACTACAACATTATCAGTTTTTAATATTTAATTGGTCCTCTTGTTTTTGCATGTGTACATAATTTCTTTGTATGACATCCTGGCCAAAAATAATTTGAAATTTAATTTCATTATCACATTATCACGAGCAATTGACTCCGATATGCTTACATCTTTTAACACATTTTTTAAAATATTTGAATTAAGGTTGAAGATGTCAGTTTTCATATGGCTGGACATCACATTTGGCCACTATACTCTATGGCAGTTCATTGACTTTCCAACTGACCATCGAACCATGCGGCAAAATCAAGCCACTTTTATGTTGACTGAGGGCTTCCCTAGAGTTGTTGGAGCCGTTGAACTCATGACACATCATTGCTCTAACTGTAAATGAGGAGACATACATCAATAGAAAAAGATTCCACACCATTAGTGTTGTTTTTGGCGGCCGGTTTTAATTTTAGTTTTAGTCTAGTCTTTGTGTCAAGCGGTCACTTTAGTTTTTATTAGTTTTAGTCATGTTCATACTCTTTTTAGTCTAGTCAAGTTTCAGTTGACTAAAAGTCTGAGCATTTTAGTCTTATTTTAGTCAGAATTATCCATGACTATTTCAGTTTAGTTTTAGTCGACGAAAACTGATGACATTTAGTCTAATTTTAGTCAATGAAAATTGTTGTTTAGTCTCTTTCTAGTAATGCAATTCTATTTAACCCAGTCAATATAGTATAATTACCTAGTAGTATAGACGAAACCAAAATTTTCTTTTAGCCAAACCCATTTCAAAAAAGGTTATATTATTAGATTATTGTTACCTTTTAGATAATACCTTATAATGCCTTAATGTCTCTTAACCCTTTAAGACCTGAAGGCCTTTTTAGAGTTTTTTTTTTTTCTGAGCGACACACAAAAAAGTAAAGACTCATAACTCCAAAACTGTAGCAAGGAGAGTCAAAAGGTCATTTGATAGAACACTTTTTAATGTTTTAGAAAATATAAATTACATTACATTTGGACATTTTCATGCTGAAAAACTGCTGATAAAAGACAAAAAAAAATATTTTTTTAAAATTTATTTATTTATTCTTTTGACATGGAAAACTCAGGAAACTCAGGAAAGCAATAAGATCAGAGAAAAAATATTTTTGGTGGTGCTCTCCTACATGTGAGCTGCATCTGGTTCAAATTTTGTGGCATAAAGTATAGTTAAATAAAGTGTTATTCCTTTTTTTGCAGCTAGATGGCGCCCACGGGCGGTAAACTCTGGTTTAGAGGCACTCGTTAGCACTCGTTAAACGGTTAGATGCATTAAAAAGATGAGATTCTAAGCTTTAAGATGATACCTATTTTGTGTTATTCCACGTTGGAAAACGAACATGGATGGGTCCGGGAACATTGGATACACACTGCATCCCGGAAAGATGAGCCAAGTATGTTAAATCATTTCCTGTGTAATATCTTGTGAACAACGCAATAAATTATGTTGATTTTGGATTCATTTTGTAAGAATCGTAAGAATCTGCTTTAAATAATGATGTGCATTTTCTATGATCTGTGCATTTTTCATAAAGTTATGAGCACGTGAAATCTACATATTTCGTCTCGTCTCGTTTTGGTCAACGAAAATTAAGGGACATTTCAGCATAGTTTTTATTTTGTAAACCACATTTAGTCTCGTTTTTATTCGTCAGCAATATTGCATTATACGTTTAATTATAGTCATCGTCACATGACCAGCATTTACGTTGCGTCTAGTCTCGTTTTCGTCACGTGATAAAGGTTCATTGACGACGATATTTAGTCATAATTTGCGTTGACGAAGCAACACTACACACCATCAATACTAATTTGTGATAATTTTGCACAATGCACAATTTTTGTATACTATACTATACTATACTATACTATTTTTTTATATAAATAAAATAAATTAAAATATTAAAACGTTTCATTGTCTTTTAAATGATTTTTTTAAGAATAACATTAAATTATTGGTGTTGTGCTGCTGTGACTCCACTCTTCCAGACTCGCTATTGGCTGATTCAGAGGTTGAGGGCGGCCATTTTGAGTTGACATCATTGTAGTCCTTAGTTCACAACACTTGGCTGTAAGGCCCGCCCAATGGTCCAACAGCAGTTTCCTACAGGGCGGGGAAGGTTTCTTGTGCGTTCGGTCTTTTCAGCGTGGCAAAGTAGTTTAATTCCAAATAATCTTTTATCTGACTCCATGTTATTATGACCTCGAATTTAGTTTAGAATGTCAATTGATTATTGGTCATTTGTACAGGGAGTGCAGAATTATTAGGCAAGTTGATTTTCTGATCATATTTTTTTTTCCAAGCACATTTTACCAATTCCAATCCACATCAATCTTAATAACTACTATTAATATTGTTTTTAATCATTTATAAGTGATATATAATTGTTCATGAAGGCTGGAAATGAAAAATGCCCTATATTCAGGTGTGCAGAATTATTAGGCAGGTTTTCTTTTACAGATAAAATGAGCCAAAAAAGAGATTTAACTCTTATTAAAAATTATTAAATACTCATGAGAAGGACGCAATACTAATGTAATACTAGAAATTGCAAAGTTAAAGCATGACCATTGGACAGTGAAATGCTCATTGGGTCAGCGGGGTCATACAAAAACAGCTGGAGAAGAAAAGACACGTTAACTGCAAAATAATTAAGAATTAAGGTGAAGAATTAAGTGTGAAACCATCAGGAACCCTTTAGTCTCCAGCGCCACCATTTCCCAGTACTGAAACCTACCTGGAGTCTTCAGAAGTGTGAGGTGTCAGGATCTCAGAGACTTAGGTTAGCTAAAGAATCCTAAAAAATGACCCGCTCTAAAATAAGAATCACAAGCTGAAGTGTTATAAAGTACATGAAGACTGGGTTTTTATAGGCCTCATAGACAGACAGCTTGAGAGTGACTCCTGAAGGACCAGCACCACATCCTCTTGTACCACTGTTTGAAGAATTTATCTTCCAGAATCTGGCAGTAAGTTTTGGAAGATCTTTTAGTCCATCTCTTATCCTGAAATGTCCATCTTGCAGAGATGGACTAAATGATCTTCCAAAACTTACTGCCGTTAAAGTGACAGGCAGCCTCATACTTCCCTAGGTTTGACTACCTAGGGTCAATGTTCCCTCTATTTTTTTTTTTTTCTTGCTGATCAAAACTTTTCTCTGTTGAGTGGACATTTTTGACCACCTGAGCAAAAATTTTCTTTATACCCAACTTGTAATGTGTACGTAAACACACAAAAAAATGGTTTCATCATGTAATTGTAACTTCTAACTTTAACTTAGTGATATATTAAATCATTTTCGAAAACAAGCAGTTCAGTCACTAAATTAAGCATGTTAGGTGACTTTTATTTCTTTTCTTTTTCTTTTTACAGTGCTGTGTTAACTAGTCTTTACTAAGAAATTATATTTTAAAAAATCTCCCGCAGGACAGTTTAATTCTTTATAATAATAATAATATGAGCAGTTACACTGAGATGGTTTGGGACAACCTTAATGTGTTTTTGTATAGTCAATTATTAGCAATAGACAGCATTAAACCATCAAAATTAAATGTTTGTTGAATCCAAGATTTTTCTATATCAGGGGGTTTCAAACTTTTTAATGGCAAGGCTTTATTAGGCTTACAATATAATATAATAAAATATAAAGATAATTGAAGTAGGCCTATTAAAACTGATATATCGGTTATAACTCTATTTAAACCGATATATTATATCAGTTTGCTTCAACTTGTTTTACTATTATATTATTATAAAATGAAAACAAACTGAAGCATTTAACAGATAATAGCTATAAAAAAATCAAGACAAGTGAACATGTGAACTCTTTAATAGTTATCCTAACATCCATGAAACCAACACCATACACACGTTTGCACGCAGCACCTGTGATGACGTTTTATTTCACATGTCTTTGCATTTCGCGTTGCCTCTCGTATTGAGCTATTTAGTCCGCAAACATGAGGGTATTCTTACCGCGACTGATTTGGCTCAGGCTCGCTCACACCATTCTCTATGAAACCTGTAAACCGGTTACCGGTTCTAACTCTTTAGCGACAATATCTCTATAGCGGTTGACCAGAGCAATGCACTTATTTCTCATTTAAACTACAATTAAATGGATTTCCCCACACATTTCGCGTCTGCGTCTGTTCCCTGCGCGGCATTTATTCTTTCTGCGCGGCATCAGAAGTGCGCGCAGCTTAGAGGGAACATTGCCTAGGGTGTATATATATATATATATATATATATATATATATATATATATATATATATATATATATATATATATATATATATATATACAGGGGCGGACTGGCCATCGGGAGCACCGGGACATTTCCCGGTGGCCTGATGGTCATTCTGGCCTGCCGGCTGCCGCTGTGCTGTCGATCAGACTGACGTGTATGCAACTGCGAATTAATTGACACACTTATGAATCTACGAATCAGGCGATCGCGGAGTGAAAATGACACCACCACATGACCCAACATCAGCGAAGCACTGCCTAATTGGCTATATCCAGAGGCAGGCTTTATCTTGAAAAATAGTGCAAAAAATGGAGCGTAAACGCAAAGGAGGAGCAGAGAGAGAACGCATAAAAAGGAGAAAAGCCCTGGCCACAGACCAGGGGCGTCACTAGGCCCTTTTAGGGCCTAAACTTCTGCCCAGCCCCCCTAAAAAAAATATTTGATTAATAAATTTTTGATCGCTTCAGTCCCCTTTAAAAAAACTCATTTGAAACGGCGGCAAGCTGCGTCAAGTTTCGGCTCCTCCCCTTATCTGAGTCTGCTTGGATTTAGCGCATTTTTCAATCTGCAGTGGCGCCGAGCAGAGCGAACATAAGAGAGCACAAGGTGTGTGTCGTGTGTGCGTGCATTTATTGATAGATTGCTAATGCTATGATATTACATCTGCATCGGTGCAGTTCTTTGTCATAAATGCATTGCAGTTTACATAATGTAATGTTACTGGAGCATTGGGAGCACACGGGACGGCTCGGTTTCTCATCCAATACCAATACGTTTCGCTGCGTTCACCTTCAGCCCTTGTGTGATAGTTGTTTTTTATTCCTACAAAAATGAAGTGATTAACACCCATGAAAACATACTTTAGATTCAGAAAACGATCATGATTTATTTTAATTTACTTTTTACAATTACAGACATATTATAATGTATTTTGACATTACATTATGCAGCCATGCACAGAAATGACACACATCATTGTCTGAAAGCACTAGATGGCCCAGAGAGAGAATGTGGAGTTATTTTGTTTTGTATTATTAAATATAGTTTTGTATTAAGTAATAATGAATCAGGAGGAGTGTCATGATACATAAATTAGAGTAAGCGTAGAGTAAAGGGATTTTTGATTTTCTTGATTTATACTATTTATACTAGATTTGTACTTGATTTATAGAAGTGGCAAATTGATAATTCATGTTGTTATTTTTAATAAATAGAAATAAATATAGAACAGATTAATCATATTGCCAATAGACAACTACATTAATACATGGTTTGTCTATATTCTTAATGAATATTAGCTGGTTAGTTAAAATACTTAAAATGACATCAATTTTCATGGGGTGACTTTATGAATATCCAACCGTATTGTTGATTATAAAGGCTAAAAAGCTAAAAAACTAAAATAATTTATATTTCATTGTAGATGGATATACGACATTTTTTATTGTCGTGCGGGAGTAGGTCTGCAAATGAGCAACAGTCAGGTGAGAATAGAACGTAGACAGCCTCTCACACACACAATACCACTGTGTTCCCAAGATTCATTTCAGTCATTGAACCCTGACATTGTTTTAATTGTCTGCCAATTTCCCTGTACATTTTATAAGAAAAAGCAGTGGTATCGTCAAAGCATAAACACAAATGTCCTGACTCCTGACATTATTGACACTCTATCATTTCATTCTGACTGACAGGGGAGAGGTACAGGGGAGATAGTAGCATACCACCCTACCCTAATAGTCAAATAATATTTTTTTCATCATACCCTTATTGGGGGCTGAGCCCCCCTAAAATCAAAATCCTAGAATCGCCCCTGCCACAGACGCAGCAAGTTGCTGCAAAATCCCAGCCATGTTCGCCGGTAAGGGAACAGGTCGGTCAGAATTACATTTACATAATATTTACCAGGGGTGGGGGAAAAAAATCGATCCGTTCGGTTCTCCACACTCGGTTCGGCACGCGCTCGGACCGCTGTTCAACTTAAATCTGACGAAGCATCTGTAATATGGTTTAATATAAATAACACGTAAAACAATCAGGGTTCAGTTAATATATGTTTCTGTTGATGGATGAACATTCTGGGTTCCCAGACATTACAACAACAGCGATGAAAAAAATAAAATAAAACCGTGGACAAACCATTCACTCTTGTTAAATACGAACACTGTAGTGTATCAGTGCATTCTCTTAAAGTGACAGTCTTTATATTAATTGAACAGCAACAACGAAGAAATCACTCACTGCTCTTGATTAAAAAGCTTTTGTAACTTTAATAAAGAATAATCTTTAATGTATAGTCCAAAATGCAATGCTGTTTTACATTATTACTTTATTCAATTTCTGTACCTAAAAACTAATGCTAGACCTCGCTAAAAAAAAAATTGAAGTCAGTTTATTTTATTTGTATCTTTAATCTATTATATTTAATTGTGCTGTTTTTTGTAGTTAGAATATTCTAAATAATATGAGAAAATATATATATTTTTGAAAGTATAGTTTTTCGATAAATATAGCACATACAACGCCGTTGTAACAATGGTACCGAAACCGTGACTCTAAAACTATGAAACAAACCGAACCGTTTGTTTTGTGTTTGTGTTGTTTTTGTTTGTGTTTCTGATACTTTTGATATACTTGAGTTGAGCATTGGAAATATATAAAATATAAATATTTTAACATGTGAATATGTATCTTTTATTATCCCTTCTTAAAATGTGTAAGCCAATTTTATATTTGTCTTTGGTGTGGTAGTATAGATGGCCTATTCCTAGTGAGTTTTTGAGGGTTTATTTATTTATCCATTCATATTATGAATGGTAGTCTACCTGTTACATCAACAGGGTTACCCTATAAGTTTAGCAGGCTGGTGGACACATGAATTTGGTGGTGGTGACTGCAGCAGCAGAGGTGGCCTGGGGTGGAGTCAAATTCCCGGCCTGATTTACTGTCCCAGTCCGCCACTGTATATATATATATATATATATATATATATATATATATATATAATATATACACACACACACACACACACACACACACACACATAATGCTGAATTAATGATTAAAGTTTCAGAATGATTTAAGTTGCTGCATCACCTCAGTGAATTTGCTTCAGCATTTATTTATATCAGTGCTCTGTAGATGAAGCACAAATGTTTGTTTTCTTCTCTCCAGAAACAGCAAACTGTCTGTTTCACACTGATAAATCAGCATCTGAATGATGATTATATAGAAATGTCAAACACATATTCATGGGTTTTTTACATGCAAAAACACACTTGGTCTAATGGAAACATTTTTCTTGTATTTCTTTGTTTCTATGTGCAGCTGTCACAGATGAAGAGAGGAAACCATTGATGAATGGTGAGATTCTGTCGTTTGAATATATTTAAAGCGTGATCATGATTGATGTGTGAGATGTGACTTCATTCACTTTAGTTTTTATTCACTTTAGTTTTTTCATTCAGTTTTCAGATTTCAAACAGTTTAAATTAACTTTATATTTTAGTTGCTTATTTTAGTAGATGCTTGAGTTCACAAGAACAATATGATGTTCATTTGTGAGAAAAGAGCTTAAACCAGACTGAACTTGTCAAATAAGTGAGATGAACTTCTGACAGTCTGTGTTAAATGATTTTATACATGTAAATGCTTGACTTTAGTTTTGATGTCTCGTATAATATGACTGAATCCAGATCATCTCTTTTAATTTGTCATTGTCTGTGTATTTTCTGACAGACTCCACAGAAAAACGAGAGAATGAATCAGTGACTGTAGAGATGAAAGCAGAGAATCGGGATGGAGTGAATGAGCAGGATAGTCCACTTTAATGAGATTAGACACGCCCACCAGTGTCAATCACTCTGACATCATCAACACTTCATCTCCAACAACAAAAACACATTTCTGCTTTCATAATCCTCTAGAATCCGTCCAGTTACAGAGAGAAATGAACTCGTGTCTGTTGAGATGATGAACCTGCATGTAAAAAGCGTATGTGGTTTATATGAACCAAGAAACATAGTAATCAAACACTTTCTTCTATCATTTAATAATGTTACTCTTCATACCTGTACCTCTGTTACACAATACTAGTGTGAGTCTCACAGCTTTGACTGTGTGATTATCAACAGTGAGTTTGAGGAGTATGATTTTCATAAGATGTTTTACCACAGTATTTGAATTTGATGTTTTATGTAATTAACACCAGTGCCAGAATAACGTTCATGTTCAGAACTAATCACATGTCTTTGAGATCACATGACCTTCTCTTCATGTGTAGAAATTCATTAGTGTGTTTGAGACAAACAGCTTCAACCATTCAGTGTTATTCAGCGACAATATTATTGTAAACATAAAAAGAAATATAAAAAAAGAACGTCGACTTAAGTAGTTGGTTATTATTAAGTTTTAAATGTATGGCTTATTTTTCTCTATGGCGTTCTTATGCTTGAATATATCAAAGATGTGAAGTGAATCTTCATGTCTGATTGTAAATGTGAGTTGAATTTATAGTGCCTTTATATTCATGCTGAAGCACTTGAAGTAGCCTTATTGAACTTCTCGAAAAAAATGGAAAAGTACATTTTGCATAATACCATAGTGGTGTTGTTTCTTGAGTTTTATTATTTTTTCAGAAGCTTATTAATGCATATTTGAATTTATAGTGTCTTTATATTCATGCTGAAGCACTTAAAGTACTTACGCCTTACTGTACTTCTCACAAAAAATGAAAAAAAAAAAATGTTTTTGTTCAGAATACTGATACTAATACTCAGTGACATGATACCACATTGTTGTTTCTTGTGTTTTATTATTTTTTCATAAGCATGTGATTGATGAATATTGCTGTACTGCTGATCTTAATGTCTGATCTCTTCTGTCCTCTAGTGGACAAACACTGATACAGCTTTTGCTTCCTAATAAATCTTTTAACATGAATTATTGTCTAGTTGTGTTGATTGTAATGACAAATCAGAGCCGGCCCGTTATATAGGCAGTATAGGCAAATGCTAAGGGCGCAATCTCGCTAGGGGGCGCCAAAGAGGCCGGATGCGTGGACAGGGGGGGTTCTACCGGGATGGCATCTGCCACCATAAGAAAAAGCTTTGCCACCCCAAAATTATAACAGAATAAAATAAGCAGTGTTTCAAGTACTGCTTTTCAGGAGCGGCACTTCAATATGATGACTAAAAAAATTGCGTAACGCAAAGTAGCTAATGGCAAGAAAGCACGTCTTTCAGTAAACTGTGCATGATGGTTGCACGCAGCGCGCCCAGTGTGATTCATTAACAAATGACTCTTATGAACCGATTCTTTGAGAGTCAAAAACACAGCGCAACCAAGTTCACTTACGATTTTTTTCCATATTTGTACGTGAATCGGAAATTACTGCTTCCCGGCTAACTCAGAAGTCCTGTGAGAAATGTAGTCCCATCCGAATATGTCTGAGATTAATTTTCGTAATTTTTTGGCGAGCTGATTCAGCGACCGCCCGCTCCACTTTCATCATGGATAAAGGTAGCCTATTTTTGCCATCCGACGAACCAATAACATGAAATCAATACGGAGATCCCGATGATCCGATCACAGAAACTAATAGCAGAGTTGGGGTAAGAATCTAAACATATTTTAGTTTTTCTCGATTGCTAATACATTATAAGTGATTCAGTTGGTCCAGTTTCCCAAACCATTTGTTCAGTTCTCAAAACAAAGACACATTTCTCAAAACATTTAACAATGACAATATTAGGTAGCAAAACTGATGACACACCAGTCAAAATCTGAGAGAGCTGAAAGAATAATTTACAGGGGTTTTAAACTTAAAACAGTACCATGTAGGCTACTTTAGATGAGGGAAATTTCACGTTGTGATTGTCAACTTTCTTTGTAACCATTTGTTATATACTGTATTTTTTGCAGCGCTGAGAAATGATTGCCTAGGGATATAATCTTGTGTCAGAAGACCAATACACTGCTATAGTACTGTATACTGTAATGAAATTTAGCCAAATGTGCAGAAGATGCTGAATTTACTTTTACTGCAATTGACAGTATACTGTATTTTGGTGCATACTAATTTTTCTCATGCTTTTCATCTACTGCAAGATCAATTTATAATAGTAAAATGAAAAGGTATTTTAGTGTTCACTGGGCCGTGCAGTAGTCTGTGTATTTATTATGTTTTGTGTGTCATCTGATGCCAAAGTTTGATTTTGTCAGACAAGAATAAGTTTTTGACTAGAACATTTTATTTTGACCTGGACGTTTGAGGTTTGTGCAAGTTGGTGTATAGTTTTGATATTGTATTTTGCTGTGAGAAAATGTTGAATTGTTTCATGAATTGTGCATTAGCAATCAAGAAAAACAATAGAGACTGAAAAGTTTTAAGGACAAATTTATGTTGGCTTGTCATAAACCCAACTTCAAGTCTTGTTTAAAAAATGTAAGAACTTTGGTCAGTTAGTCCAGAATATATGTTGTGGATGATTGCTAAAGTGTTGCTAGGTGGTTGCTAGGAGATTCTGGGTGGTTGCTAGGCTCTTGCTATGCAGTTGTTGGTGTGTTACTAGAGGTTGATAGGGTGTTCTGGGTGAACACACACAGACATTCCCACCTCTGTTAATAACAGAAACTCAAAAATTGTTCTGTTGCTCTTGCACTAAAATGTGATTTATACCATTGAAGTAGCCTGTGTAATACTGATAAAACTGCTCATCTCCTTTAGTGATACAAGCTCAGACTCATTTAGAAGTTTTTCATATAGTTTATTTACTTGGTGCCAAGATGGATATTGAAATTTTGTTATTTATTAATTTTAAACAGTATATAGATACTTTCTGGTAATGCAATGTTTGTGAACACAATTGTGTATGTAAGGCTATAAATCTCCAAAAACTATGCATGAGCGCTTGCTTTGGTGTTGCCACCCCTCATAGACCTCATGCCACCCCTTTGCCACCCTATAAATAATATTCTAGATTCACCCCTTTGGATAAATCGCAATATAAGGGGCGCCAAAAAAATCTTGCCTAGGGCGCCAAAGAGGCTAGGGCCGGCACTGTGACAAATGCCCAGAAATAAAATGAGACTTTAATCAGCTGTTGTTCAACTTTCAAGAGCACTAAATAATAACTTTGTGCTGATTTATAGTTGAAGAAAAGTACAATCTAGAATGTTTTATTCTTTTTATTGCTAATTCAAGTACTGCATTTTCACCCAGTGCCATGAAAAGGCTTTCCACATGCACTTCATCTTTTTTCTATTGTCTGAGGAATTTATAATTCTGTCCTGTAATTTTGTTAAAGGATATTGAGGTAAAAACAATCTTAAATATAGAGCACCACTGATCTTCATCAAAGTTACACTCAAGGTCTGTTTGCCACATCTTTAAGTGAGTCAAGGGAGAATCATGATGGTCTAACAGTGCTCACTTTTCCTTCTTAGTGTCGCTGAATTCATCAGAATCATCTCTATTCTAGATCACTCCATTGATAGTCACAAAAGTGCTTATCCTAGGATGAATCTGCAAAAAAACTCTAGAGATTTAATCTGAAAATGAATTTTTTGGGTTAGTTCACACAAAAATGAAAATTACATCATTAATTACTCATCTTCATGTCGTTCCACACCCGTAAGACCTTCATTCATCTTCAGAACACAAATTAAGATATTTTTGATGAAATCCGAGAGGAATGTTGTTTATGTCCAGCGCTTCCAGGTTCTACGTCAGATCATCGACTCATCATTGGTCGGCTCTTGCGTCAGCATCACACACATCGTGCTGATCATGTGACCATAGACCATAGAAGCGACGGCAGCCACAGTACAACGGTGCCAGTGCGCTCACCACACACCAGCTGTAGGTGGAGAGGAGAGAGAGTGATAGAGCCAATTCAACTGATGGGGATTATTAGGAGGCTGTGATTGGAGGAAATTTGGCCAGGACACCGGGGTTACACCCCTACTCTTTACGAGAAGTGCCATGGGATTTTTAATGACCACAGAGAGTCAGGACCTCGGATTAATGTCACATCCGAAGGACGGTGCTTGTTACAGTACAGTGTCCCCGTCACTATACTGGGGCGTTAGGACCCACACAGACCACAGGGTGAGCGCCCCCTGCTGGCCTTACTAACACCTCTTTCACATGACTGTTTAAATGATGTCTTTAGTACCTTTCTGGACCTTGAAAGTGTTGATTATATTGCTGTCTATAATGGCTTCTGAAGTCTTAAACGGTGAAGTTTAAGAAGAATCACTACTGACTGATGTTCCCATTCCTCCCAGTTCAGTGTTATAAAAGATTGCTTTAAAAATACTGACGTTTGATACAATTTCATGATATGATATGATATGATATGATATGATATATGATATGAAATCCAGTTCTGAGCTGATGAGTTCATCAACATTATCTCAGTGGTAAATCATCTCACACCAAGAATGTACCTTGCATTTATTCTGGTAAAATGGGTAGAGGATGTTTTACCAACAGAAAAAAAAAAAATAATAATAAAATAAAAAGTAGTTTTTTTTCTCACATTTTATATATATGCCTCACTTTTCAAAAGCAAGTTTTGTGTTGGCTTTATGCATAACTTGTATATTAAACCCATAATGTATTAAAGAAATATTGCAATAGTTTGAACTTGTTTGTGGAAATAATATATAGTTCAGATTTATACAGTTCTGCTCATCTCTGTCCTGGTGTCAAATCATCCATCTTCCTTCTTCCTTCTTGTCAAGTTATTGCTACATTTAAGACACATGCAGATCCTGACAAACTTTTAAATGATTTATTGTTTTATTTCACAAGAACAAATCTTTAAAATGTGCTCTTGACCCAAAATAACAATTAAAAATCTCTCCTGACTAAAAACTAAATAATCTAACAAATATAATCACTTGTTTATTCAAAGGAAAGGATTTCCACTTATTAAAGTCTGTTCACACTAAAAACATCATCATGAGAGATTAAAGAAACAAAGCATTAAAACAAGAAAAACATCTCTTTGTTAATACTTTACATGTGATTTTTTTTTTTTTTTTTTTTTTTATAAATTTGCAAAGATGAACTTCTTTCACATTGTAATTATGGGGAATTGTTTGTAGAATTTTGAGGAAAATAATGAATTTAATCCATTTTGGAATAATGCTTTAAAATAAAAAAATGTGTAAAAGTGAAGCGCTGTGAATAATTTCCAGATTAACTGTAGCAAAACCCCGACAATCTGTCAGCAAACAACTAATAATCTTATTAATGCTTTTATTTAGATAATGGACTTCAAGATCATTTTCTCATCGATTCTTTGAGCTTGAAACTTTTCAAATTTACTGTTTTACAAGAAAGGCAGAAAAAAAATAGTAAATTATTCAGATGTCCAATTACAGTCACTAACAACAGAGACTGTGTAAAAGTACATGCACTGTAAAAAAGAAAAAGTTAGTTCAACTCAAATTTTCAAGTCAACCGACTGCACAGAATTTTTGAGTTGAAGATATCAACTTATTTTTTTAAGTTTTGAAGAACTACAATTATTAAGTTGCGTCAGCTAAGTTTTTCAAGTTCTGACAACTACGTTTTTTAAATTCAAGTTACTGGAACTTTCAAGTCCGTAAAATCTTACTATATTGAGTTCAGATTACCATCCCTGTAATAACTTACTATTTTGAGTTTAAATTTTGATTGGTGGCTCCCATCATGCACTGCAACATGAAGCACTTTTTTTGATTGTCACCATTGTTGAGGGTCATATGCTGATTCTTGATGTCTGTGTGTTTAAAAAAAAAAACCTTCCAGCTCTGCTGGATCTCAAGTGGTAACCGATCTATAAGAAATAATATTTCATCTATATCACCAGTTAGCTAATACTGGATGTCACCAATGAATCTGGCCATTTTACAATGAGAAAACACAACAATTATGACTGTGCTTCCCAAAGCATTGTAAACCTAAATTGATCAACTTTGGCTCACAGCACTTTTGGGAAACACAACCCAGATCATAATTTCTCTGACCATAACAAATGTGCTCTACAAACACAACATTGGAGCAGCTAGAGATAAATTAATATTAATAAATAGAGTCAAGAGCCCAACTAAAGGAAATGCTTTTCACCATCATGGTGACTTCAAACTAAACTTTCATTCAAACATTAACATCTAAACATCTGTTAATTTTCAATAAGAACGTTTGTTGATGTATGACAGAAATCAAATCAATCTGGTTAATAATAAGTGTAATAATGTTTAATGGCTGGAAGTCAGTTGTAGTTGTTGTGTCTCTCTCTGGGTGCTTCTCAATTCTTATTTGTGCATCCTCGTTTCCTTTCCTTGCTTCCTTTCCTCGCGTCTTAGCTCCACCCCTCCAGGATGCGAGGGAAGGACGCAAGGAAAAGACGAGAGGACGGAGGAATTGAATCAAGTGAAATGATAAATCCTTTAGCGTCACTTCAAAGCGTCATCAGCTGCGCTCGAGGGATCCACCCACATGTTGTTAAAGTTTGGTTATTTAAAAAAATATAATAAATATTAATAAAGCAAGATGCCTAGTCGAAATATATGATATAAAGTTTATTTAATCTGTAAAAGTAAAGCATACATTTAAATTATTGTGACAGATAAGAAGGGGAGGAGAATTTATGCATGCGTCAGGTTACTCGATGAGAAAGACTTCCGCAAAGGATGTACCTGTGTATCCTCGCTCATAACTCCTCAGGAAGCCTCCTCACTCCTCGTTCCTCACCTCCTCACGATGCAATTAGAGAATTGAGATGTCCTTCAAGATGGCTGAGCTCGATCGTTTTCCGGGTCATAGGATGGAGGACGGAGGAGCGAGGAGACGAGGAGGGATATTGAGAAGCACCCTCTTTTTCTCTTGTTGTTTCTTCAGTGATTCTGCTTATCATCAGGTGTCTCCACTAATTGTCAATCATCACTCAATCATCAATCAATTATCTCATTAACTTTGACACTGCTTCAGTGTTACTTTTTAACACCCGGCAATTTATAAAATAAGATGAACTTTTCCTCAGAACCGTCTGAAAGTGAGTTCAAGTGGCTTACAACAGATAGTTCAAGTTCCAACTAGCAATTTTATTGTCAGTGAATGCAAAAATCTTAGTAAGGTGAACAATTTTGAGTTGTCGTTTTTAAAGTGTGAAAACAAGCCAATAATAATGTAGTACACCCCTCACATTTTTGTAAATATTTTATCATATCTTTTCATGTGACAACACCAAAGTAATGAATAAAGTAGTGTCATAACGATCTGAATCTTCATGAAGCAGTGTTTTGAAATCAGCCGTCACTAAATAAGTGTTTTTTTTTTTTTTTGCCGCGCCAAAAATATTCTCGTGGCTTTATAATATTAATATTGAACCACTGTACTCATGTGAACTGATTTAAATATGTTTTTAGTACATTAATGGATCTTGAGAGAGGAAGTGTCATTGCTCCCTATGGAGGCCTCACGGAGCCATCAGATTTCAACAAAAATATCTTAATTTGTGTTCTGAAGATGAAAGAAGGTCTTATGGGTGTGAAATGGCATGAGGGTGAGTAATACATGACAGAATTTTCATTTTTGGGTGAACTAACCCTTTAATGTGTGTTATTTTGAGTTATTTCTTGTAATATCACATCTACAGTTGTTCAAGATCATTTCCACCTTCCTGGTATCTGATTAATCAGAGTTTGATGGATATTTCTGGATGCTCTTCTTCTGTTGAAGACTTCATGATCTGATATCATAAACCAGAACAACCACAGTAGCCACGCCCACCAGAGCAGAGAGAGCCAATCGGATCACAGCTTCAGTAAAGCCACAAAAGTGGACTTGTGAGACAAGAAATGAGCAACATAAATATATCATTATTGTTCATTTAGTTTGTGAAAATATAAATAAACACCAGATATCATCAGTGAAGTACCTGCAGCACATGTGTGACAGAGCTGAGTGTTGTTGAGGTGTTGAGTCTGGTTTCTGATGGGATTGTTCAGCACACAGCTGTAGGAATCATCCACACACTCCAGATGGAGAAGAAGATCAGACCGGCTGCTGAGATCAGACACTCTGATGCTGGAGAATACACTGTTTCCTTTGAACCAGGAGAGAGTCACATGACTCACATTCACAGCTGAACACACCAATGAACATGATGATGATGAAGAGTTTAGTGAAGAGTTACTGCTGATGACAGGAACAGGCAGACGAGCTGAAAACATGACAGAATGAATCAGATTCAGTAGAAATCACTGTGATCTTCTGGATAAAATGATCAGCATCATCACAGAATTCTCCATCATTTTATCATATTCTCAGTAACATTATCTGCTGAATTTAGTCCACAGATGTAACAGGATAGTAATTCTCTCCTCACCATAGACAGTGAGATTGATGGTGTTGATCGTTGTGTCTCTGGAGACTGTATAAAGTCCAGAGTCTGTGGTTCTGCTGTTGATGATGGTCAGAGATCCAGTCTGATGATCCAGTTTCAGTCTGTCTCTGAATCTCCCTCCAGCACTTTCAACATAAAACTTGCTCTTATTGTTAATTACTCTAGCTATGAGAATGTTTCTAAACTCCCACTCGATCTCTTCATCTCTGTGTATTTGAGTGAAACTAGAGTTCAGAGAGACTGATTCTCCCTCAGTCACTGACTCTGACTTCACTGCATCAGCAACAAACACACCTGAACACAAACACACATAATCACTCAAATTAATTCTTCACTCATTTCAATATACAGTCAATGAAATGAGCAGCAGCATCAACAACAATATCTGAGTATATTCATCTTATACAACTGGAAAATATTAATGAATGATGGAATAATGTGTTTAAATGATCAAATTGTCACGGTATTTGAATGCATTGTTTCCTGCTTGTCTCGTGTCACTGTTGTGGGGTGTGTGTGTGTGTGTGTTTGTGGGCGTGCCCGAGCCACTTGGATGATCAGCGCTTCCAGCTGACACCTATCACAGCACCAGCTGCAGCTCATTTGCTCACCCTATATATACTCACTCATATCTCATCTCATTTGTCAGATCGTTGTTTGATGTCTCCGTGCTGTGTCTACCATCCTGTTCCTGTTCGGCGTGCCAGTCTCGTGATTCCTGTTCCTGTTCGGTGTCTATGTGGATTACGTTCTTTGTCTGGATTCTTCTGTCATCTTCACCAGCACACTTCATCTCATCAACGCACCTTGTCTTCACGCTGACCATCTCAGTCCCTGTGCCACCAGTGAACTCTACGTTCAGTGACTGTCCATTTTTATACGTCTCAATAAACGTGTTAACTCGCTATTGTTTCCAGTATTCTATCATGACAGAACGATCTGACCAAAGCATGGAAGCAGCGAGTAATCCATCTTCAGCGCTGGAAGATTTTATCAACAGCAGTCTTCATAGAATGGATTCACAGGAGAAGAATCTGAACGACACGGGTCGTGCGGTTCAAGCATTGGTGGCGCAGGTGTCCGAGCTCACCCAACAACTCCAACTTCTACGTGCTCCCACTGCGCCACCCACACCGGCCGTTCTCCCCACACCACCAGAAAGCGTCGCCCAGCTGGAGCCCCGACTACCAGTTCCTGAATCATATGCAGGTGAACCCAGTTACTGCAGATCTTTTCTCACACAATGTTCTATGCATTTTTCTCTTCAACCCAGAACTTTCAACACAGAACGTGCCAAGGTCGCTTTTGTGCTGACTCTACTGACTGGGAGGGCGTCGCTACGAGGAACGGCGGTGTGGGAGAACCAAGATCCGTGCTGCGCCTCGTTCCAGACACTCGCCGCTGAGATGAAACGCGTTTTCGACCGTGCGGTTGCCGGGAGAGAAGCGGCCAGAATGCTGGCGGAGCTACGTCAGGGAGAGAGGTCGGTTTCTGACTTTTCCATTGAGTTTCGGACTTTAGCGGCAGAGTGTCAATGGAACGAGGAGGCGCAGTGGGACATGTTCCTGCATGGGTTGGCTGACCGCATCCACAAGGAGATTTATGCTTTGGATCTTCCCACATCACTTAACGGACTGATTGAACTGGCTTTGAGAGTGGATGCTCGACTGACCAGGGTCGAGCGACGAGTCCTACCCAGCCGTGTTTCTGGAGGAATTGAGAGTTCACGATCCAGCGGTGGGGATGCGGTCAGCCCCGTTCAAGATCACGAACCCATGCAGGTAGGGCGAGCTCGGCTTTCCTGGGAGGAGAGGGAGAGGCGGAGATCCCAGGGCCTTTGCCTCTACTGCGGGGGAGCTGGCCACTACGCTTACAACTGTCCGGTAAAAGGTCAAGCCCGGTAGTAAATATGAGGCTACTATCGGGTGGGATCTCCGCCGAGAAGACTTCATCCACATCTACGCTCCTCCCGGTAAGATTGAGATGGTCTAATCACATTCACGACTGTCGAGCACTTCTGGACTCCGGGGCCGAAGGTAATTTTATGGATTATGCATTCGCACTCAAACTTCAGATTCCCCTCAAATCCCTCACTAACAAGATTGCAGTACACGCTCTTAACGGTCAAGAACTCCCTACCATCTCACGCACCACTGAAGACCTCACCCTCATCACATCAGGCAACCACTCCGAGATCATATCTTTTCTTATTTTGGACTCTCCTCTTGCACCCATCGTCCTTGGTCATCCCTGGCTAGTTCAACACAACCCCAAGGTGGACTGGTTCCAGAAGTCCATCGGGGCTTGGAGCAATAAGTGTCATGAGTCGTGTCTTGTGTCTGCATGTCCGTCTGTCTCTGTTTCTGTTTTTCAGGAGGAAACAGTGGATTTATCTAACGTGCCCGCGGAGTACCACGACCTGAAGGAGGTGTTCAGTAAGTCTCGGGCTGCTTCTCTCCCTCCGCATCGTCCCTATGACTGTGCCATAGATTTAGTGCCAGGTAAATCTCCGCCTAAAGGCAAGTTATATTCACTTTCTGTTCCGGAAAGGGAGGCTATGGAGAAATATATTTCTGATTCACTGGCATCTAGGTTCATCCGCCCTTCCTCTTCTCCAGCGGGGGCGGGGTTCTTTTTTGTGGGGAAGAAGGACGGATCTCTGCGACCTTGTATTGATTACCGGGGACTGAACAACATCACGGTAAAGAATACTTACCCTTTGCCGTTGATGTCTTCAGCATTTGAGAGGTTGCAGGGAGCGTCAATTTTCACAAAATTGGATTTACGTAATGCTTATCATTTGGTCCGCATCAGGGAGGGGGATGAATGGAAGACCGCTTTTAACACCCCTAGGGGGCACTTTGAATACTTGGTTATGCCGTTCGGGCTTTCCAACTCCCCCGCGGTTTTCCAGGCACTCGTCAACGACGTGCTGCGAGATATGGTCGACCAGTTCATATATGTCTACCTGGATGACATATTGATTTTTCTTCTTCTCTCCAGGAACACATGCAGCACGTCCAACGAGTGCTTCAGAGGTTGCTAGTGAATGGGCTTTTTGTCAAGGCGGAGAAATGCGTGTTTCATGCACAGTCTGTTCCTTTTCTAGGGTACATTGTGTCGACTGAGGGAGTACGCATGGATCCCGAGAAGGTTAAGGCTGTGGTGGATTGGCCAAGTCCGGATTCCCGTAAGGCCCTACAGAGGTTTCTGGGATTCGCCAATTTCTACCGGCGTTTTATTCGCAATTTCAGCCAACTAGCCGCGCCTCTGATTGCCTTGACCTCCCCCAGAACTACGTTCAGGTGGTCAGACACAGCCGAGGCTGTGTTTGCCAAACTGAAAGGTTGCTTTGTTTCAGCCCCTATTCTCGTTGCCCCTGATCCATCACGGCAGTTCGTGGTGGAGGTCGATGCGTCAGAGGTGGGGGTAGGGGCGGTGTTATCCCAGCGTTCTCCCACAGACGACAAGATGCACCCTTGCGCGTTTTTTTCTCATCGGTTATTTCCTGCTGAACGTAATTACGACATTGGTAACCGAGAGTTGCTGGCGGTCAAGCTTGCATTGGATGAGTGGCGTCACTGGTTAGAAGGTTCAGGGGTACCTTTTATCGTATGGACCGACCACAAGAATTTGGAATATATCAGAACCGCTAAAAGATTGAACTCCAGGCAGGCTCGGTGGGCACTTTTTTTCGGTCGTTTTGATTTTACTCTCTCGTACCGCCCGGGTTCCAAAAACATCAAACCCGATTCATTGTCGCGCATTTTTGATCGTTCCGAGCGCCCGTCTACTCCCGAGTACATTTTTCCGGAGACTCTAGTTGTTTCCACACTCACATGGGAGGTCGAATCGAAGGTCAAGACGGCCTTAGAAGGGGTAACGCCTCCGCCCGGGTGCCCACCGAACCGGTTATTCGTGCCGGAGGGATTACGGTCCATGGTCATCCAGTGGGGACATTGTTCTAATGTGGCTTGTCATCCAGGAGTTAAAAGCACTAAATTTCTAGTCAAGCAACGTTTCTGGTGGCCACTTATGGCTCGTGATGTTCACAGTTTTGTGTTGGCTTGCTCAGTTTGTGCCACTGGTAAGACTTCCAATCGTCCTCCTGATGGGCTACTCCAACCGCTGCCTGTCCCTTCGAGACCCTGGTCCCATATCGCACTAGATTTTATCACCGCCCTTCGGCTCTCTCAGGGTTACACGGTAGTTTTAACCGTGGTGGACCGATTCTCGAAGGCGGCCCATTTCATTCCCTTGCCCAAATTGCCATCAGCCAAGGAGACAGCGTTGATAGTCGTGAATCACGTCTTTAGCTTACATGGCCTCCCGACAGACGTGGTTTCCGACAGAGGACCCCAGTTTGTATCTAAATTTTGGCAAGAATTTTGTAAGTTGTTAGGAGCGACTGTCAGTCTGTCCTCAGGGTTTCATCCCCAGAGCAATGGCCAAACTGAGAGAGCCAACCAAGATTTGGAAAGAACGTTGCGATGTTTGGTCTCTAAGAATCCTTCCTCGTGGAGCCAGCAACTCTCTATGGTGGAGTACGCCCACAATACGTTGCCAGTGTCGTCCACGGGCCTATCTCCGTTTGAGTGTAGTGTAGGTTACCAGCCATCCATTTTTCCTAGTCTGGAATCCGAGGTCGCGGTCCCCTCCGCTCACGCCTTCGTCCAGAGGTGTCACCGCACCTGGACTAGAGCCCGAGAGACTCTTCTCCAGGTGAGGGAGCGCACCAAGGCCAAAGCCGATCGCCACCGATCTAAGCCTCCCGTATACGTCGTTGGTCAAAAGGTGTGGCTTTCTACCAAGAACATTCCTCTCCGCTCCGTGTCTAATAAACTTGCTCCCAAATTTATTGGTCCGTTTACTGTCACCAAGATCATTAGTCCGGTGGCAGTCCGCCTCAAACTCCCTCCAGCGTACAGGAGGATTCATCCCGTCTTTCATGTATCCAAAGTAAAACCCGTGTTTCATTCTAGAATTAATCCGCCAGCCCCGGTTCCCCCACCGCCGCGACTCGTAGATGGGGAACCCACCTATTCGGTTAATCGCATTCTGGATGCTAGACGGAGGGGACGCGGATTTCAGTACTTGGTGGACTGGGAAGGTTACGGTCCGGAGGAGAGAAGTTGGGTACCTGCCAGAGACATTCTGGATCACTCCCTTATCGATGATTACAATCGACAGGTAAGGGAGTCGGGGAACGCCAGGAGGCGTTCCTAGGAGGAGGGGTACTGTCACGGTATTTGAATGCATTGTTTCCTGCTTGTCTCGTGTCACTGTTGTGTGTGTGTGTGTGTGTGTTTGTGGGCGTGCCCGAGCCACTTGGATGATCAGCGCTTCCAGCTGACACCTATCACAGCACCAGCTGCAGCTCATTTGCTCACCCTATATATACTCACTCATATCTCATCTCATTTGTCAGATCGTTGTTTGATGTCTCCGTGCTGTGTCTACCATCCTGTTCCTGTTCGGCGTGCCAGTCTCGTGATTCCTGTTCCTGTTCGGTGTCTATGTGGATTACGTTCTTTGTCTGGATTCTTCTGTCATCTTCACCAGCACACTTCATCTCATCAACGCACCTTGTCTTCACGCTGACCATCTCAGTCCCTGTGCCACCAGTGAACTCTACGTTCAGTGACTGTCCATTTTTATACGTCTCAATAAACGTGTTAACTCGCTATTGTTTCCAGTATTCTATCATGACACAAATAAAGTGAAGTGAGACTATAAAAATACTCACCAGTCTGACACAAGCACAAACAGATGAAAACAAACATTTTATGAAACAGTTTGAAACAGAGCTGTGATAATAGTCGTATCCTGACACTCGTGAAAACGTTGAATGTTTCTTAAAGCGAATGAATCTGCGGGTCTGTTGTAAAGAGGTTCAGTGAAACTAAACTCCTCCTTCAGATACTGCCATGCCTTCTCAAAATGAGTTACAGAAAGGAGAGAATTGGGACTATTTCTAATAATATGACTGAAATATTATGCTTTATTAAAACGAGTGGTCAGAGATTCTTAAAAAGATTGATGAACTGAACTGAGTGTGTCAGACTCGAGACGTTCAGACATGCAGAGGCTCTCCAGGAACAACATCACATCACATTTACAGACATTTTTATTTCAGATGCTGGGATGTGTCCGTCAAGATCCAAAAGAAATGAAATGAAAGACTAATTCTGTTTTGAGAAAGAAAAAGTTGTGAAACTTAAAATATTATGAAGAATTGGGTAAGGACTGTATTTGTGCTGGAGGAGGTGCAAGAACACATAAGACACAGTTGAACCAGAGTTTGAGGTTTACTGATGATTCATTTCAAGCAGTAACAGGAAGTGGTAACAGTGAGTGGTCTGAAAATATCAAAGAATATACAGCTAAATCAATAACATTCACAATCCAGGTTACATTATTAAAGTTGTTGCAGTACTTAATCTGTCCACAAGATGGCATCGCGAGCTCACACATGGAAATATGAAAGACGCCATTTTAACGTGTCATTACAGGCAGTAACGGCAGATAAAGAAACTAAAAATAACGTAATATATACAAATATGAGCAAATAACAATATAAATCACAATCCAGAGATATTACTCACACTATAATGGCACTCAGACATTAGTTATATGAGTCATTCTACGAAACGGGTGCCATTTGGGTCCGCAACATTTGATCAGATGCATAAGGCACAAAAAATGTCCCAAAGTCTGTTTCCAAAGCTTAAAGTTATTAATTCAAGTGTTCTTTTTAACATGATATATGATGACTTTTTTTTTTTTTTTGAAGATTAGCATACTATTTTTAATCATTTTTCATTATTACATAGCTAGCCAATTTCACATGTCCGTGTTAACCAACATGACACTTGCATCTAAAATATCACCAAATAGTTATATATTTTTTCAAACATATACTATTTTCAGGATTATGCGTGTGTCCCTGTTTACACAAAATATATTTATTCACAATAAACCTTATTTTTTTGGTAAATATTTTATGATTTGTGCACGTCCCTCAGTTTGACTTACCACCCCGTCACACTAACTTGTTTTATCTATAAATAATGCACTGTTTCTTTAAATGACATCACAAAGCCTAAGTGACATCATTTGAGTCTTATAGCCACCAAGAGCAAAAGCAAAATAGATAGGGAAAACTGTTTTTTATTTTTATTTTTTTTTACATTATTAATACAAAGATAATTATATTTCAGAATGAATGCATGTATGCTAGTTGAGAAACTTGACCACATGGGAGATTTGCGGACATTATGGGATGAAATTTACCACAAAAACGTGACGGGGTGGTAAATTTCATCCCAAAATGTCTCCTGATAAAAATCACATTCTGGGGAGTAAAACTTTTTTTTTTGGCAGGGTTCCCTTGGTAATATGTACATTCCAAGGGCTAAATATCATGTTATTTCGGTTCGCTTCAACCCGTGGACATGAAAAACAACCTGCTGCAACAGTGTAAAAGTAGCCTAGCCCAATTTCACAGGAAAACCGCAAACTTGGCAACACTGTTTGGTTCATTAATTCACTCATTCATATCACTCACACACTTTTTACTCAATTTGAATGTCTCCCCTCCCCCAGTTTTTAAAGTTTAACACCAGCAGATCATATAGAGAAACACTTCATTCATACCACCCCGTCACAGGGTCATTTTGTTAAAGGTTTATGGAAAGAAAATGAAATATTACATAAATGAATGTTGAATGATGTTCTTGTTGTGTGGACTGATCAGATAAATGTAACTTTATTTGTATTTTTTAAGTAAATTAATTTTTTCAGTACAAACAATGAGGCCATGAAAGGTCAAATTCATGTTTCATGATTAAAAATCTAAAAATAAAAAAAAACAGACTTTCTATTGATTGTTTCCAAATAAGGGACATTTTTCTATTAGGAAAACATTGGATTTTAAAAATCTATTTCTTGTTTTACTACTCCAGTGGCATACATACATATTGTCCGTGACGGGGTGGTACAAGAATGGCTTCCTTGCCTGAATAAAAGGATAATATTTATAAATATGTTGTGCCTGAGGTGGGAAAATATGTTTTTTGGAGGATTAACATATCTTTCAATTTGTAGGTTTGTTTAAAAAAGTTTGTTCATAATGAAAATTTTGAAAAATGCAAAGTGGAAATGGCACCCGTTTCGTAGAATGACTCAGATATAACATAACAAGCTTAGGCCCTAACGTGGACTGCCATGATGGCGGACAAATGAGCCCGTGGTTAATCAATAAAGTACACAAATCTTAGGGTGACCAGACGTCCCCGGTTTTTGGTGCTCCGTCCCCGACTGGAGCTGTCCCCGGAAATGTCCCTGTTTTATATCTCGTTCAAAATAATCCGCAAATACATTGCAATAAAAGTCTGGCCAGCATACAGCATAGAGGTTTCTTAATAGTGCTGTCAAAATATATATTTTTTCTAAACATATCTCTCTATTAAAATATGTTCAATCCCGCTTTTCTACAGTATCCATATACACTGGCAGCGAGTTTACAGTTGAACAGAGCCACGCCTCCTGTCACTCACTCAGTAGAGACACGCCTCCTGTCACTCACTCAGTAGAGCCACACCTCCTGTCACTCACTCAGTAGAGACACGCCTCCTGTCACTCACTCAGTAGAGCCACACCTCCTGTCACTCACTCAGTAGAGACACGCCTCCTGTCACTCACTCAGTAGAGACACGCATCCTGTCACTCACTCAGTAGAGCCACAACTCCTGTCACTCACTCAGTAGAGACACGCCTCCTGTCACTCACTCAGTAGAGACACGCCTCCTGTCACTCACTCAGTAGAGACACGCCTCCTGTCACTCACTCAGTAGAGCCACGCCTCCTGTCACTCACTCAGTAGAGCCACGCCTCCTGTCACTCACTCAGTAGAGACACGCCTCCTGTCACTCTCTCAGTAGAGCCACGCCTCCTGTCACTCACTCAGTAGAGACACGCCTCCTGTCACTCTCTCAGTAGAGACACGCCTCCTGTCACTCACTCAGTAGAGACACGCCTCCTGTCACTCACTCAGTAGAGACACAACTCCTGTCACTCACTCAGTAGAGACACGCCTCCTGTCACTCACTCAGTAGAGACACAACTCCTGTCACTCACTCAGTAGAGACACGCCTCCTGTCACTCACCCAGTAGAGACACAACTCCTGTCACTCACTCAGTAGAGACACGCCTCCTGTCACTCACTCAGTAGAGCCACGCCTCCTGTCACTCACTCAGAGCAGCGGCAGGCCTCGAGACTCTCTCTCGGTCGGGTTGAAGGGTTTTCAATATCAACTGATATGACAACTTTAGCACATGTGTCAGCTAAACATTCATTCAATGTTTCCCCTTAATGACCCTGTGCCACCATTTCATAATGAACCGAAAATATAAAACATAAATGGTCTCTATGTTGTATTTTGCCAACGAACTAAAATTGAAACTGTGATATGGCTTTGTGCCTTTATAAAACAGCAAAATACAGTGATTAAGTATACAGTCTGTCTGTGCTGCGTGTTTTAAAGAGAAGTGTGCACTTTGCTCACGCGATCAGCTGGTGACATGGTGATCAAAATTAAAGCTCAAGGATTTATCTTAGAAATTGGCTAAAAATAGTATTTTAATTTCCCTATACGTTATGTAAAGTAGCCTTGCACTGAAGTGCATTTGTTACAATAGCCGATATGGATATTATTGTCATATGAGTAATTATAAAGCTAGGCCTAAAACATTATTATAGTATTATTTTATTGTAATAATTGTTTGGCATCCTAAAACACCTAAAACGATGTAGACTTATATCACAGCTAAAAAGATGTTTGAACCCTCTTTAATGTCCAGGTACAAGTCAATGCTGTTTCTTTGTTCAATTTGCACACTGTACATGAAGCTCTTAATTTTGAGCTTCCAAAGTGCACCAGATTGGTGCATTTAACCTTAAAATGTACAAAATTTTCTTACGGGGGTGCATGCCCCCCGGACCCCCCTAGAGGAGGTATACCGAACATTTTACAAATTCCAGTGGGAAATAATGTAGTCTACATTTTAGGAACTTTTCTCAAGAATACTACAAACAACAAAGCTCCTTTCATGTCAGTAAAGCTGTTAACAGAAAATTAAAATGTCATTGGACAAAAGTTGTAATTTCGTACAGTATAAACAGCTTGTGAAAATTAAAATATTCAATTCAATAATAAATGTTGCAAATATTATTTGTGTTATTTATCTCACATTATATTTTGTAATGTGATTTTTCAAAATAGTGTAATAGTTTAATAGTTTTTTTGTAGTTAGGCCTACTGGCTAGTTATTTTGGTGAATTGTATTAAAACCAGACCAAAAATACTAACAAATCATAATATTTATTAATGTAAAATGTGAAACCCACAACAATAAAAAAAAAATAAAAATCAGAAATGTCCCCGTTTTTTAATTAATAGATAATAACAAATGAGATTTTGGTGGTATTTTGACCACTTACATAGGAAATGTCCCCGGTTTCCATTTCAGAAATCTGGTCACCTTAAGAAATCTGCCTACATACACATCAATAAGTTTACAGGATAATAGGAAACAAACAACTTACTTTCTGGTCATTAACTCGCTCACATAAGTTAACTGCTCAAGGAAAGGATGCAGCAGAGCATTCACAGCTCATCTCTTACTGACTGCGAGGCACTGACTGACGTCATTCAGTAAACTGCGCTCTGATTGGATGAATACTTCTTAACAAAAGAATTAGGCTACTGAAAAGGTCTGTCTGTGTGGGAGGAGCTACTGGACGAGTTTAACTGCTGGATTTCTCTAAAAATCTTCATTACACACTGACAGAACAATCAACATTTATATGTTTTGAGCAGCTTTCTTGGCATTGAAAAAGGGAGTGCTATTACTGGCGATGGAGGCCTCATTGAACTATTGTATTTCATCAAAAATATCTTAATTTGTGTTCTGAAGATGAACGAAGGTCTTACGGGTGTAGAACGACATGAGGGTGAGTAATTAATGACAATTTACATTTTTTGGGTGAACTAACCCTTTCACATACAGTGTGTGCAACACAAAAATGTAAACTAAAAGGTGAACATAAGGGTATGTGTAAAGTACGTGAACAAATAACATCAACTAGCTTTACAATTCAGTTAAAATGAAGTAAACCTAACTTAAAATAACTTATTTGTAAACTGCATGATATGCAAATATTATATCCAGCCAATGAGAGAAGCTGGAGCCATTTTGAAGTGATGTGGTGAAGACAGCGAGAACTGTGTCAGTAAACTGTCTTTGAAAAACTAAATAAAATATTAGATCTTGACTTTCAAACACTCATAAACACTCGTTTATTTGTTATTGGGTATTTATTGTTTATTCTTGGTATTTAAAGAGACAAAGAACTAATAGAAAATGGTCTTTCAAAAAAACTATGTGGTATACAGGGAAATAAAAACTGTGCTGTCTGACTAGAGAAACCTCAGAAAAGAGACTATTGTCTTCCCTTTTGCCAAACAGACAGAGAGACGCCCATAATGCACTGGGCACTCTGCTGTCCAATGACACTCCCAGTGTGTGTTTCTACTGGATAGACTTGACCTGAATCAGATTAAAACTTTCAGACTACATTTACACTAGAGCGTTTTAATCTTAACCCGGGATTTTAAAATGAAAATGATCCTCGTCCATACTGGAGTTTCAGAAAAGCTCTTCCTCCAGACAGCTCGACCAAAAGAGGATGTCACATGACCACTCTGGGCAGTATTATAAAACACAGAGTTTAACTGGAAGAACAACAGAGTGATCAAGCCTTGCATGGTTACAACCATGACATCACCGTTTCCACAAAATCATGTTTTTGTTGTTTACGTGGAGGCGTCATCCTTATCCAAAACCTGTTTTCAGAAGCTTGGGATTTCAGGCTCTCAAACGCTGTTGTGAACAGACAAAACACATAAAACGTTTTCAGTTTTTAGTTGAAAATGGTTTTGTGTTTAAATACACCCTACAACAAAACTATTAAACCATTTTTGCTCATTGAAAATAAAGCTGAAATAAAATCAGATAAATATTGTAATTTGTCCTCAATTTACCCAATATTTATCCAATATTATTACTGCACAGAATCATGAATAATGTACAAGCATAGATATTATAATACTGTATTTATGTTCAAACATATTGTTTTGTTTCATTATGTGACACTAACAGTTTCTAGTAGGACAATCTTTGCAATGTGGTTTTGCTGATAAACACATGAATCATGTGACACTGGAGGATCCGCCCATTTCCTCCTTCCCTCAGTCTCTCTTTCCTGGAATTATTCATCCTGAGCTTGACCTGCTTTCTAACGCTCGTCTCTGTCTCATTCCCCTCTCCACACACACTAAACATGCATTTTCTAGTGTCATGTGACCATCATGTCTGATGAATTTAAAGAGCTTTATATAAGAAGTCTGGGATTGTTGTTAAAACAGGATCAGATGGAAATGTCTCTAGAATCATCCATTGAAAGTGAGAAATAATCTGTTATTTTTCTACTGATAGATCTATTGATTATTTTCTGATTATGCAATAATACTTATGTTACCTTACCTATAATAACCATAACTCATGCCATTAATCATTAAATGTTTTAATCAGACATTTACTTGACAAATAAAACATTCCCAACATAAAAATAAAGTACCATATTAAAATGTATTTATCAGTAATACAAAAGTCTGAGTCCAGCTTAAATTCAGACGATCAAACACTAGAGCTGATTATAAGCAGAAATGCACTTTATATTTTACACTTCTCAGGTTTTCTAAAGGAAAAATGATTTGTTTCTTTCCACTCGCTGCCGTATACCGTATGTCCTACTGTACAGATTGACTTCTGTTTGCATTATTCTCATCTGTAAGTTATTCGTATTAAAGCTTTTACTGAATTAATAAATGTTGATGTCAGATATATTGATAAACTGCTGGTCCGTATGATCTTTGTCGTCCGTCATGAATCATGTCTGTCCTTTAGTGTGAAATACTGACTCAGTTACTGATACAGCTGTTTCCTTTCACACAATATAAATAAATATACATTTGTAGATCAACAGTTTTTATCTATTTATTTTTAATGTCATGTCCTAGAAATCTGTTGGTTCATACTGTATATTCAGTAATTAATGTACAAAATCAAATCTTAAGATACCAGACTGAATCTGGCCAGAGAGAGAGAGAGAGAGAGAGAGAGAGAGAGACTTTAAAAAGCTCTTTAATACCAACAATTAAAAAGTTGTTTTTTTTCCATAGAAACAACATAAAGATAACCAAGTATCACATTTCAGACCTTCACATTATCACATATGAGGGGAAAAAAAATAGATTAAAATAAATATTTCAAATTTCCATTACAATCAACATCACAAATACATTGATTTACACCCCATTTATATTTAAAAGTTTCAGCATCATTAACTAGTTTGTAATAAGTGTGTTCAATTTTTAAACGTGATCTTACTAAACCCCTGAGGATTGAATCAACTTCACAAGACTCATTACCAGACAGTTTTTCTTTAACCAAATGGCCATTTTTACTTGTCCAAATAAGAAATTCAATAAGACTTGAGACTCTTTTTTACTTATTTTATATTCAGGCCCATATATAAACCGCATAGGTGAAAAACTGGCACCACTCATCCATTGTCGGAAACAACAGTTGTAATCTAGCACAATGTAAAAATAAATGAAAAACAGTTTCCTGTACACCACAGAAAGGGCATCCCTCCCTCACCTGCGGATCAAGACGTGCTCCGTGTCTGTTAGCTGTTATACCACTGAAGATCTCCAGCTCTTTTTTCAATAGGAGGTTTGTACAAGGTCCTCCAGCTGCCGTTAGGAGACGCACCTAATCCAAACACCTCTTGCCATTTAGATTCTTGTACATTTGTGAGAGCATGAGGATGCAGTATCTTGACACACAACATGTACAGTGATTTTTCCCTGTATTGCTGAAGACTTCTAACTGAGGTGTCTTAAAAGATAATAGTCACCTTCAGTTTCTTCCCAGTTTTCAGTCTCGGCTGTAAATTCCAATTCTGGAAAATCAAAAGTGTCCATCTCTCCATTATAGGATTCTAAGGAAAGTCTATAACTCTGTGGCAAAAACTGAGTCAAAATCTTCTTTTCCACACAGATTGATCTTATGCCCAGTTTTTCAGCAAAATTTCGGCTGATAACCATTCACCTTCAGGTACCAAGTGTCCTATTTTTGTGATTTTTGCCACTCACAGACTTTAAAAATGTCCAGATTCAGTGCAGAGTTAAAAAGCAATGGCTCTTCCCTCTGCCACAAATTTTGTACGTTATTTGGCTCTCTGGAAAAGTAGAAAAGTGTCCATGTTTTTAAAAGTGATCTATAAAATGATGTTAGTCCTGCAAGATCCACCTTGTTTATCTCCATCAGGAACAGGTGGCGATCTAGTCCCATGTTGCCTGCTTTCCTCAATAAGGTACACGCTATCCCAGCCCAGCTCACATCCTTCCCATAGAGGAGTCTCTGAGCCACTTTAAGTCTGAAGGTCTTTACTCTAGAGATGATATCCACTAGGCCTTGTCCTCCTTCCTGTCTGTGCAGATCCAGCACTGGTGCCTTTAACCAATGCTGGCCCGACCAGAAAAAATCCACCAGACATCTCTGAATGTGTCTCACAAGGTGTTCTGGAGGTTCAAGGATCATCATTCTGTGCCAAAGGGAAGAAGCCTCAAGGTTATTACATATCAGCACCCTTCCCCTGTAGGACAGCTGGGGCAGCAACCATTTCCAATGAGACAACCGCGCACGTACTTTCTCCAACAGGCCCTCCCAATTTTGCCTTCTGTATTCATTTGTCCCCAAAAAAACTCCCAGGTATTTAAAACCTGCCCTTCCCCATTGTAATCCACTAGGAAGTGTCGGTCTTTTAACAACTTGACCACACGGCATCACTTTTGGACCAGTTAACTTTGGCTGACGAAGCCTTTCCAGAACACTCTAGAGCAAACTTTACTACATCAACATCATCGTCTCCTCTGACTAGAACTGTAACGTCATCTGCATATGCAGATCATTTGATGAGAGTTTAAAAAATTAAACCTGTAAGTTCTTTTCTTAATTTACATAGCAAAGGTTCAATAATTATACTATAAAGTCGAAAGAGGACAACCCTGTCTAATTCCCCTCTGAACATTCACAGGAATACTTAAGCCCCCCTTCTTCGGAGGCAGCGTTAAAACTGCACGCTGAAAACTCTTAGGAAGGATTTTTCCAGTAATACTTTTTTGAAGAACTTCAAAGTAATCATGTCCGAGAAGAGGCCAGAAAGCTTTATAGAAATCAGTCCATCTATTCCAGCTGCACGACCTACAGAGAGTCCCATAACAGCAGCCGTGACTTCTTCATAGGTAAGTTCAGTCTCTAAAAATGTTTTGTCCTTTGAGGTTAAAACCGGAAGGTCATTAAGAAGTTCATTCCTACATTGCTCATCTGATTTTTCAGGAGCATATAGACTGGCGTAAAAGTCCACAGCAATTCTACGCATCTCAGTTTGATAAAAAATACAAATAAAAAATTAGCAGTCATCAAGATTGTTGCACTTTTCCTTTGCCTTTCCCCTCGTCATCCGTTCTTTCCCTGTTTGTTTTCCTTTTCTAACAGCAGTCATGTGCTTTTTTAACCGAAACCTCTTCTGCTGTGAAAGTTCTTCAAAACCGCTTGTTTTCCTTGCCCAAACTTTTCAAGATCTGGGAAAAAATCTGTGACTTCTACAGCTGCTTTTCCTTTTGTTTCTTCTAAAAAGGAGTTGATCTGTTCAATAGTACACATTATCCTTCTCAGCCACTCTTGCCATATCAGATGTATCTGACCACTGCTCTTCATTTCCCAAAACAACATCAGTACATTGGGACATTTCATCTAATTCATCAGTTATATTTCCTTCAGAAACTCCTGCTTTAGTTTCTTTATATTCACACATTCCTTCGTCACCTCCCTGAGCTTCACTTATATCAGTCACATCAGTTACAGTCTCAGAAACACAAACCGGCTGCTCAACACTCCCAGCATTCACATTAATATCACTCACCTCCTCTGAAGCACTTCGGTAAAGTTGGTTTTATATTCGCACATTCGGACTTCTGATAAATTCAGACTTTCCAATAAATGTGCAATAAATTAATGTTTGCGAATTTTAAGCAGAAAAGCAAAAAAATTAAACATATGAGAAGAAATAAACAGCTTTTTCACAATCACTCTCAGAAACACAGTCCTCACCCAAACTCCCAACATGCAACATGCCGAAAGAGGGAGAGAGAGAGAGATCCATTTTTAAGAAAATATATGAGTAAAATAGAGCTTGCTCTTGTAAAATAGACTAAAATATTTTGACTCAATCTGCATACATTAAAAGCACCAGTCAGTGTAATATGATGTTACAGTGAGGGGTCAAGGGTCACATGTTTAGCAGTGAGGGGTCAAGGGTCACATGTTTAGCAGTGAGGGGTCAAGGGTCACAGGTTTAGCAGTGAGGGGTCAAAGGTCACAGGTTTAGCAGTGAGGGGTCAAGGGTCACATGATTTTCATCATGAGATTAGGGTTTAGCTGGTCAGAATAGGAAATAATGTCCTTTCGTGTTCAGACACAAGGGGGAGATAAAGCGCTGAATCTGGGTCTCCTGGAGAGAAAAACTGGCTGATGACACACAATCATTTCATCATTTGTGTTTTGATCCACAAATACTTCTCTAAGATGTTTACTAAAGATCTATAAATCTGGAAAAACAACTGATAAACGTGTTAGAAAATCAGTTAGTCTCAGAGCAGTCTTCAGCTTAGAGAGACGCAGATGAACAAACACAGATGGACGTCTCTGAGATGAACGTGTGTATCAGGGGCGTCACTTTACTCAGATCTTAATTTTTGAGGCCATGAATGTTAATGCATGATGTGTTAAATATGAAGGTAAGATATATCAAAAATAAAGAACATCATAATAATAATATTGGTCTATCAGAACAGTTAATCATCTGCAGACCCCTTTATATACGTACTTTCCATATTCATTTCTTGAGATTCACTGACTGGAACACAGACCATCTCCAAACACACACACTAACTTCTGTTCACTGTAGTTCTCAGTGCTTTAGAAATGATACACATAATTTCAGAGGTCTGACACTGCCAGGGCGCCATCTAGTGGCTGCTAAACCTCTCTGAACACACGCACTGACCCCAATGTAACTCTGCTGGAGCTGAACAGGATTGTGGAGGACCAGATGAAGCTGCTGTCTTCAGGCTGCTCATAGCTGAAAAAGTAAGTTGAATACGGAAGGCGATCAGGCAGAAGCTACATATTTTACTTCATAACTTGTTCAATATGGATATATTTTCTACACAAATGCATCGCTTCACTTCAGAAGGCCTTTATTAACCCCTGGAGCCGTGTGGAGTATGTTTATGATGGATGGATGTGGATGGAGACACTTTCTTCAGCTCAAACTTGATCCCATTCACTCCCGTTATAAAGCTCGGATGCATCAGGATATTTATTAATATTTCTCCGACTGTGTTCATCAGAAAGAAGAAAGTCATAAACACCTAGGATGGCTTGAGGGTGAGTAAAGCTTGGGCTAATTTTCATTTGAAAGTGAACTAATCCTTTAAGTGTAAAGAAATATGTTCAGTGTTTATAGTTCAAGCACACGGTTTTGACGTAAGTGAAAGACACCTGAACTGGATCAGATCGGTAAAGTTAGCAACATATTCACAGATTATTGATTTCCTGGATCAATAACTCATGAGATAAACATTGTTATTAATGTTCCTATCAGAGTCTATTTGACCCCATTCAATGTTAAAGGACTGACATCAGTTTTTATTATTCATATTTAATGGCTTTTCCTAGGGGGGGTTGGATGAGATTGTGGATGTTTTAAATAATATATAGTAGTAGTAATAATAATAATATAACTTGCTAATCATGCAAGCAAAACCCTAGTAACTGCGCTGAGTACCTTAGTGACTGCATAGCAACACCTTAACAACCACTCTGAGTACCTTAGATACCCTAGCAACCACATAGCATCACCCAAACAAACAACTTGAGTACTCTAGCAACAGCATAGCAACACCTTAAAAACCACCCTGAATACCATAGCATCTACATAACACCCTAGCAACCAACCCAGGTACCCTAGCAAGTGCATAGCAACACCCTAGCAATCACCCCAAGTACCTTAGAATCTGTATAACACCCTAGCAATCATATAGCAACACCCTAGCAACCACCGTGAGTACCTTAACAACCACACAGCAACACCTTAGCAACCACCCCAAATATCTCAGCAACTGTAAAGCAACACCCTAGCATCCACTCAGAACACCCTGGCAACTGCATAGGAACACCCTAGCAACCAATCTGAGTACCCTGGCAACTGCATATAAACAGCCTAGCAACCACCCTTAGTACCTTAGCAACTGCATAGCGACACCCTAGAAACCACCCAGAATACCCTAGCACCCGCATACCATATACATAGCATACACTAGAAATTGCAGGGCAACACCATAGCAACCACCCCAGTACCCTAGAAACCATGATTAGATTAAACCACTCTGAGTACCTTAGCAACCACATAACAACAGTCTAACATGCTACCAACATGTTAATCATCCTAACCTGTTAATCATGCTAACGCCATTTTAAATTAACGTGTTATTCATGTTACCTACATGTTCAATTATGTTAGCAGCTGCTAATCAAGATAGCAATGTGTTAAATTATGTTAGCAACATGGGGGGCTATTCACATCCCTGCAAACATGTCCCTGCAGGGCCCATACTGACTCGTTGCAGGCACAGTGCTCTAGCTCCAGCCCACATCAAACCTAAACAGGCCCAGTGCGGCTTTCTCAGGCGAGGCCTACAGCTTTGGGCTCACTGCGCCTCTCTGTGATCAGCCCACACCAGTGAACTGCCCACATTAACCCATGATGGCCCAGTGTGGATCAGCCCAATCGGGCCCAGAACAACTTTAAAAATTACAAAAATAATCTGTAATTAATACAATAACAAAACAGTTAGATGATAAAACGGTCAAATGACTGGAATAAAGTAAAATCTCCTTATTTAAATAAGCTGAAAACACTGTCACATGATCAGCAGCAGAACATTAAACACTAACAGATCTGTCTAGATCTCAACATCTTCACTTACTACAATCCAGTTTGACTATTTCTTTCATACTAAACTTTTAGATGTTGATGTTTTATTGAAAATCACAGTTGAAGTCACCGTTATGGAGGTCAGTGTTTGCTTTAGTTGGGCTCTTGACCCTTGACCTCCTAACTTTAATGTTTCTCTGGCTGCTGTAACTGTGTGTTTCTGAAACACTTTTGATTAAACAAAAACTGCAAGAGAAACTCTGGTTAGATGAAGTTGATCACTTTATTGATGATTCAATGATCAGAATCAGAGAGATTTATATTTTACAGAGTGTGATTTAGGGAATGTTTGAGTGACAGACGTTCCTGCAGTCATTGACCATTTCTTTTTTAATGATCATTAATCATTATTTTCATTAATGGTAAATGTTTGGCACCCTGTGCTGCAGATTTATTGTTGTAGATTAATATTGAGGGTCCAGTGAGGGATTCCTGGGGTTCAGTGAGGGCTGCCCGTGCAGGGCCAACGCTAAGAGGCCAACGTTTTACCAATGAGCAAATTCTCAGGTTCCCTGCGCTGGCAGCCTGCTGGAGACCCTTACGCTTAATATTATGAGCATTTTCCTAATATTTTGCTGCCAAAACAGCCCTGACACGTCGAGGCATGGACTCCTCTAGACCCCTGAAGTTGGCTGTGGGATCTGCACCAAGATGTTAGCAGCAGATCCTTTAAGTCCTGTAAGTTGCGAGGTGGAGCCTCCATGGACAAACCAGTTTGGTTCTTTTCCATGAACTGGTTCTTTCGGACAGTTCGATTCAATAAACCAGTTGAAAAAAATGGTTCACCGGTTCTTTTACGCTCTGACGTAATGACATCATCATCGTAGGCCAGGATGAAAAAACACTTAACACATTCGAATATATAAAGTCAGTAATCATAACATCAGTCAGCTAAAACATCATTTTAATCTGAAACATTTCTTACAACTTAGTTGTGCATCTAAAGCATCCAAACACATATACAGGCAGTGATGTGCAAACTAAGTTTTACAGTTATAAAGTGAATAAATTAGTCTTCATCAGAGCAGAAACCCTGATCCGCTTACATTACGATTTATTTGTAATTAAATAAACTTACATTCGAGTCCTCTCATAGCATCAGTTGTCCTAGTTAACTGGTGTTGTGACAGTCATTACTGTTCGGTAGCTTCAGATCACACGCTGAATCATGTATGCCCAGTATCATCAGTTCATCGGTTCTCAAATCGGACCCGTCGGAAAGAAGTGGTTTTGTACTGGTGATCCAAAAACCGTTTTTGAGATTGAGATTTAAGAACTGCGAGAGCGATTCAAAAGGAGTCGTTTGTTTGCTCTCGCTGTAGTTTGATTACATCATTTTTTTTAATATTTATATCACCTTGTTTTGAAATTAAATAAGCTGTCCATGGATTATTTATGAAACAAATAAATTAGTTTAGTTTGATAGTTTTACAAACAATTAATTGTTTCCAACCTTTTTAAAAAATTAACTTGAAAGCACAACTGCACAACTTTTACTATATTGCCTTTTAATATAAAAAAAATTGTAGAACTATTTCATGCTGGCATGTAGTTTATTATGTACAGTATTTTGTATGCTATTAATCTGCTCTGGTGTATTTGGAAAAGCACAATAAACTTTTTGTATTTTGAATTAAGTCATAAACATATTTCCAGTATGTTTTATATTATCACACTGTCCGATGTTCAACAAAACTTGACTAACGTGCTTTTCGTTCTCTTGAAAAAGTACACGCATGCTCAGTATCATCAGCTCATCGGTTCTCATCAGCTCATCGGACATGTCCAAGAGAAGCAGTTCTCGGTTGTGTACTGGTGATCCAAAAACCGTTGCACCGATTCTTGACTCGAGATTGAGAACGGTGACAGGCCGTGTAAGTTCGTTCTTGTGCGCCGCACATGCTCACTCATATCAGCTGCTCTGCTGCTCATCATCATCATTTCTCTCTTCACAGCAGGTTCAGTCAGTGTACTGTTGGAGTAACTGAATAACTCCGGGACGTTGGTTTATTTCGGCATGTCAAAAGTGAGTAACTTCAGTAATTTGTGGATTAGTGTTTGTTTACTGGTGATGCGAACTGTTTGGAAAGATTCAGTCCGATTTGGTGAACTGGTTCAACTGGTTCACTGAAAAAAAACGGTTAAAAAGAACGATTTGTTCGTGAACCGGACATCATTATGGACTAGTTTGTTCAGCACATCCTACAGATGCTCGACTGGATTGAGATCTGGGGAATTTGAAGGCCAAGTCAACACCTCAAACTCGTTTTTGTGCTCCTCAAACCATTCCTGAATCATTTCTGCTTTGTGGCAGGAGCATTATCCTGCTGAAAGAGGCCACAGACACCAGGGAATACCTCACATGTCCACTGTTGGCTCTTTCGGCGGTGGACAGGGGTCAGCATGGTCACCCTGACTGATCTGCAGCTATGCAGCTCCATACGCAACAAACTGTGATGCTCTGTGTATTCTGACACCTTTCTATCAGAACCAGCATTAACTTCTTGAGCAGTTTGAGCTACAGGAGCTCGTCTGTTGGATCGGACCACACAGACCAGCCTTCAATGAGCCTCGGCCGCCCATGACCCTGTCGCCGATTCACCACTGTTCCTTATTGGAGCACTTTTGATAGATCCTGACCACTGCAGACCGGTATAGATATATTTATTGATTGATTCTGGAGGTTTAAGCTGCAGGGGTCTAATTGAGTTTCATTGCTCAATATTAAAAATTATTTTCCAGTGCACTGCATTTCTGCTGGTTTTCACACTTCATCTCTCTCACACACATTCACATGCAAATACACACAAACATCACCTCCTTTTTGACACTTGTGGCTCCTGAAGGCATCAGTGACGTCTGAAACTGTTTATGAACGTTTGTTTTAGCAGAAGCGTATTAAACCACAGTGTGTTTAAAGGTTAAAGTGTCTCTACACTCACAGTTCTTCTCTCTCATCGACTCTCAATTGATCACTTGCTACTATATTTGCTCAAAAATGCAGGTTTATTTGATGTAAATCACTCAGATCGCTGCACTGAACTCATCTGTGGTTTGGTTGAGTGTGGTTTGTGTGGACAGATTTCAACCAAACGATCAACTGAATCTGAGTTTAACAGCAGAAAGATGAATGTAGAAACACTTGATCAGACCAAACATCTGTGGATTCAAACGACATGTGTGAACAAATGTGCTCAAATATATGTGATGAGAGATAAAGATCACAGTAAGAGCAGAGAGGAATATAAACTGAAGAAATGACTCAAGTTCACACATTTATTTTTGAGACCGTGTGGTCAGTTTATTTTTCTTCTCATTTCACACTCATGTTTTTCACACTTAATTGTTTCCACTCCAGTGGTCAGCGTCTTCTTCGAACTCTTTAAGAGTGTTTTCACCCACAGCTGTGATGAGATCAATGTTTGTCAGCTTTTAAAAGATATTTTAAAGTTTAAATGTGAATTCTCTGAATATTACACCAAATTTATTCTTTTATCTAATAGTTTTTCTTTTGAATGGCCTGGTAGTTTCTCTAGTATTTATTATATTGATAAAAGTTTCTGCTAAATGATTAAATGTAATGTGATGTATCAGTTTCAAGACTAACAGAATAATTGTGTAAAATCAGATAAACAGTGAGTAGAGCTGCATATGAAAAAGACAAGAAGGAGGATGAAGAATTTAAAATTATATTAAAGCATTTTTATTTAAAATTGTACAAATGGAGGCAGAGAGAGAAAGAGAGAGAGGTTTAGAAACACTTTATTTTTCACATTTTTTTTACATTCCTACTTCAAGCTTCATATCCCAAAAAGCATTAAAAAACAACCAAATATAAAATAAATAAATAAAATACACATTTAAAAACCTAAGAACAATTGATCATCATGTACAACACATAGAACCTCATTAATACACCAAATTTCACAAAAGCAGCTACATTATTTGTAAAACCATAAATTCTGTTCTCAATCTTGCTGACACCAGACACATAAACATCACTTTAGGGTCAATTGCTGCCAACTCTAAGCCTTTATTCTTTCTTTTTTTCCATATGGCCAATTCTGCTGTCCCTATAAGATAATTTAATAAACATCTTCCTCTTCTTAATAAAAATCTATATTTCAGTCCTCCTATAAATATTTTGTCTGAAAAATCTTCAGTAAACCCCTGAAACAAAGTTATAAGTAAGTCAAACAGATTATCTAATCTAATACATTTTAAGAACAGATGCTCTAAATCTTCTCCCTCACCACAAAACCTACACTGCCCACCAACCGCTGGATTCAGGTGTGCCACGTGTCTGTCCGTAGCTACAAAGAATATACACCAACAAGAAGAGACAGTCAATAGGACATTCCATTGAAACACCGGCACCCAGCAGCAGCCCTGCGTTTCCACCATTTTGGGGTGAAAGTGAGTCGCAGTCCACTAGTTTCTATGGCAACATCAGCTGCTTTGTTAAAAAAAAGTACATTAAAGCTGAAATCCAACCTGAATGATGAAAACACAGAATAAAATACTATCACTAGTGATCATCAAATCCTTTTTACGGTTTATTTTACACACTTTGTGTTTCAATCTTCCACTTTTGTTCACAAAACCTTTGCTCTCCAGAAACCCAGTCTGTCACAGACACGCCAGGCTCCAGCACCATCCAATCACAGCGCACACCATCCCCTGAATACTGATCATCGTCACCTGCACCCAGGGGCGGACTGGCCATCTGTATGATCTGGAGAATCACAGAACGGCCGGGTACTCCAGGACGGCCGGCGGGCCGGCCCACCACCCGCCACGCACGCAGTCATCATCTGTTTTTTTCCCCCACTAATCTGTTTCACACTCCAGTACTGTAGGTGGCAGCAATGGACCTTTAAGTTGGATGCCAGCTGCACTGGCCGTGGCCGCCAAGTAAGCAGCAAAGACGTTATATGAGTAGCCTATTCAAGTTAATCTAATATGTTTTTAACACAACATCTAGTCAACATCAGTCCATTATTGCTATAATTTGATTAATGGTATAGTATCATGAGCCACAATCAGGGGCGGACTGGCCATCTGTGTGATCTGGACAATCACAGAACGGCCGCGTACTCCAGGATCGGCCAGCTGGGCCGGCCCACCACACCGCCACGCACGCAGTCATCACCTGTTTTTTCCCCCCACTAATCTGTTTCCACACTCCAAGTACTGTAGGTGGCAGCAATGTGCACACCTTCTAAGTTGGATCTACAGCTGCACACTGGCCGTGGCCCCCGCCAAGTAAGCAGCAAAGACGTTAGATCAGTGGTCCTCAAACTGCCGGCCACGCCCACCCCCTCTACCGGGCCCACAACTGGCGATCCTTCAAAAATAAAACATAATCCGGCCCGCTAAAATTATTATTATTATTATTATTATTATTATTCTGGTTAGTTGCCCTTACTTGTCTGATATGCAAACGAAAAAGTCACCGTTCTGCAAGGGGCATTCACATGTCGCGTCTACATAAGCGGCCGCGCTAATTTATCCTTCTTTCCAATGCGCTTTCGCTCCAGTGGCGTCTGTGCGTTGCTATGCAACCATAAGCCGCTCTCTCAATCGCTTCTATTATGAGCGCGCTTGCCTAAATTACAGTAAAAGCACTCGACTTTAAGTCACAAGCGCCGATTTAGAAAACCTACCGAAATACGTCCGATGCAGCCATTAAACGTTACCGATGCCTGTCAAACGGCATCTTGGACAAACGTGGCCCAGCTGTGTGAGCAGAAGCGCTGCAGAGGTGTCTATCAAGAAACAGAAGAGAGTGTACAAATGCCATTCAGGGATTGTATTTGTTTCAGTACAGTGTTGTTCAGTGCAAGATTTTAATGTAAAAATATTGTTAAGCTAACATAAAGTAAGGGAAAATACTTCACACTAGATGTTTAAAAACTAATAATGTATGTAATGAAAATGAAAGATTTTTATTTTTTGGCAAAATAAAGTTGATATATAGCTCCAGTTTTTTTTTGTTTATTTCTGACCCTCCACGCCACAAGTGTTGCATGGTTTTGTTTCTAAATTACTGATTTTTTATTCCATGCATCTTGTTGGATGTGAGAAGTTGCACCAGACTATTTCAATTAATAGTATTATATTAGTAATATTATATTAGTTTATTAGTAGTATATTATATTAGTAATAGTATTATATAATTATATTATACTCTGTAACAATGAGAGAGACACTGCTGTTTACATTTAGTATGGTAAATAAGATATCTTATAGCACATAAGGTATAAAAATATTTTAGTAGGCCTAATAAGAATTTGAAGTAAATGAGAAATAATGCCATTACAAAGGAAAGTAAATTTTCTTGAAATGTTGCGTTTTCTTGCGCTTGAAGGATAATATGTAGCCCTCCTATGAGGTGTCAGAATCACAGAAACGGCCCCCCACAATTTGATTGATTGAGGACCCCCAAGCTATATGAGTATTCAAGTTAATCTAGAATAATATGCTTTTAACCTGCAACATCTAGTCAGCATAAGTGCTATTGCTATAATTTGGATGGTATAGTATCACTGAGCCACAATTAAAGTCTTGTGACACTCATGCCAGGCGTTATTGTTGTTTTTTGTTGTCAGGAGTTTCCGCACGGCGATTGCTTTGGGCCGGGCCTAGTCAAGGAGATCCAGGGCCGTTTTTTAGTCCCAGTCCGTCCCTGGACTTTGGTGACTAGGCCCATTGCTTGCCGTATAAAAACTCGACAACAACAACAATAACGCCTGGCATAATTGTCTAAGACAGTGCATGATACTACTATACCATCAAATTATAGCAATAGCACTTATGCTGACTAATGGTGTTAAAAGCGTATTGATTAACTTGAATACTCATATAACGGGGTCTCAAAATCAAATTGGCAGAAGGAGCTGTGATTGACACGTTGCATATTATCCTTCCCGAAAGCGCAAAAGCGCGGCGATTTCAGAAAATTTACT